>NC_053494.1:59265136-59597011 GCF_905171775.1 Rana temporaria | reverse complement strand
TTGTTTTTTTCTGGGTAATTCGGTTTTTTTCCACACTCTAAAGCTTTGCTGGTAGGTTAATTGGCTCCTGTCTAAATTGGTCCTAGTATGTGTATGAATGTGAGGGAAATTGGATTGTAAGCTCCTAAATGTTAGGGACTGGTGTGAATGCACAATATATACCGTATTTATAGCCCTATAGCGCACACCGGCGTATAGCGCTCACCCCAAATCTAGAAGGGAACCCTAAGGGAAAAAAAAGAAATACTGACAGTTTACAGTTAGTTACTTACAGTTGCCCGGCGTCCATCGGCGGCATTCGTGGTGTCCTCTCCGCTTCTCCCGTGCTGTTTTTGATCGCCGCCCCCGACATATACCGAGCGCAGTACACTCGGCTAGGCTCGGCCACGCTCGGCTCCTCTCGCATAAAGGCTAGGAGGCGGCACAGGGCGTGACCGCGAGCGGAGCCGAGCCCAGCCGAGTGTACCCGAGTGTACTGCGCTCGGTATATGTCGGTGGTGGTGTTCAAAAACAGCGCGGGAGAAGCAAGGATCGGCGTATAACGCGCACCCACGATTTTCCCCTGATTATAAGGGGGAAAAAAGTGCGCGTTATACGCCGATAAATACGATATGTGTAAAGTGCTGCAGAAATTTTAATGGAAGTACCTGTAATAGGTAAAATATGGCATAGCCGAGGAGGGGCAGCCAAATCGATGAAGCTGTCCTGTTTGGTTAGTGTTGGCAGTAAAGGTCTGAAGATGACTGGCACTGCAGGAGCAGAGAGTATTTACTGCAGATCTGTAGCGGTGTGTTCGGCGTGCAAAATCGTGGCACTGTCCCACAGGATCCAGGACACTTGGCAGGAATGCTTTTCTAGTGACCGGAAAATACTCCTGGGCTAGCCCTGTGACAGCTTTTCTTATGGACACTAGTAGGGCCAAAACAACTAATCGATTATGAAATTAATTAATTACTATTTTCATAATCGATTAATCGGCCAGTAACATAATGGGGTTCAAAAAATAAAAAATTAGCCCTTTATAGTACAAGAAGAGAAAATAATCGCTACTGTAAATATTACTTTCACTGTTCCACAGTAAAAAAAATGAACCCCTTACAGTAGCGATTATTTGCTCTTTCTGTACTATAAAGGGATAATTTTTGTGTTTTTAACTCCATTATGTCACCAAACATCTTAGGCATGGTTCACACCTATGCGTTTTTTGCAGAAAAGCACTACAATTCATTTACCATGGTTTCCTATAGGGCACGTTCACATCTATGCTTTTATCAGCTGCTGCGTATTTGGAAAGGGGCAAGGACTTTTTTCAACGCAAAACTGTGCTTTTTTTGGATCAATATACTTCAGTGGAAAAGCTGCAGAAAAGCATGTAATGCGTTTTTGCAGCAACTTACCGTATTTATCGGCGTATACCGCACACTATTTTGCCCTGAAAATCAGGGCAAAATCGTGGGTGCGCGATATACGCCGATATCCGCTTTCCCGCCACGAGTTTGAATACTGCGCCGGCATATACCGAGCGCAGTACACTCGTGTATCTTTGGGCAGTCTCGGCACTTCTCGCGCTGACGTCCTGAGCGTACAGGACGTCAGCGCGAGAGTTGCCGAGCCTGCCCGACGATAGACGAGTGTACTGCGCTCGGTATATGTCGGCGCAGTATTCAAACTCGGCGCGGGAAACGAGCGAGGAGGACGCCGGACCCGACGAAGAGGACACCCGAAGCCGCAGACGAAGCCGCAGACGGACGCCGGACCCGACGAGGCCACCGATGGACGCCGCGCAAGACACCAAAACTGTAAGTACAAAAAATACTTTTTTTACACAGGATTGGGGGCAACATTAGGGGTGCGCGGTATACGCTGGAGCGCGTTATACCGCGATAAATACGGTATATATTTCTGCCAAACAACAATTTTGCCTACGCAAACGTGCAAATTGCAGCAAAATCGTGTGCGCAAAAATCAAAACGCAGCACAAAACACACTGCAGAAACCGATCAAAAGAAAACTGAATAGGTGTGTACTGAGCCTTGTGCTTGCCACACTGATCTATTTTAAGACAAGGATATTAATGGGAAAAATCTTTGTACATTCGCTGAATGAAAGAATGTTTGAAATTTTCACTTGCTCTTAACATTCAGTTTTAAAAATGAAAGTAATTTCTGAACGAAAACCACTTACACTGTCTGGAAATTCCATTTTGACTAAGAAGTTTTCTATTATTTCTACTAATGATATTTACCAGATTCACCCCCTAATGGTATATACAGTATATCTAATCTGTCAATTATTTATATTTACCACTGCATTGAGATATTGAAGAATGAATTGCCTTTTTTTTTTTTTTTACTTTACATATTAACTAAATTATACATTAATCGAAACAATAATTGGCCAACGAATAGATTATGAAAATAATCGTTCGCTGCAGCCCTAGACACTAGTACCAGGGAGATGTTAAACAAACAATAGGACCGCCTAGTAGCTCTTAGGGGCGGTTCACACTGGTGCAATGTCAGAGATCGGATGTGATTTGCACTGCAATGAAAATCGCATGCGATCTTTGTGCGATGCGATTTCAGCTATAAAGATCAGCTTAATTGTGTCATTTGCTGTGTAGAAGCAAAATCCACTGAATTGTGATGTAATGGCCTTATTTGATGTAGCAAATGTCAGATTATTAAATATCGTTCTGTCTTAATATTTCTTGATTTTTTTTTTTCTCGATTTACAAATATCCTTGAACATTTTAGGGTTTATTTTCTTATCTATGGAGGCTCTACAGAAGAACAGAGATATCTCACTTCCCTCAGGAAGGAAAAAGAAGCATTTGAGAAACTTATCAGGTAAAACATACTTCTCTACAAAGCGTTTAAAATAATAAAGATACTCAAAATTATAGTTTACAGAGAAGCAAAATCTATTGGACGTTGTTTACCAACTGAGTCAGGTTAGACACAGGATATACATTTTTTGGGCATTTCTTGACAAATAATTTGAGCCTTGCGATTGGGTATAGAGATAAGGGGCCCTATACATTTATTAACGGAATTCTTGTTCAGGGTATGTGACTCATAAGCATTGAAGACAGACGAGAGGTAAATTTGTATATTTTAACAGTGGCTAAAGGTGTATCTTAAAGGGTCGGTCCAGCATTGCCTACATTTCGTCTTCTTCGTTTGCTGGTGAAATTTAGTTACATAGTTGGTCAGGTTAAAAAGACAAGTCCATCCAGTTCAATTGTAAAAATATCAATAAAATAAATATCAAAAATATCTGCCCTTAGATTTTTGAGACTGCACATTTGCTGTATTTATTATGAGGGGTTCACATTGTTTATTTTTTTATATTAATCCTATATTATGTAGACTGCAACTGATGAAGTTGGAACATGCAAATGTATGTGGCAACACCTAAAACCATAACAGGATTTGGAATTCGGCTCACTGATAGTCTGGTGGGCTATGTCTTGGTTACTCTATCTAGATGTAAAATGGTAATTTTAGGTGTACGGACTTGATAAACAAAAGGACTTAAAGGGGTTGTAAAGGTAAAAAAATGTTTCCCTAAATAGCTTCCTTTACCTTAGTGCAGTCCTCCTTCACTTAAAGCGGTGGTTCCCCCTTAAAAACAACTTTTTTTTATTCCACTGCCCCCACATTCCATCACGATTAAGGCTATTATTTTTTTTTTCCTGCTGTACATACCTTGATACAGCATCTTCACCCGTGCATCCGGGTTGCGAGTCCCGCGGGAGTGGGCGTTCCTCACATGCTGTTGATTGACGTTTTGCTCAAAAACGAGCTCCCCCTGTCGCGTAAGCCGCGTCACGGTTGGCGAAAGGAGCCGAACGGCGAGTCGGCGCTATACTGCGCATGCGCATCGCCGTTCGGCTCCTTTCGCCAATCGTGACGCGGCTTACGCGACGGGGGGAGCTCGTTTTTGGGCAAAACGTCAATCAACATCATGTGAGGAACGCCCACTCCCGCGGGACTCGCAACCCGGATGCACGGGTGAAGATGCTGTACTAAGGTATGTACAGCAGGAAAAAAAAATAATGGCCTTAATCGTGATGGAATGTGGGGGGGCAGTGGAATAAAAAAAAGTTGTTTTTAAGGGGGAACCACCGCTTTAACTCATCCTTCCATTTTGCTTTTAAATGGCCTTATTTCTTCTGAGAAATCCTCACTTCCTGTTCTTCTGTCTGTAACTACACACAGTAATGTGAGGCTTTCTCCCTGGTGTGGAGTGTCTTGCTTGCCCCCTCCCTTGAGGGGGCGAGCAGGAGAGTCAGGACGTTCTCTACGTTGCAGATAGAGAAAGGAGCTGTGTGTGCTTACCTATTTTTTTATTCTGCTATGATCGGGTCATGTGACTTGCAGCTTTGTCTCCCCCATGCCAGTGATCTGCTGCTGCAGGGGAGAGGAGGGAGTGCTGACAATGGCTTGGGCATGGGAGTCTGGGTCATGCCACGGCTCTTGGAATTCCAAGTTGTTGTTGAGAACTGCTTCCTCTCCTCTGCAGCTGCCGCTCACTGACACAGGGAATCACATGACTGAACTACAGTGGACTACAAATGGATGGGTGTACACACCTTTTTTTACACAGGTTAGACAGGGTAGGAAAACAGGTGAGGGGAGAGGAAATTTTAAAGCGTAGTTGGAGTTATGCTGGAATTCCACTTTAAGGTATCAGTGTTTTTATTGTGCACAGCTATCTATCTGTTCTAAGCAGGTTGTAATCTAAAATAACTTAGAACCAAATATATAGACTTTTGGTACATACACTTGATTGAGATATTAAATTCACTGTCATGTTCGCTTACAGAGAAAAGGCAAGCATGGTCATCCCAGAAGAAAGAGAAGGACGAGATGACACAAACCTGGATCTGCAGAGAGATGTGACTACAGCCTCAGCTACTTCTGACACACGCAAAGCTGGTCAGTCCAGTTCATTTCCTTCCATGCCATTTATTACAGTGTGTAAACTGTGCCTATACCTCATATCAGTAGTGCTCCACCTCTCTGTTCCCCCAATGGGTTTTTAAGCAGTAAAAGTATCACAATTTGTTAAATGTATAAAGGGGTCTTTATTTAGAAAAATTTGAAACACTAAAATATGAGCTCTGGTCATGAGGCAAAAATACATATACCATAATACAGTAATGTGAACATGGATGTATTACATTACAATGACAGCCATGCTAGAGGCATTGACGCGTTTCGATCTAGTCGGTTATGGTCGTCTTCTGGGGGACAAATTGCTCCCGGAAAACTGGAATGGATAGCCTCATGGTTGCTAATCTAAAATTGGTTGACTGATCCAGCGGACTTAACAGACACCTCCACTTCACCACCCTAACAGGAATGGAGAAAGAGCCAGCCCAAATGGCTTACAAGAAGCTACGTTTTGTCCCTCCCCCCCACCCATGGAGGAGGGAGAGGAGAAAGTGCGGCACAAACACACCACTTCCCAGCTTAAAATGTTATATGACTGAAGTGAGCCTTCAAATTGCAATGAAGTGTCAGGCTTGCAATTGGCAATAGAGACATAGGTTCTTATGGGAAAGAAGCCAGAAGAACTTTTAGCCAAGTACTGGTAGTATCCATCTGTCCTGGTTGTTGCATCCCACGACTGACTAGGTCGAAACGCGTCAGACCTCTAGCATGGCTATCATTGTAATGTAATATATATGTTCACATCGCTATATTATGGTATACAGGGAGTGCAGAATTATTAGGCAAATGAGTATTTTGACCACATCATCCTCTTTATGCATGTTGTCTTACTCCAAGCTGTATAGGCTCGAAAGCCTACTACCAATTAAGCATATTAGGTGATGTGCATCTCTGTAATGAGAAGGTGTGTGGTCTAATGACATCAACACCCTATATCAGGTGTGCATAATTATTAGTCAACTTCCTTTCCTTTGGCAAAATGGGTCAAAAGAAGGACTTGACAGGCTCAGAAAAGTCAAAAATAGTGAGATATCTTGCAGAGGGATGCAGCACTCTTAAAATTGCAAAGCTTCTGAAGCGTGATCATCGAACAATCAAGCGTTTCATTCAAAATAGTCAACAGGGTCGCAAGAAGCGTGTGGAAAAACCAAGGCGCAAAATAACTGCCCATGAACTGAGAAAAGTCAAGCGTGCAGCTGCCAAGATGCCACTTGCCACCAGTTTGGCCATATTTCAGAGCTGCAACATCACTGGAGTGCCCAAAAGCACAAGGTGTGCAATACTCAGAGACATGGCCAGGGTAAAGGCTGAAAGACGACCACCACTGAACAAGACACACAAGCTGAAACGTCAAGACTGGGCCAAGAAATATCTCAAGACTGATTTTTCTAAGGTTTTATGGACTGATGAAATGAGAGTGAGTCTTGATGGGCCAGATGGATGGGCCCGTGGCTGGATTGGTAAAGGGCAGAGAGCTCCAGTCCGACTCAGACGCCAGCAAGGTGGAGGTGGAGTACTGGTTTGGGCTGGTATCATCAAAGATGAGCTTGTGGGGCCTTTTCGGGTTGAGGATGGAGTCAAGCTCAACTCCCAGTCCTACTGCCAGTTTCTGGAAGACACCTTCTTCAAGCAGTGGTACAGGAAGAAGTCTGCATCCTTCAAGAAAAACATGATTTTCATGCAGGACAATGCTCCATCACACGCGTCCAAGTACTCCACAGCGTGGCTGGCAAGAAAGGGTATAAAAGAAGAAAAACTAATGACATGGCCTCCTTGTTCACCTGATCTGAACCCCATTGAGAACCTGTGGTCCATCATCAAATGTGAGATTTACAAGGAGGGAAAACAGTACACCTCTCTGAACAGTGTCTGGGAGGCTGTGGTTGCTGCTGCACGCAATGTTGATGGTGAACAGATCAAAACACTGACAGAATCCATGGATGGCAGGCTTTTGAGTGTCCTTGCAAAGAAAGGTGGCTATATTGGTCACTGATTTGTTTTTGTTTTGTTTTTGAATGTCAGAAATGTATATTTGTGAATGTTGAGATGTTATATTGGTTTCACTGGTAAAAATACATAATTGAAATGGGTATATATATTTTTTTTGTCAAGTTGCCTAATAATTATGCACAGTAATAGTCACCTGCACACACAGATATCCCCCTAAAATAGCTAAAACTAAAAACAAACTAAAAACTACTTCCAAAAATATTCAGCTTTGATATTAATGAGTTTTTTGGGTTCATTGAGAACATGGTTGTTGTTCAATAATAAAATTAATCCTCAAAAATACAACTTGCCTAATAATTCTGCACTCCCTGTATGTATTTTTACCTCATGACCAGAGCTCATATTTTAATGTTAAGTGTTTCAAATCTTTCTTATTAAAGGCCCTTGTATACATTCAACAAATTGTGATATTGTTTCTGCTTAAAAACCCTGTGGGGGACCTCCTCTATTCAATATATAATTGGGGTATGCAGCTATTTCTCACTTCAGTGTTGTTTTCCATTAGAGTATACAGTATAACCATTAACAATCTGCAGTTCATTTACTAGGAAATGAGCCCTTTTCATCTGCATCTGCCATGGGAAGTATAGTAACATATGCAGCTGCTCTTATGGAAAAGGACTTCTAAATAATATTTGATGTGGTGGACTAAACTAAACAGAGTAGTTTAGGACATTGCCTTATTTACAACTATCTCCCACAAATTCTTCTCTAACAATGGTCCTTTTTTGTTTAGGCGGCCAGCAGAAAACCTTGCAGCAAAACATCATTGTTGACATGCGGGAATTTCGGAGTGAACTGCCATCTCTGATCCACAGACGCGGCATTGATATAGAACCTGTCACATTGGAAGTGGGGGATTACATTCTCACCCCAGATATATGTGTAGAGAGAAAAAGTGTGAGTGATCTTATTGGATCTCTCAATAACGGGCGTCTCTATACGCAGTGCGTTTCCATGTGTCGTTACTACAAGCGGCCTATTCTTTTAATTGAATTTGACCCTAATAAGCCGTTTTCCCTCACATCAAGAAGTTCAATCCACCAGGAGATTTCCGTGAATGACATCACATCAAAACTCACCCTCCTCACGCTCCACTTTCCAAGACTGCGCATCCTTTGGTGCCCTTCACCATACTCCACTGCAGAACTCTTTGAGGAGTTGAAGCAGAACCGAGCACAGCCTGATGCTGCAACTGCAATGGGTATAACCGCAGACTCTGAAACTATCCCAGAATCTGAGAAGTACAATACAGGCCCTCAGGACTTCCTTCTGAAAATGCCAGGGGTCAATGCCAAGAACTGCAGAGCTATAATGAATCATGTAAAGAACATAGCTGAACTGACAACACTGTCTTTGGAGAAACTGACTGAAATTCTCGGCAACGCAAACACCGCGAAACAGCTTCATGACTTCATTCACGCATCCTACACAGAAGCTGTTTCTCATGGGAAAGCTAAACGTTAATGTAATAGCTTATTTAAATATTTAAGAAATACTTGAATTTTACATTTTTGGGTGAAATTTATAGTTTTTTTAAGAAATAGATGATTTTTTCAGGCCTACGTGCAAAAAGAGCTTAAAACAAAGTATACCTTATCTAGCCGGCACCTAATACATGTAACAACTTTTATTTTTCTGTATCGCCATTTTTTTTCCTTCTGACTGTGCGCTCCAAGTCATTTGCTAAACCTAAGTCAGATGGATGAAGGACACACCCCTGCTGAGACATTAAATTCTGACAGTGGGACTTTCAGCTGTCGGAATACACTGATCAGCAGCTGACTTTTGTCAAACAGGGGCTGCCACTCCATTAATTTTAAATTTGTCCGGTTCCTGATGAACCAGCCAAATTTTAGTCCATTTGTCGCCAGCTTAAAGGGTGATGCTTCTGTGCCTTAAAGTGGGCATTTCCTTTATGCACGTAGGGCAACGGAGAAAGGGCACTTAACCCCCATCCTTCCCCAGCAGCAAAGTACTTTTCCTTTTGTCTTTCCAATTCAACCTCCATGACTGAGATAAAATATCTGGTACTTCTGTGTATAGGTAAGCACATGGAAGCCAGAGGTACCTCATAATTGATATAGTGACAGGGAAGCAGTCCATAGCCCTGTGTAAGCTTGACAAGTCTGGCGCTTACACAGGACTTTTTTCGGAGTCCTAGTAACCAAATGGAACTACATGAGGTAGATGCTGCAAATCTGCATTATTCAATTCTGTTCTCTTCTCTTTTATTTTAGCACACATATGGGATTTTAAGCATGTATGATTTATAATATTGGCTATAGAGGTTAATGGGGTTTGAGGATCGTACAACATAAAGAAATATTGTGCTACTGCAACATATTCAAAATGCTTAGTGGTTCTGTAGCAGCCAACGTGTACTATTCAGTGCCTTTACTTGCCCAATCCACTGCAGAACTTCTTTTAGAATTGTCATGGATATGTCAACATAGAAAGACTGACCTGTGTTGTCTTGACCTTGTTTTGATGTAGGAAATTGCTATCAGATTCAGGAGGTTCTTAGGTGTTTCTTGATGCAGCTTATTGGTGCTTTTTCTTGCAAACTCCTACGCTGCTCCTTATTAACCTTGGAGGATCTCTTTCCGCAGCTGTTCAAAATCGGTTCACAAACTTAAAGCGGTAGTTCACCCTCTCGTACTTGATGTTACCATCGAGACAGGCATTGTAGCGCGAGCTACAGTATGCCTGTCCCGATTTTTTTAACCCCGTACTCACCTCGTAGTCGTCCATCGTAGATTCCGGCTCCCGCGGGGAATGGGCGTGCCTATGGAGAGGGAGGATGATTGACGGCCGGCCCTGGCACGTCACTCTCCCCGAAGACAGCCGGAGTAGGTCTCGGCTCTTCACGGCGCGTGCGCACAGGCTATGCGCACGCGTCGTGAAGACCAAGCCTATTTCGGCTATTTCCGGAGAAGCGTGACGCGCCAGAGCCGGCCGTCAATCATCCTCCGTCTCCAGAGGCACGCCCATTCCCCGGTATCTTCGATGGACGACTACAAGGTGAGTATGGGGGGAAAAAATTCGGGACAGGCATACTGTAGCTCGCGCTACAATGCCTGATTTAAAGGTAAAAGGAAAAAAAAAATTTTTTCCCCCGTCGATAGGGTGAACCCCCGCTTTAAATTCTCAAACGGAGAAGTAGCACTGATCAATAGCGATCTTCTGAAAGACTTGAGGCAACTGGCATACATATCAACTGTAAAAAAAACTTTAGAACAGGTTTTGTATTCTTGGTCCTAACAGCCTAAAACATGTTCTATGTTCTGACTGCAGGGCTGGACAAAAGTGCACCTGAGGGCTGTATGCCATTCTTTGGTTTTACAACCCCATTATATGTGGTGTTTGTCATTATGAGCATTTACTCCCCTTTCACACTGAGCCGCCCATAGCGTCGGTGGTAAAATGCCGTTATTTTTACCGCCGACGCTATGGGCGGATTTGCAGCGCATTTCGGCTGCTAGCGGGGCGCATTTAACCCCCCCGCTAGCGGCTGAGAAAGGGTTAAAAGCCGCACTGTCCCATTGATTTCAATGGGCAGCAGCGGTGGAGGAGCGGTATACTTACTGCTCCAAAGATGCGGCTAGCGGGACTTTTTTCTACCGTACTGCTAGCGCAACGCTCCAGTGTGAAAGTCCTCAGGCTTTTACACTGGAGACAATAGAGTAGCACTTTTAGGGTGGATTGCAGGCGCCATTTTTAACGCTATAGCGCCTGCAAACCACCCTCAGTGTGAAAGGGGTCTAAATCTAGACGTTGAGAAAAGAGCATTTCTGATAGCCATCATTCAGATTCCTGTTGCTACATTTCTTGCACTGGTTAGAAAATTTAATTAAACATCTTTTTGGAGGTTAAGGGCATCATAGCTGCTTTTCTGTCTTCCGCTGTTTATAAATCGGCCCCATTGTACTGCTGATTGGCTTTGTGCCACTGTAAGTAAAATGTGATATTCCTTTCCTACAAAAAAAAAAACACTTGGCATAATTAATGTTCATGTCATGAGTTTAATCCAACACATGTCTATATTCATTGGTATAATCACAGAATAAAACAAACATCCATGAATTGTCCAAGGTTCAGAATGGAAATAGTTTTTAACCCTTATACATCCTCACAGACCAAGGGCAAGAACAATTATCTAGGGTAGTTTATATTTTTAATAATAGTATTATAAAAGGTCTTGCTGAATCTTTTACATAAAAATTACATCTATTGCTTATATTTTCTGTTATGTTTTCTGAATGCACTTGGACTTAAAACAATTGGTATAATCTGCACTTTGCGTGCATTTTGCTGATGCACTTTTTGAAGTCTTTGGTTTTTTTTCTCAAATTTGCCTTGCTTGTAAGTCCAAACTGAGTGCTCTTTTTTTATTTCTCAGGATAAATACTTGCCGAAATACGTATTTTTATGAAAAACAGAACATAACCCGTATTCTGTCTGCGATTTGATAAATGTCTTTCAATACAAACTAAAACCCAAGTTCAGCTATCCTATTGCCTTCAGTAGTTTGGGTCAGGTTGACCTTTGCTAAGTGATGCAGCTGCTGTCAATGTTGTATCATACTGTCATATCATCTATGTACAGTATGCAGCACTGTAATCTGGCAGCAACTTCCCGTCTGCTGCAGGAACAAAATCAAGTCAGGCTTCTCAGCCTTTCAGAGGAAGCCTGTTTTTTATCAATAAATACACGGCTTTCTCTGATTAGCTGAAGTGAAGGGGTTAGCGGTTAATGTCATGAGATCCATCTCGTCTAATCAGAGAAATTGTATTCCTTGTTAAACATTTTCTTTGTATATAAAATAGTTTGCCAGCTTGTCCCAAGCAAACCATTTACAGTGATAGGAAAGCTGGACTTGGGCTTTAGCGCATCTAAACTCATCAATGAAAAGGTTTCATATACGGACTCTGCGCTGGGGCAGCTGACGCTACCTAGACATTGTTTCATATTGCGAGAGGAACATCTACTTGTGCAGACTCATACCATACTAGGATGTAGGGCTGCAACTAACGATTATTTTCATAATCGATTAGTTGGCCGATTATTGTTTTGATCGGATAATAGCCTTAAAAAAAAAAAAAAAACATTTTTTGGGCCAATTTGTTGTTGGGCAGATTACAAAACATAAATTGCCACAAAAACACATTACATGCTTTTCTGCAGCATCTGCATTGAAGTATATTGAACCAAAAAAAAACAAAATGGCACCATTAAAATCCTTGCCCTTTCCAAATACGCAGCAGCTGAAAAAAAAATCATGGATGTGAACGTGTCCCATAGGAAAACATGTAACTGAACTGTAGTGTGTTTCTGCAAAAAGCACCAAAAAAACAAGAGGTGTGAATCCAGGCCTGAGATGTTTAGTAACATAATTGGGTTAAAAAAACAAAAATAAGTACAAAGAACAAATAATCGCTACTGTAAGGGGTTCATTTTTTTTACTGTGGGACAGTGAAAGTAATATTTACAGTAGCGATTTGCTTTTTTGTACTATAAAGGGCTAATTTTGGTTTAATAATGAAATGAATCGATTACAGTTTTCATAATCAATTAGTTGTTGATTAATCGATTAGTTGTTTCGGCCCTACTAAGATGCATATCTCCTTCCGGACCAGTTTGATCATTAATTAGGTAGGGTGCAGGGAAATTACCATACATTTTCTTTTTAAAGCATGTACTGGCACAAATACTATTTATTGCGTTTTTTAACTTATGAAATATTGGTGAAGTATAATTATTAAGAATTCTAATTTCTGATGCGTTTTCTATAAACATTTAAGTAAGTGGATGTGTTTATTGTTATTTGATAATAAAATAAGTGATTTTGTTTTTTTCTTTAATTATTATTATTATTATTATTATTATTTTTTTTTTTTATAAATTAGTTCTATTAATATTGTGATAGGAAATACCCTAGATGCCTCTGAAGATCTATAGTTTGGCTATGAAGTCGAGGAACCACTTGTCACAAGAATCCTTGCCAAAATTATCTGTTTGTATTTTAGCATTTCACAAAACTGAAAGTTAAACAGAACTTTGACTGCTAGAAATGTGGAAGCTGCCATCGCTTTTCATTCTGCAAATGCTAGTTGCCTGGCTGTCATGCTGACCCTCTGACCTTATTCCAGAGTGAGTACGTAAATAAGGACTTCTCACTTTTCTAGGACTCTCCTGACCTGCATAGTTGTTTTTGGCTCAGTGACATACAGTATAGAATCCAGAGGGTCAGCATTGTAGCCTGGTAAAAATTTTAGCGGAGGGACAGAAAAGGGTGCCTTTATGCTTTCGTCTGGAAAAGCTTTTCTAAAATTAAAGAAAATACCTTTTCTTGCCAGAAATGCTGTACCTTTGACACTTCCTGTAAGCTGAATATCAAAATCCTTTCCTTTTTTCGAGTAGACTACTAGCTTCGTCAATCCACCCTATAAGGCCTCTTTATAAATACCACTCCTCTCACTGCTACAAAGATGCTGCTTGCGGGAGATTTTTTTTCTCTCCTGCCAGCGCATCGCCTCAGTGTGAAAGCCCTCAGGCTTTTACATTGAGGCACTATTTTTAGTGCTGTACCGCCTGAAAAACTCCTCCGTGTGAAAGGGGTATAAGGGCAGACATTCTTGATGTCCAGCCATTATAACAAAAAAACCTGGGGAATGTCCAGGGAATAACCAAGCCTACTTACCGACCAGCTCCCAGAACAACCAATTAACCTGTCTAACAGTATGCGTTAAAAACAGGGGTTTTGTCCGCACACATGATAACCATGGCTCTCTCCATAGATATAATGTATAAAATCGGCATACACATGAAGGGACAGGAAGTGTGCTATGCTAACGATTATTACATAAAATTAAAGGGAACAAGACATAAGAAAATAGAAAACAAATGCAGACACTACATCTAATGACTGGTAAGCTGCAATATATTACATATTTATGTTAAAGTTTAGGCACGCTTTAAAAAAGATTCAACGTTTCTTCTGAAATGATATTTAACTTAATAAATATTCTGAGATTTTAGTGATTGAGTTTACATCTAAATTTAAATTCTGCAATGCAGATAGCGATCTGCGTATCTCATTGAGCCACTTATTTAGATTTCCAGGCCAGCTGCAACCTCAATGCATTTTTTTTCTAGGGATGTGAGGGCTTTATAGCTCTTGAAATCTGCTGGGTGGAAACTTACATTTGAGCTCTTGGCCGTCCACATCCCTAGAGTGGACAATTTGTAGGCTGACGTCCCAAGCTGCCAATTCCTAGACCCGGGTGGGTGGGGGGAAGTGATCTCTGCGCCTTAAGAGTTTTCAAAATCTCTCTCTCAAGGGTGGGGAAAAACCGATGTGGACATCCTGGCTTCCAGGTTCAACTGCAAGCTAAACAAATATTTGTAGCCAAGGCCAGGCATCCTCTAGCTTTCACAGTAGATGCCCTGGTGATTATTTGGACGCCAATCTTTTTTTTATGCCTTCCCTCCAATGAAGACCCTTCCTCAACTACTGTGCAAAATAGAGGAAGAAAAGGTTTCAGTGATTCCCATCTCACCAAATTGGCCGAGAAGAACGTAGTACACAGACATAATCGGGTTTCTGATAAACTAGCCTTGGCCTCTTCCAAACAGACCAAACATACTCTACCATTCTGCTTCTGCTGGAATCCAGTGTGGGCCATAGCTCTGGCATAGAAAAACTGCCTGGGCCTACATTAGCGATTGGTTACTGAGCACAGCTGCTCCAGTCTTAGTAAATTCTCCTCAATGTATTTCTAAGGGGGAAATGTTAGAACCTTTGTCGGGTTTTTGTTACTTGTGTCTGTTGGGGAGTTTTGCTCTCATTTCCAGTTCTACATCCAATGCAGGCACTGTTTTGGTGTTCCACATACAATGGCATGCAGCAAGAGATTCATCCAGTTTAGCAGTTCGCATGGATATTGTAATCCTGTTTGCAAGATGAACAAAATAAATCTCTACGTGTATGACCAGTTTAAGTGTGTGTAAATCGTTTATTTTACACCAAACAGGAAGTGTAAAAAACAATTACGTGAATTTTGCCTTTTGTTTGAGAGATTTCTATTTACTTTCTGTTGTGCATTTGGGACCGAAAACAGACACAAGTAACAATAAAAACTTGACAGGTTCTAACTTGTCCCCCTTATACAGGAATTTACTAAGACTGGAGCAGCTGTGCTCGGGTACCCATTTTAAGGGGCTTTCAAATTATGATAAGCCCCCTGCCGCAGACATGACCACCGGCTAGGGTTATCGAAAATAGGCCCTTATCCTCATCAACATGGGGCAAAGGTGCTTTAGGGTAGGGAGCGCAGAGCCCCCATTGCCCCAAAGCAACCACCCCCCCCCCATGTTGCGGGCATGCAGTCTGGTATGGTTCAGGAGGGGGGGACACTCGCTCGTCCCCTCCCTTGCCTGACCTGCCAGGCGGCATGCCCTGATAACGGTCTGGTATGGATTTTGGGGGGGGACACCATGTTTTTTTAAAGGAAAGAGGGGGGGTTTTCCTTGCGCTAGGAGAATGAATATAAATGAATTTCAAATGGATAAGTGAATAAATAAATAGTGAGTAATTCCAGCAGCAACGCTAAACATGTGATATACACGCAAAAAGTAAAAAGAAAAAAGATGAGTTGCGCTAGGAGTCGCAACTTAATGCGAAAATAATATAAATAAATAAATGCATAAATGAATAAATGAATAAAGTGCTAGTGCAAAAAATAGCAAAAAAAAGGGATGATGCCCAAACAGTCATGGGAAAAACCTTTCGGGGTAATTACAACAATCTGCTATTTGGGACCAAACGCTTAAAAAACTTTGTTAGTCCATTAGAATTGCATACTAATCAATTGTTAGGCAGTCCAAAATGAGAGGGGAAATCAACAGCAGAACCCCAAAACATATGAATGTCCAAATAGATGGGCAAAAAACAGTTGCAGAGTAATAAAATGATCCAAATATTGAACAGCCTCTGGTCTCTGGTCAGAAGAAACATATATTCCCACCGAGAGGTAAGTAAGGGTGTGCTCTTACCAGATCCACGATCATAAAAAGCGTGTCGATCCACTCAGGTCATGGAGAAAACTCGGTCACAGCTGACAGGCAGAATATCCTCTCCAATGTGTTTAACGGCTCCACGTCCATCCGGCGAACCAGGGGAAGAAATAGGCTCAGAATGTGAAGTACCGTCAAATATTTATTAAAAATTGTGCAACATATACACAGCGGTACATATAATTTAAAATTGCCGGCTAAAACAAGCAAACAGATACAAATAAAAAACGTGCGCCCGTGCATCCGGGGTCACGTAAAACGCAATGACGTTCGGTGCGTGGCTCCGCCCTGATCGATTTCACCACAAATGGCGTTGTCAAAGGGCACGGGCGACGCACTGAACGTCAGCCTTATATGCCTACAGAGCAGGCAACCAAGCCTCTCTCTCAGCTAGCAGCCTCCAATCAGGAACGGCCGCAGGATCAATGAACCCGGAAGGGGAGGATCTGAATGACCCGGAACTTCCTACCAGTAAGACCGCCCTTGACATAGATAGGACTATCCTATGTCAGCAGGGTAAGGTCCTACCTCATGAGGATATTCTCAATGGTCAGCAGACATCCCACCATTCATTTCATATAAATGTTTTAGTTAAAGAGTCACTGTCTGTCACATCGTATGTTCTTACTATACATAAACAGATAACGCCATATTAACCTAAAAACGGGTAAATTCATGTCACCACTTTATAGCATCTATTAAAAACGCCAGAAAGATAGCAGCATGAACATTATACCCAAATTAATATCATATCAGCCAAAACAGGGATTTTAATATCTGAAAGAGAAATCGCAGTTGGCTGACATCTGTATTCTCCCTATACATTAAAATCATAAAGGTCAAAACATAAAAAATCTAAAAATTAATAAATCTAATATATCACATTGAGAGCCCTCTAGTGGTTGATAAAAAAATGACATTGCCATTTAACCAGCATCTGTGAGTATTACAGGTAGGTAAATCCCTATTGGAGACAAGAACAATCCCCAGAAGGGTAACCTACCTCCCCAAGGGGTCCCACACGGATCTTAAAGGCAAAAATTAAACCGATAATCGTATACTATCCTCATCTTTAGTATCAAATTTCAATAGTATACAATCCTCAGATGGACCCAGAAAATTGGAGTGGCAAGAAAGGGGGGAGAAAATGAATAGTTCAGCAAGAGATCACTAAGAATTGTCTAAAAAGGCATTGACCTCTATGTCCACATTCAAACCCTGCGGTTTAAGACATTTCATGCGATATATCCAACTCATCTCGAGTTTTGATATCGCTATCCTTTTTGATCCACCTCTCCAGTGGGGTTTGAGGATGTCAATGGCAATAAAGGAAGTGCCACTAGGATCCCTGGCATGCACCTCCCTATAATGCCGAGAAACAGAATGTTCTCTAAATCCTCTCCTTATGTTCCCAATGTGTTCATTGACCCTTACCTGGAACTTTCTTACAGTACGTCCAACGTACTGTAACCCACATGGGCAGATAAGTAAATAAACTACATGGGTCATAGAGCATGTAATAAAAGATTTGATGTTAAACACTTGTGAGGTGCTATTTGAAATGAAATTCAAGGTCTTGCGTTCTTTAATGGCATTGATTTTACATACCGCACATTTTTGGCATTTATGGTAGCCAATTATATTTTGAAAGAACATGGGTTTATTCAATGGTGGATCCACGACTCCTGGAGCCAGAGAATCCCTTAATGAGGGGACCCCTCTAAAGACTACCCGAGGTTGTTCTGGTAACGCAGGGCCAAGGATAGCATCCTCTTTGATGAGATGCCAATGTTTCTTAACCAGTTTTTTAATTAGATAGTGCTGATTTGAATAACTAGTGATGAAAGGAGATATGTATTGATTATTTTCCTCACTAGAAACGCATTTATCCTGCAACAACACATTTCTATCGATAATTTTAGCTTCTCGCGTTTGTTTAAAGAGGTCTGTTTCCTGATACCCTTTATTTAAAAATCTTGCAGTTAACATTTTGGCTTGTTCATCGAAGTCTTCCATCTTGCTGCAATTGCGTCTAAGCCTCAAGTATTGGCTCTTAGGAACCGAATCCAGCCAGGCCTTATGGTGACAGCTGTCACGGGGAATAAAGGAGTTGCGATCTGTTGATTTAAAGTATGTGGACGTCACAAATTGACCGTCCTCCACCCTTATTTCCAGATCTAAAAAATTGATCTTCTCCTGATCTGCCTCATACTTAAATTCAATCCCCCTATTGTTGGTATTGAGACAATCCATAAAGTCAACCAGAGACTCCCTGGATCCTCTCCATAGGAGGAGGACGTCGTCTATGTATCTAGCCCACAAGACCAATTCTGGTCTGCGGTCAGCATAGACGACATCCTCCTCCCATTTCCCCATAAAGTTGTAATGTTTTTTTAAGCATAAATGTGAACTAGTACCATGGGAAACCATGCTAAATGGGCTGTAGTGCATTTCTGCAAACGCACTAAAAAAAAAATGCATAGGGTAAAAGTTAGTCCGTTCCTGCTGAACCGAAAAAAAAATAATTGATCTGTCTATGGCCAGCTTTACCATGAATCTTGCAAAGTGAACACAAGCCTACACCTGACAGTGGTTTCCAGCCCACAGTCTATCCAAAATAAAATTGTCTGCAGATCCACATAAAGTGTCAGGCTCAGAAAAGTAAAGTTAAATAAGATGGCACATCATACAGTTGGGTCCATATATATTTGGACACGGGCACAATTTTCATACTTTTGGCTATTTGCCACCCGAAAAAAAAAATTGCAAAACAAACCAAATGGATTTGAAGTGCAGACTTTCAGCTTTATTTCAAGGGGTTGAACATAAATATCAAGTACATTTTAGGAACTGCAATCATTTTTATACACAGTCCCCCCATTTTCAGAGGCTCAAATGTAACTGGACAAATGAATATAATCATAAATGTAATTGTTTTTATATATTTTGTAGAGAATACCTTTATGGGCAATGACTGCCTGAAGTCTGGAACCCATGGACATTACCAAAGACTGGGTTTCCTCCTTTCTGATGCTTTGCCAGGCTCTAACTGCAGCTGACTTTAGTTGTTCTTTGTTTGTGGGTCTTTCTGCCTTTAGTTTTGCCTTCAGCAAGTGAAATGCATGCTCAATTGGGTTGAGATCAGGTAATTGACTTGGCCATTGCAGAATATGCCACATATTTTCCTTTAAAAGCTCCTGGGTTGCTTTTGCAGTGTGTTTTTGGATCATTGTCTATCTGTACTGTGAAGCACCATCCAATCAACTTTTCTGCATTTGCCTGAATCCGGGCTGACAGTATATCTCTAAACACTGAATTCAAACAGCTACATCTGTCACATCAATAAACACCAATGACCCAGTGCCATTGGAAGCCATGCATACCCATGCCATCACACTGCCTCCACCATGTTTTACAGATGACGTTGTGTGCTTTGGATCATGAGCTGTTCCAAGCCTTCTCTACACTTCTTCCCATCATTCTGGTACAGATTAGTTTTAGTGGTGAACTTTCTGCATTTGGTCTTGTGAAGTCTTCTCTTGATTGTAGGCTTTGACAATGATAAGCCCATCTCCTGTAGAGCGTCCTTCACTTGTCTAGATGTTGAGAATGGGTTTTTCCTTACCATAGAGCGGATCCTGCGATCATCCACCACTGTTGTCTACATGGACATCCAGGACTTTTTATGTTGCCGAGTTCACCAGTGCGTTCTTCTTTCCTCAGAATGTAACAAACTGTTGATTTGGCCACTCCTAATGGTGCTGCTATCTCTGATGGATTTGTTTTGTATTTGAAGCCTTACAAAGGCATGTTTTACTTGAGCGCATGACGTAGGTTCACAGCAATAGATTTCAAATGCAAATACCACATTTAGAATCAACTCCAGACCGTTTACCTGCTTAACTGATGAAGAAATAATGGAGTAGCCCACACCTGGTAATAAAACAGCTTTTGATATACAGTAACTGTCCAAATACTTTTGGTCCCTTGAAAAAGGGGGACTGGCTATTCTTAAGAGCTGTAATTCATAAACCCTTCCTCCAATTTGGATGTACATACCCGCAAATTTAAACATGAGAGTGTGCACTTTCAGCCCATATCCATTTAATAACTATAGCTTGAATATGTTTTGGTAAATACCTGAAAACAACTAAAATCATGCCTGTGTCCAAATATATATGGACCTAACTGTGTATGTTATGCTTATGTAAGCCTGCCTTACTAAAACTCACTAACGATTTACGAACTGCTAAAACCAACAGCCAGTACTCCATACTCATTCTACTTGACCTCTCTGCAGCCTTTGATACTGTTGACCACCCGCTCCTTCTCAATAAACTACATTCCCTTGGCCTCCAAGATTCTGCTCTATCCTGGTTCTCTGCCTATCTATCACAGTGCTCCTTCAGTGTTACCTACAACTCTGTCTCCTCTTCATTGCCCCTTTCTGTGGGGGTCCCCCAAGGCTCTGTTTTTGGACCACTTCTCTTCTCTATCTACACTTCCTCCCTTGGTCACTTGATAGCCGCCCACGGCTTCCAATACCACTTATACGCCGATGACACCCAAATCTATCTGTCTACTCCTCGCCTCACTCCTTCGGTCTCCTCTCGAATTACTAACTGACATCTCGGCATGGATGTCGCACCATTCCCTTAAACTAAATCTCTCTAAAATTGGCCGTGCCCCCCTCCATGACTTTTCCATCAAAATCAACAATGCAACCATCAGCCCCACCCCTCACGCCAGGGTACTAGGTGTAATCCTAGACTCTGACTTGTCATTTCAGCCACAAGACCAATTGTTGTCAAGTTTGTAGCATTCGCCCCTTTTTTAACAAATGAAACCACCAAGCTCCTCATTCACTCCCTTGTTATCTCTCGCCTTGACTATTGAAACTCCCTTCTCATTGGCCTGCCTATCCATAGGCTATCCCTTTTTTAGTCTATCATGAATGCTGCTGCCAGACTTATCCACCTTACCAACCGCTCAGTGTCTGCCAAACCTCTTCTCCAATCCCTACACTGGCTCCCAATCACCCAGCAAATTAAATTCAAAATACTAACCACAACTTACAAAACCATCCACAATTCTGTCCCGAGCTACATCACCAATCTTGTCTCCAAACATATCCCAAACCATCCTCTCCGCTCTTCTCAAGACCTCCTACTGTCAAGCTCTCGTCTCCTCATCCCATGCTCGTCTCCAGGATTTCTCCGGAGCCTCTCTCATCCTCTGGAACTCGCTACCTCAACCTGTCCAGCTACCTTACTCTTGCTACCTTCAGCCGATCCCTGAAAATTCATCTCTTCAGGGAAGCCTATCACGTCTCCAACTACTCTTTTACAACTTCCATCAGCTCATTCCCCACAGTTACAAACTTTTGTACCACCTGCCCCACCCTATTAGATTGTAAGCTCTTTTGAGCAGGGCCCTCTTAATCCCCTTGTATTTTAATGTATTATAACGCTATTGTCTCCCTTTTATATTGTAAAGCGCTGCGTAAACTGTTGGTGCTATATGAATCCTGTATAATAATAATTTATAAAATAAACATTCTTTCATAACCCCAGTCGTGACTGGTTCTCTTTGAGTAATAGACAAAATGTTTTGAACAGAAGTGGTTGCGAGTTGCCCAGTTACTAATTTAAAGCAGATTCACTTGCACTGCCAGGGGCAACATTAAATGAATCCATAAAGCATCTGTTTGCTTTTATTTAGTGTTGTAAGATAAGACTACTGACACTGCCACAAGGAAAGCAAATTGTATAATAGTTAAATAATACAGTTGGATCTGCATGTGCCAGAAAGTAGATTGGAAACAAATGGTGGGTAAATGAAAGATAAAGTATGTCATTTATGTAGTTTACAAGAAAACATGGGCCAGATTCACAGCGGAGATACGACGGAGTATCTCAGATACTCCGTCGTATCTCTCAGAGTATCTATGCGACTGATTCATAGAATCAGTTACGCATAGATAGCCCCAAGATCGGACAGGTGTAATTGTTTTACACTGTCTGATCTTAGGATGCAGTACCGCGGCCGCTGCTGGGGGGAGTTTGCGTCGTATTCCAGCGTCGGGTATGCAAATTAGCAGTTACGGCGATCCACGACGGATTTTCGCGTTCGGTACATCAATGCTAGTATAGTTTCCCGTCGCAATTTTAGGCGTCGTTTGACCTGCCCTAACTTTAGACAGCACACGTATGTGCTGTTTAAAGTATGGCCGTCGTTCCCGCGTCGAAATTTAAAAATTTACGTCGTTTGCGTAAGACGCCCGGGAATACGGAAGTACGCTACGCACGTCGCCGTTCGAAAAAATTACGTCACTTCGCGCAAAGCACGGCGGGAATTTCGAAACGGAGCATGCGCAGTAGGTCCGGCGCGGGAGCGCGCCTAATTTAAATGGCACACGCCGGAGGCCGCCAGCGTAGGTTTTCATTGCAAGTGCTTTGTGAATCAGGCACTTGCGATGAAAACTTGCGGCGGTGTAACGTATCCAAGATACGTTACGCCGCCGCTAGTATACGTGAATCTGGCCCCATGTTCTTATCAACTGAAATCAAACTATGTTGTGTGTAGCAATGAAATACCAGCTCCACTGCAGTTAATGCAGAACCAAAAATACATGAGAATATTTTTCGAGGAACTGTGGTAAAAATAAAAAAATATATTCAGTGGATATAAAAAGTCTACACACCCCTGTTAAAATGTCATGTTTCTGTGATGTAAAAAAAAATGAGACAAAGCTAAATCATTTCAGAACTTTTTCCACCTTTAGACCCCTTTCACACTGAGTAGTTTTTCAGGCGGCACAGCGCTAAAAATAGCGCCTAAATACCACCTGAAAAACTTCTGCCCAGCCTTCTCAATGTGAAAGCCCGAGGGCTTTCACACTCAGGCGATGCGCTGGCAGGAGAGAAACAAATCTCCTGCAAGCAGCGTCTTTGAAGTGGTGAGAGGAGCGGCGTGTATACCGCTCCTTCCCATTTAAAACAATGGGAAACCACGGTATTAACCCTTTATCGGGCGCTAGCGGGGGTTAATACCGCACCGCTAGCGTCCGAATCCCGCGGCAATTCCGATGGTATAGTGCTGCTATTTTTAGCGGCGCTGTACCGCCACCGCGCCTCCCGCCCCAGTGTGAAAGGGGCCTTAATGTGACCTATAAACTGTACAACTCAATTGAAAAACAAACTGAAATCTCTTAAGGTGGGGGGTACAAATAAAATAATGTGGTTGCATAAGTGTGCACACCCTCTTATAACTGGGGGATGTAGCTGTGTTAATAAGTAAGCAATCACATTCAAACTCATGTTTTTTTTTTTTAACAGAAATTCAAACTCATGTTTAATAGGAGTCAATACACATCTGCTGTCATTTTACCACTAGAGAGCCACGCTACAGACGAAAGACGTCCACAGCGCGGCTCTCAACTGCCGGGTGGACATCCCTGGACGTCCTTTTATGTGCATTTCCAATGCAGGGAAACACTGTGCCCAGTGCCGATCCTGACCTCCCTGGGGCCCTAAGCAAAATGACATGGCACATTAAAAACGAGAAGCGGGGGGGGGGGGGGGGGGCCCTGACGACAGTGACATGTCACATTAAAGAAAGTTGAGAAGCGGGGGGGAGGGGGTGTTCTGCTGTCGGAAATGACTCAGCTAGCGAGTTTAGAAGCGGGGTGAGGGGGCGAAAATGACTTCTCACCAGGCGGGGGCCTCTAGTACTTTGGGGGGCCCTTTGCGGCTTTGCGGGGCCCTAAGCGGCTTGCAAAGTGAGCCTATAGTGAGGATCGGCCCTGACTGTGCCCGGCGCATCGCTGAGATGCCGATGCGCGTGCCTCCACGTCCTGTCAGGGAGAGAGGAGACCGATCTGTGTCCCTTGTACATATGGACACAGCATCGGTCACCTCCCCCAGTCAGTCCCCCTCCACACACAGTTAGAACACACCCAGGGAATACATTTAACCCCTTCCTCACCCCCTAGTGTTAACCCCTTCCCTGCCAGTCACATTTATACAGTAATTAGTGCATTTTTTTTTTAGCACTGATCGCTGTATAAATGTGAATGGTCCCACAATTGTGTCAAAAGTGTCCGATATGTCCGCCGCAATATCGCAGGCCTGATAAAAAAAATCGCAGATCGCCGCCATTACTAGTAAAAAATAAATCCTAAATCTATCCCCTATTTTGTAGGCGCTATAACTTTTGCGCAAACCAATCAATATACGCTTATTGCGATTTTTTCAGCAGCGCATTGCGGGTGGTTTTAACCCTTTTTCGACTGCTAGCGGTGTTAAATGCGCTCCTCTAGCATCTCAAATGCGCCGCAAATCCACCCATAGTGTCGGTGGTAAAAATAGCGGTGTTTTACCGCTGAAGCTATGGGCAGCCCAGTGTGAAAGGGGTCTTGGTGCTGGAAAACAATTTTTGAAAGATAAAAAAGGGATTTTATATTCAACTATATAGATCAGAACGAAATAAGGGACACATGAGGAGGAAAGAGGGACATTGCTTCAAATCAGGGACAAGTTGGTGGTTATGTGTTTGGTATTTATATATAAAAAAAAAAAAAGAAATGAGTTTTACAATCACTTTAAGCTGTCCAGTATTTAAATCCAGGGACAACATTCCAGAACTAAGGACCCGACAGCTGCAACCTCCCAGTTGTCATATATACATATCCAGTGCGCTGCTCTGATTAAAAGTGGGGAAGTCATGTGACCTCCCCTGTGCTGGGACACACTGTCACGTGACCACCCCTTCCCTCAGTCTTCCGTCACTCGGGTTAGTTGTTTTTGTCCGCTCGGCGTAGACTCCGTCCCTCCCAGCCGGAGCAGACCGGAGGGGGAGGAGGCAGGGCTGTGTGCGCATGGCAAGCTGTGACCAGGCTGAGGAGAAAAAGAGGAAGTCAGGCACAGAACTGTGACACTCAGGTAATGACTCTGAATCTCACCCTAATACTGAGCCGGGTTATTACGTCATCCCACTGCGTTCAGTGATAGTACAGAGCGCCCCCCCCAGTGCGCCTCACACTCTCCACACTCAGTTCTATCAACATTCCCCCCAGCTACAGTGTGTGAGGAGGCAGAGCCTGTCCTCTGTGTATTGTATATGAAGTGTCTGTGGGGGACTCCTCATTCCTCACCTGTGGAGGGGACAGTCTGGAAATACTCCTGGGTCAGCTCCTCTCCTATCCCATCCATCCATCCCTGCTGCCTGTGACCAGGCCTTCACCTGTCTGGATGGAGTGTATGAGAGCTTCTGCTGAGTAACTGAACAAGATGGGCTCATGATTACAGTATATATATATGTGTGTGTGTGTGTATATATATATATATATATATATATATATATATATATATATATATATATATACACACACACACAGCTCCCAACTGACCCTGACTTGGAATAATGTTCCTCATTTGTCCCTCATTTTGGTCTGAGCTATATAGTTGTATATAAAATTCACTTTTTATCTTTCAAAAAGTGTTTCCCAGAGCCAAACCTTTCCTCCAATTTTTATATGACTGCATTTGTACATTTTAAAAGCCAGTATAAAGGAATAATAGTGGTAAAAATAAAACAAAAGCACATGTGGATTTTATTAACTTTTTTTTTGGAGGGTTAATTCTCCTTTAAGGGGGTGTGGCAGGGGGCGTGTCCTATGCCTACATATGTTAGGAGTCCTTCATTCCAATCTCAAAATGCTGGGAGATATATATATATATATATATGTACTGACAATGTACACAACATATAATCTCCCCCACTGTAATATCCACATGTCCCCCCCCCCCCCCACCAACTATAGTACCCCCTCAGTGCAGACACCCCCCCTCCTCTCAGTACAGTGACCCCCCCCCCCCTCCTCACAGTGACCCCCCCTCCTCACAGTGATCCCCCCCCTCTGTACAGTGACCCCCCCTCCTCAGCAGTGATCCCCCCTCAGTACCGTGACCCCCCTCAGTAGTGACCCCCTCCTCAGTACAGTGACCCCCCCTCCTCAGTACAGTGACCCCCCCTCCTCAGTACAGTGACCCCCCTCCTCAGTACAGTGACCCCCCCTCCTCAGTACAGTGACCCCCCTCCTCATTACAGTGACCCCCCTCAGTACAGTGACCCCCCCTCCTCAGTACAGTGACCCCCCCCTCCTCATTACAGTGAACCCTCAGTACAGTGACCCCCCCTCAGTACAGTGACCCCCCTTCAGTACAGTGACCCCCCCTCAGTACAGTGACCCCCCCACAGCTAGTACCGACAGGCACTCCCCGAGCGGTGTGTCCGAGTGCGGGCTCCTCCTCTTTGGGTGTAAACAGAGGAGGGCCGCCGCCGGGTGTACCAAGATGGCTGTGGCTCCGGAGCTAGGCCGAAGCCGCGGCCTTTCCTAATGTTACGGCGGCGGCTCCGGAGTTAGGCCGAAGCCGCGGCCTTTCCTAGCGTTATGGTCGCGGCTCCGGAGGTAGGCCGAAGCCGCGGCCATAACATTAGGAAAGGCTTCGGCTTCGGCCTAGCTCCGGAGCCGCCGCCGTAACATTAGGAAAGGCCGCGGCTTCGGCCTAGCTCCGGAGCCGTGGCAATCCGCGGATCACAGTGTGATCCGATCCGAAGGGGGTGACCCGTTCGGATCACGGATCAACTGTGATCCGTTGCACCCCTACATTTAAAGTAGAACTATAGACAAAACGTATTTTTTTTCCATTTTGGATAGAGTAAGACCCCTTTCACACTGAGGCGCTTTTCAGGCATTTTAGCACTAAAAATAGCGCTGGAAAATCGCCTCTCAAGCCACCCCATTGTAGGAAAAAAATAGTCCTGCAAGCAGTAAGGATGAGCTTGGCGTGTTCGCATAGAACACGTGCAGAGCCTGCCAGGAAGTCGGCAGCCGTGCTGCGCTAATCACAGCCAGGCAGACATTTCCCGATCTCTGCAGCCGAGCATCGGACAATGTCTGCCTGGCTGTGATAAGCGCAGCGCGGGTGCCGACTTCCTGGCGGGCTCTACACGTGTTCTATGCGAACACGCCAAGCTCATCCTTAGCAAGCAGCTTCTTTGGGGCGGTGTATACACCGCTCCTAAACCACCCCTGGCATTGAAATAATTGGGCAGCACTGGCAAAGCACTTCGGCAGCGGTGCAACACGGGTGCTATTAACCCTTTCTTCGGCCGCTAGCAGGGATTAAAAGTGCCCCACTAGCGGTCGAAAAGTGCTGCTAAAGCTAGTGGCGCTTTACCGCTAAAGCCTGCACTGCCTCAGTGTGAAAGGGTTCTAAGGGAGAGATATAATCCCTGTCGAGGAACATACTAGAAGGAATGATAGAATGGAATGCCCTTGATGTCCCCTGTCAGGTTATTTTTGCCATCTGTGTCCAATTCGGGGAGATTTGCCTTCACTTCCTGTCCCGTAGCTAAAAGTGGAAATTCCTTCAGCCCTGGTTCACACTGGGTACGATTTGGAACGATTTGAGATGCGATTTGACATGTCAAATCGCATCTCAAATCGGCGGCAATTGTCGGCAATGGCACTGTCCTAATCAGTGCGACGCCGCATCTGCGATTTCAAAAAGTAGTTCCTGTACTACTTTTTGCGATTTCGGGCCGCGATTTACATTAAATTGCGGGCAAAATCGCAGCCGCAAAATCGCGGTAAAATTGCGCATTTTACCGCGATTTTGAATTCGCAGCAGTGTGAACCTAGGCTCAAAGTGAGGGAATCCCTGGTTCTCACCACAGCTAGTGTCCCCATTGGAAGATTTCCTCTCCTATTACTGTTTGGGAAAAAAAAGAAAGAAAAGAGGCAGTGCTCTGATAACTTTAAATAGCGACTGAGGGACGGTTTTCACCATGAATTGCGATTCAACAATTTTCCTTTTGGGATTAAAAAAGTATTCTGTATGCAGTGGCGGCTGGTGCTCAACATTTTTTGGGGGGGCGCAAACAAATGGAAAAAAAAAAAACACAATTGCAGCCTCACTGTGCCCATCAATTGTCGCCACTGTGCCATGCCATCAATTGTCGCCACTGTGCCATGCCAAACGCAGCCACTGTGCCATCAAACGCAGCCACTGTGCCCATCAATTGTCACCACTGTGCCATGCCATCAATTGTCGCCACTGTGCCCACATCAATTGTCGCCACTGTGCCCACATCAATTGTCGCCACTGTGCCCACATCAATTGTCGCCACTGTGCCCACATCAATTGTCGCCACTGTGCCCACATCAATTGTCCCCACTGTGCCCTGTAAAATGCTGCCAGTCAGATTGCCCCCCCCCGCCTGGCACTTACCTTTCTGGGGTTCGCCATCCTCCTTCCATGGTCCCTCGATGACGCTTCAGCCAATCAGGTTACTGATGACCAGAATCAGTGAACCTGATTGGCTGAGAAGGCCATCAGTCTTATCCAAGGGATGTAGCCCACTATGTTCCGAGGATAAGACATCCGGGAGCTGAAGGGCTGTACTGGGAAAGCCTATCAGAGCCGCTGACTCTGATAGGCACTTCCGCACAGCCAACCAGCTGTCCTTATTCAGATATGTCCGGTTATCTGAATAGGCTGGCCACAATGTCCACAATAACATACACTCATGCAATGCATGAGTGTATGTTATTTGCGCGGCGCTGCAGAACGAATTTTTAAAAGCCTTAAAGGGCCTGTTTTTTTTTTTTATGACTACAGGAGGGGGGGGGGGGGGTGCCCCCTATGGACGGGCCGCCACTGTCTGTATGTGTGTTCTTGTGCGATTCACATGCGATCTGGATGCAATGCGATTTCAGCCCATTCAGTTGAATAGGCTTTAATTGTGCAAGACCGCACCAAAAGTAGTGCATGGAACGAATCATCTGAGTTTCCATTATTTCTTATGGGGAAACCTGCTTTGATATACGAGTGCTTTGGATTACAAGCATGCTTCTGCTCGTAATCCAAGGTATTACTGTAAAGTGACTCTAAGATTACTCAGAAACCCAAAACCTAGAAAATAAATGTGCAAAACGGATTCCTATGCCTTAAAACAATGTGCAAGACAGAACAGAACAGCTTGTACACAAAAAGAACTCCTCTGTGCAAAACAAAAGTTAGAAACCGTCGCTTACAAAGATATGGCGCTTATTTTCTTTTTCTCTTTTTATATTATTGGCTTCATTCACACTAAGGTGACTCCAAAGTCACACAATTTCCAGTGCGACTTTGCAAGTCGCATGAAAAGTTGCACCAAAGTAGCGCAGACACCTTTTCAAAATTGCTTAGACTTTAAGTTGCCCCTGAACGGGTGCCATTGAAAAGAATTGGGTCCGACCTGCGATGTCTAAAGTCGCATGACAAGTCGCTCTAGTGTGAATGGAGCCTAACTCTTCTGTAGACAGCCCAACATTTGGGATTTTCTTTTACTTTTGATGATAATGATAAACACGACAAATAGAGAGAGTGGATCAACCTATAGGGGACACAGACTGCAATAAAAACTGACTGGGGTTGTAATCCCTCTCCACGCTATCCAAAACGAAAAAGTTTTGCCTGTAGTTGAGCTTTAATAAAGCATTAGAACTTCTGCAGCAGAACTCCAGGTAAACGACTAAATATATAGTGAAAAATCATACAGGAATTATGACTTGTCCAAGGAGTTGTAATTCTGTTTGGCTGACCTTATCCATGCACCTCCAGCCAGATAGCACTGCCAGGTTCTGCTTTCCCTGTCACCTCCCTGTAGTTGAGCAGTAGAGATGAGCTCAGGCGTGTTCAGATCCTGGTCCAAACCCACCTGAGTGAGCCTGCCAGGAACTGTCATCTGTACTGGGCAAGTCATAAGCGGCCAAGGAATTTCACGCCCCACAGGCAGGGCAGCCATCAGAAATTTTTGGGCCCCTTACAAAGCTTTAGGCTTGGAGCCCCACTGAGCCTGACCACCAACATTGCCCAGGGCCTGCCCACGGGCCATTCCACCGAATCCACACACCGGCTACCTCACCTGTAGCCCCTCCCCCTCAATCCTGTATATATGCCACCCCCCTCAATCCTCTATATATGCCAGCCCTCCTCACATCTGTATATATGTCAGCCCCACACCCCCAACACACCTGTATATATGTCACCCCCCCCCCCCCACACCTGTATATTTGTCAGCTCCCCCCCACCTGTATATAGGCCAGCCCCCCTCACACATATATATATATATATCTATCAGCCCCCCCCCCACACACACACACACACACACACACAAACCTGTAGTATATATGTCACCCCCACACACAAACACACCTGTATATATGTCACCCCCCACACACACACACACCTGTATATATGCCAGCCCCCCTCACACCTATATATATGTCAGCCCCCTCACACACACACCTGTATATATGTCACCCCTCCCCACACACACACACCTGTATATATGTCACCCCCCCACACACACCTGTATATATGTCACCCCCCCACACACACCTATATATATGTCAGCCCCCTCACACACACCTGTATATATGTCACCCCACACACACACACCTGTATATATGTCAGCCCCCTCACACCTATATATATGTCAGCCCCCCCACACACACCTGTATATATGTCACCCCACACACACACACCTGTATATATGTCAGCCCCCTCACACCTATATATATGTCAGCCCCCCCACACACACCTGTATATATGTCACCCCACACACACACACACCTGTATATATGCCAGCCCCCCTCACACCTATATATATATATGTCAGCCCCCTCACACCTATATATATGTCAGCCCCCTCACACACACCTGTATATATGTCACCCCACACACACACACCTGTATATATGTCAGCCCCCTCACACCTATATATATATGTCAGCCCCCCCACACACACCTGTATATATGTCACCCCACACACACACACACCTGTATATATGCCAGCCCCCCTCACACCTATATATATATGTCAGCCCCCTCACACACACCTGTATATATGTCACCCCCCCACACACACACCTGTATATATGTCAGCCCCCTCACACCTATATATATGTCAGCCCCACCCCACACACACCTGTATATATGTCACCCCCCCCCCCACACACACCTGTATATATGCCAGCCCCCCTTGCACCTATATATATGTCAGCCCCCTCACACACACACACACCTGTATATATGTCACCCCCCCCACACACCTGTATATATGTCAGCCCCCCCCCCTCACACACACCTGTATATATGTCACCCCCCCACACACACCTGTATATATGCCAGCCCCCCTCACACCTATATATATATGTCAGCCCCCTCACACACACACCTGTATATATGTCACCCCCCCACACACACCTGTATATATGCCAGCCCCCCTCACACCTATATATATGTCAGCCCCCTCACACACACACCTGTATATATGTCACCCCCCCACACACACCTGTATATATGCCAGCCCCCCTCACACCTATATATATGTCAGCCCCCTCACACAAACACCTGTATATATGTCACCCCCCACACACACACCTGTATATATGTCAGCCCCCTCACACACACACACACCTGTATATATGTCACCCCCCACACACACACACACCTGTATATATGTCAGCCCCCCACACCTGTGTGTATGTGTGTGTGTGTGTGTGTGTATGTATATATATGTATGTATGTGTATATATATAATATTATATATCTCAGCCCCACACATACACAAATCTGTAAACACACACTCCCTGTACACAAACAGCCCCCTCCCTTTTCTTCACAGCCCCTACTTGTAAATGAAATCTTCCTACCTATTCACAGTTCATTTTCACAAAGCTGACATGTTGCTGACACAGAGGAGCACAGTACAGGCTGCTCACACGAGGGGTGCACATGCACATAGTAGCCAGAGTAGGCAGTAAAGAGCTCAATGTCTGAGCTCAATGACACAGAGAGCAATAGAAGAAGCTGCTAGCTCGTTTCTATAGTGTACAACACGGCTCCCCTTCACCCGTCCTGGCAGACCCCTCAGGCCCCGGGGCCCCTTACTGTTGTATTGGCTGTACCCCCCTGATGGTGGCACTGCTCACAGGCACATGTATATAGCGAGAAGGCAGTGCCTTTGCCACTTCTTATTGGCCTAGTAGAGATGACAGCTCCTGGCAGGATCACTCCGGTGGGTTTGGACTAGAATCTGAACATGCCAAGCTTATTGCTTTAGAGCAATACACCTTGGTCTGGGACTGGACAGTGAATAGCGCACTATTCTTGTTGAAGCCCTTAGGACTCACGCATGCGCGCGTATTAAAATATGTTTCTCTAAACTGGGTCTTTTTACCAGGAGATGGCAGAAAAATAAAGCTTAAAAAATAATCATTCTAGCACAAAATGATGAGTGTTTATGAAGGTTTACAGGCTCATTGTACTGGCCAGGATAGTATTTTATTCTGGCCTCTAGAATACATTTATGCGCCTAAACCCAGAGTTTAGGTGTGCTTTTTTCATGTGTACGCAAGTAGATTTTAGTCATAAGCTCTTCTCCAAATGCAGCTTTGTGTTTGTTTTTTTTTGTTTTTTTATGCCTTTAAATGCTGGTTTTAAAATATTGCTCTAAATACCTGATGCACATGGCCACATAGGCTAACATAGAACTGTGTTTAAAGGCATAAACAAAATATGCTGTAAAAGCCTCTAATAGCTGTTTTTTTAATGCCCATGTGCATGAGGCTTTTGTTTAATGATACATGGCAAATCCTAAAAGGGCAATCATAAATTTAAAAGGGATTTTCATTATCAATGCGTATTAGGATAAACTTAGCAAGTTTAAAGCAGAACTACAAACAGAACAGGATTGTGATCAGGTACAGTAACCAGCAGATTAAAGCCTAGTACACACAGGCCAAATGACAGATGGCCTTGCCGGTCCGACAGAAGCTGACTAAAAAATGCCGATCAGCACTCTCAGCCAATGGCTGAGCGCGCTGAAAGGAGTGTTCTGCCCCCTCCCTGTCAGAACACAATAGCACAGCAGGGAGGATCGCTGTACTAACATTGCATTGTTAGTACAGCGTCCTGGGCTATAATTTTTTTTTTTTTTTCGTTCAGCCCGCTGGTTTTAAAAAAATAAATAAAACAACCTACTAGTGTGTACTAAGCTTTAGGCGCTAAGACTTAAAGGGTAACTCCACTTTTGTGGGGTGAAAAATTGCATATAAGGTATACAATTGCGACACAAGTCATATTGTAATTGAATGTTATTAAAACTACCTTTCCTTTTCAATCTGCAGCTCTGTAATCAATGCAATATGGCTACCTGGAGGTGTTTTGTACACAGAATGCCCCCCAGATATGTAATTTCCTGCTTGTGTGATTGGCTCACTAAGATACAAGTCAGATTTCCGGCATCCCCTGCAACAAAAATTTCATTTTTGTGAGATACTTTTAATAGGAAATCCTGGCTAAAGGGATGCTGACCCTGCAATTTTCCTCAGTGCCCTGCAGGTGTAGCGATCTTATTGATAATTATGAAACCACTCCCATTAGACTCACTTTCCCACATGGACACAGACAAACGCACAGGGATTTCTGCACAATAACAAAAGGCAGGAATCCTTTGTAATGTACATAGATCACCCAGAGGGGAATGCTTTTTTCTCAACAAAAGTGGAGTTGCGCTTTAAGATTGACCATACTGGGGGAAAAAAATGAACAGATTTCTTCATCTATACACTTTCTTCTGATAGCTTCAGCCACTGCTGTCAGAATACACTGATCAGTGTGACATGTCTGATATAGAGTATTATACATGAGGACTGAAATTGCACTTTGGGCTGTTAACAGAATTTTTTTTTTTTTTTTAATGTGCGTAATAATAAAATGCGTCTTTGCTGCCTTACATGCAATAGGATAATAATCTCTCTCTTATGGTCATTTGATACACTGCCTTACAGTGAAGAAAATCACATTTTATAGCTTTACATTTAGTTTCTGTTGGATGTAAAATGCACTTTAACCACTTGCCGACCTCCTCATGTAAATATACGTCAGCAGAATGGCACGGACAGGCACATCAACGTACCTATACGTCCTCTGCTTGACGCGGGTGGGGGGTCCGATCGGGACCCCCCCCGGTACATGCGGCGGTCGGCAAGCCTCGGGGAGCGATCCGGGACGACGGCGCGGCTATTCGTATATAGTCGCGATCGCTCCCCGGAGCTGAAGAACGGGGAGAGCCGTGTGTAAACACGGCTTCCCCGTGCTTCACTATGGCGGCACATCGATCGAGTGATCCCTTTTATTAGGGAGACTCGATCGATGATGTCAATCCTACAGCCACACCCCCCTACTGTTGTAAACACACACACACTGAACCCTAAATGTTACAGCGCCCCCTGTGTTTAACTCCCAAACTGCAACTGTCATTTTCACAATAAAGAATGCAATTTAAATGCATTTTTTGCTGTGAAAATGACAATTGTCCCAAAAATGTGTCAAAATTGTCCGAAGTGTCCGCCATAATGTCGCAGTCACGAAAAAAATCGCTGATCGCCGCCATTAGTAGTAAAAAAAAATAAAAAAAATAAAAATGCAATAAAACTATCCCCTATTTTGTAAACGCTATAAATTTTGCGCAAAGCAACCGATAAACGATTATTGCGATTTTTTTTTTTTTTTTTACCAAAAATAGGTAGAATAATACGTATCGGCCTAAACAGGAAAAAAAAAATTTATATATGTTTTTGGGGGATATTTATTATAGCAAAAAGTAAAAAATATTGAATTTTTTTCAAAATTGTCGCTCTATTTTTGTTTCTAGCGCAAAAAATAAAAACCACAGAGGTGATCAAATACCACCAAAAGAAAGCTCTATTTGTGGGGAAAAAAGGACGCCAATTTTGTTTGGGAGCCACGTCGCACGACCGCGCAATTGTCTGTTAAAGCGACGCAGTCCCGAACTGTAAAAACCCCTTGGGTCTTTAGGCAGCATATTGGTCCGGGGCTTAAGTGGTTAATATGGTAAAACTGTTGCAGTCTTCTTTCCTTATTGAATTGCAGTGCTGAGATCTTAACGTTTATTTTCTGTCGTTTCTCTGGGATAGTTGGCTGCGTTGTACCATTGTAAAACACTTCGATGTTAACGCAGTTGAAAGGTCATGACAGGTCATCTAGACTGACAGATCTAGTAATAGGATGTAGATTAAGGAGAAGCATCTGTTAGAATAGTGATGTAAGTTAGCTACACATGTCATTTTTTATTTATCAAGCACAGTAGATGAATATGATAAAGTTGTCTTAGGTCCTTGAAAATTGGTATTTTTATGTGCGTCTAAATCTACCACGTCTCTAAAGCCTGATCCCCGTTCGGATCACGTGTTAGACAAACGCATTGCAACTGTGTACTTTGTATCGCTTCCCTGTTCGCTTAAATGGGTCGGTTTCGGTGGACTTGCTTATGGTGTGAAGTAAAGCTTTGCGACTGCGACATGTAAGCATCCTCGTTTGTTGCCTATTGCAGCTTAAAAATGATTGCAGCTGGTAAAAAAAATTCAGCTTTTAGAACCATTTAAAATCGCCTGGCAGACTTCCTCAGGAGACATCAGATGAGTGAATCCAGACGTTTTCGAAGCTCTCAGGAAGAGGTGGGGTACCCGGCAGGTAGATCTGTTTACCACAATAAAAAACTCTTCCCCAGGCTGGGATCTTGCTTGTACTGTGGGCGGAAATAACTCTCTGCTGCCACTCTGCTTTCATTACGTCGCTCACCAGCCCACGGGTCACATGCAGATAGCTGGAGGGCCACATATAGCCTGTGGGCCGAGTGTTGAGCTCCAGGGTCAAAGATGCAATTAGCATTGACTTACTGAAATATGCAAGGCCTTTCCTGAAAAATGTGATCTGCATGGGAGAATATGCTGCTCTAAAACCTGGATATATCTTTCAGCATTGATGGCGCCTTTCCAGATGTACAAGCTGCCCATTCCATATGCACTATGCACCCCCATACCATCAGACATGAAGGCTTTTGAACTGAGTGCTGATAACAAGTTGGAAGGTCCCCCTCCTCTTTAGTCCGGAGGACATGGCATCCATGGTAGCCAAAAAGAATGTCAAATCTTGATTTGTTTGACCACAGAACAGTTTTCCACTTTGCATCAGACCAATGGAAATGAGCTCTGGCCCAGAGAAGACGCAGCGTTTCTGGATTATGTTCAGATATGTCTGCTTCTTTGTATGATAGAGCTTTACCTTGCATTTTTGGATGGCACGGTGAACTGTGATCACAGGAAGTATTACTGAGCCCATGCAGTAATGTCCAATACAGAATCATGTCTGTTTTTATTGCAGTGCCGTCTGAGGGCTTGAAGATCACAGGCATCCAATATTGCATTTCGGCCTTGTGCACAAAGAGTTCTCCATTCTCTGAATCTTTTGATGACATTATGTACTGTAGATTATGATATATTTAACCACTTAAGACCCGGACCAAAATGCAGCTAAAGGACCAGGCCCCTTTTTGCAAATCGGGACTGCGTCGCTTTAACAGACAATTGCGCAGTCGTGCGACGTGGCTCCCAAACAAAATTGGCGTCCTTTTTTTCCCACAAATAGAGCTTTCTTTTGGTGGTATTTGATCACCTCTGCGGTTTTTATTTTTTGCGCTATAAACAAAAATAGAGCTATAATAAATATTCCCCAAAAAATATATAAAAAAAACATTTTTTTTCCTCAGTTTAGGCCGATACGTATTCTTCTACCTATTTTTGGTAACAAAAATCTAAATAAGCGTATATCGATTGGTTTGCGCAAAATTTATAGCGTTTACAAAATAGGGGATAGTTTTATTGCATTTTTATTAATTATTATTTTTTTTACTACTAATGGCGGCGATCAGAGATTTTTTTTCGTGACTGCGACATTATGGCGGACACTTCGGACAATTTTGACACATTTTTGGGACCATTGTCATTTTCACAGCAAAAAATGCATTTAAAATGCATTGTTTACTGTGGAAATGACAGTTGCAGTTTGGGAGTTAACCACAGGGGGCGCTGTTAGGGTTATGTGTCACCTAATGTGTGTTTACAACTGTAGGGGGGTGTGGCTGTAGGTGTGACGTCATCGATTGTGGATCCCTATAAAAGAGATCACACGATCGATGAAACCGCCACAGTGAAGAACGGGGAAGCTGTATTTACACACGGCTCTCCCCGTTCTTTAGCCAAGGGGGCCGATCGCGGGACTGCAGCGGCGATCGGGTCCCGCGGTCCCGGAGCTTCGGACCGGGTCGTGGGAGCGCGCCCGCGACCCACGGCTGGGCTTAAAGATCAACGTACATATACGTTGATGTGCCCAGCCGTGCCATTCTGCCGACGTATATGTACAGGAGGCAGTCCTTAAGTGGTTAATAAGTCTGCAATTTTACTTTGTGGAAAATTATTCTGAAATTGTTTGACAATTTTTAGGCACAGCTTTTTACAGATTGGTTGACCTCTGCCCATCTTTACTTAAAAAAGTCAGACTGAACTTTTTCATTGGATATTCCGACCGTGTGTGTGCCCCATCGGAAATTCCGACGGACTTAGAAAGAGGACATGTGTTTTTTTTTTTTTTTTTCACGCAAATTCCGATTCTGTGTGGAACTCCAATGGAGAAAAAAACACGCATGCTCAGAATCAAGTCGATGCATGCTCGGAAGCATTGAACTTAATTTTTCTCGGATCGTCGTAGTGTTGTACATCACCGCGTTTTGGACGGTTGGAATTTGGTGTGACAGTGTGTATGCAAGACAGCTTGAACGGAATTCCGTCAGATGTTTTTTTATACCCAATCATGTTACTGACCTGTCCATTTAACCTATTTAGTTGCAAAATGTTCTTCCAGCTCTTCTTGTTAGTACCCATTACTTTGACAACTTTTTGTTGCTCTGTCCCAGTTGTGTTGCTGCCATAAATTTCAGAATTACCTTATTCTTTTCCTTAAAATTTTACCTTTTCTCAGTTTAAAAATTTGATACGTTTTTCTATTGTGAATAAGGTAAAGATTTATGGGATTTGCAAATCATTGCATACTGTTTTTATTTGGATTTTACACAGCGTCTCAACTTTTTGGGGATTTGTGGTTGCATTAGAGATGCAAACATCTAAATTAATGACGTGTTAATCTGGGATGAGACTAGCCCTTAGCAGTGTGATTATTGAAATCATGTTCTGCTTCTTCAGGAGAATAGATGAGAAATATTAGGAATTTTCATGTGTGTGCTGAAAGGCCAGAGGTGACCATCATAAAATGTCTACCGGTAAGCACAACCAAGACCAACTAGATGGCATCAGGGGAGAAGGTAGAAAACACAACCGCTTAATACTTGAAATGCTGCAACTGTAGCTTTCTATACAAACATACACTCGTAATGGGTGACACCACAGACTGTTCAATGAAATCAGATACAAGGGGGAATATTTACTAAAGGTAATTCCACTTTGCACTACAAGTGCACTTGGGAGTGAAGTCGCTGTAGATCCGAGGGGGACATGCAAGGAAGTTAAAAAACAGCATTTTACCTTGCACATGATTGGATGATAAAATCAGCAGAGCTTCTCCTCATTTCAGATCTACCCCCCAGATTTACAGCGACTGCACTTCCAAGTGCACTTTCAGTGCAATTTCAAGTGCACTTTGCACTTGTAGTGAAAAGTGGATTTGCCTTTCGTAAATAACCCCCAAGGATTCTTAACAAATATGTATCACAAGGGTAACCACAATAGCAGGGGCCACAACCAGGGAAACTAAGTAAGTTATCAGGGGCCGAACAGTATGTGGAATAATCCCCTCAAGGAGCAAACAAAAGCCCACACTTCTTGGTGGTAGCGTTGCTCACTTTGTGGAAAGAGTCACTGTATACTGCTTTCTGAGGAGTTCTGCCTCCAACTAGAGCTGCACGGTTCTGGTCAAAATGAGAATCACGATTCTTTTGCTTAGACTAAAGATCACCATTCTCAAAAGCTAAATGCCAAACCCCCCATCCCCAAATAAATAAACCTGTGATTTATCTGAAAATATGAATATATAAAAAAACAGACCAGTGATATGTCTATAATGTTAAAGACCATATAACTCCTATAAAAAAAGCAGAATCAAACTTTGATTCTGCTTTTTTCGTAGGAGTTATATGGTCTTTAACATTATAGACATATCACTGGTCTCTTTTTTTATACATCAGAAGCAGTACCGCCAGCAACCATTGGGTGGTGCATGGATACACGCAGTTGTACAGAACTGTGATAAACATTAATACATCAGAAGCAGTACCGCCGGCAACCACTGGGTGTTGCATGGATGCCCACTACAGTTGTACAGATCTGCAAGAGAAGCCCAGGCATCCATCCAGTGGCGCAGGCTGCAGAATGTCGTTTCCGATATTTGCGTTCCACGCTGGTTACGTGGAACCGGCCGTGAAACAGAAGAATCGCGGGTCATCCCACGGAGAGATCGCGGGCGGGGAGAATCAAGATCACGGTTCTCTCCATGATTAATCGTGCAGCTCTACCTCCAACCTTGCCGATTTGGGACAAAGTGGAGGACCCAAAGTCAATAGACCAGTTGAACCTTAGCTGGAACCCTAGGACATCCACATCTGGCCTTCAGTTTCACAAGCCAAAGTCAGCAGACCAGACCAGTTCATTGAGGGGTTTGAGCAATACCTTCTTGTCTTCTGTAGGAGGATGCAGAAAGCCACAGTATGGCCGAAATGTGTTGGGAAGCCATGGGGAACTCGCAGGCAAATACGGTGCTAATGGCATGATGAATTGAAACTAGATAAACCAGCACCTCACTGGAGTGCTGTGTATTTATTAGGACCATAAAAACAATCCTGCTGCCCTAGTGATATTTGAGATGGGCAGTATGATTTATGGGGGGTAGTCTTACCACTGTTTTGGGATTTGTGTGATGGGAAAAAGAATGTTATAAGTTGCCCCCAGAGTGTTGTTGAAATCTCTGTATGTACAGTTGGTCCATTTTGAGCATAATTTAGGGATGACCATATATGAAACCAAACATTATCCCCTAGCAGTTTTAGAAGATGAAAAAGAGGTGTCGCCAGTGTCTTCAAGAGTGCTTGAAATGTAGCTAAAGGTTTCTGTGGAGAGTTTTGGGACTACCCAACTAAAAGATCCCATTCATTTAAAAGCCAGGGAGAAGGTAAAAGTAATAAATGGAGATCCAATCCCTACAAAGTTTCCGCCTATTGTTGTTAAACTAGAGGTGTTTTATCAGGTTGACATAATCCTTAAAAATTCTACAGGAAAACCAGAAGGGGCCAAACAATATAGGAGGTTGCTTTTGAACGTCTCACCTAGGTCTGACTACAGCAGCCTGTTGGTTTTTATTATTATTGTCATGGATTATGCCACTTGCTATCCTGAGATGATTTCTTTAGGAGAGTTGCTTCTCGTGTTTGGCCACAGGCATACCAGGGATTTCCTTAGGATGTCATCTAAGATCCTGAATTCTGGACAGATATTTTTGGAGTTCATAAGGTATGCAAACATACTGGGAAAGCCCATCTGCCATAGGAATTTTGTTTTCTATTTTTCCCTTGTCTGTCAAAGTAAATTGACACTTTTCTCTGTTGAAATTCAAGTGTTTTTACTAATTTTGCAAGACCCAGTCTCTATTTTTCAACACTCTGAATGGAGTATTCATCAAGCTTTGGTAACTTATGGAAGTCATTGCAGAATCTCAGTGAATAATGTGGCTTGGGGGACCAATACTATGGGACTATACTGTATCTCTACAGCTTGGACCTTTATTACCATTGTGATAAAGTGTAGCAATCTTTTAACTTTCAGTTTTTGTTTCTGGGCACCTACTAGGTTTTTCTTTCCAAGAGGCTCCAGACAAAAGGGGATTTAAAAGTAAAAATCAAAGGTTTGTTTTATTTACCTTTTGTGTAGTAAATCGGCTGTAAAATATCTAGTCTGTAGAATGTTTGTTTGTTTTTACATCCAGTTTGCCTGATCTGAATACGGTATATTTTTTGTTTAGATGTGTTTTAGGAACCTCCATATACAATATTAGACTAGCTAGAGTTGGTGACTATAATATTTCCAAAATTAGTAAATAAATTATTTATTTAAAACATTACTGAATCATAAAAAGGCTTTTTGTAGTTCTAAGAAAATGGTGTTTTGTTTATTTTTAATGTGCCTAAATCTACAGCCTTCAGTAAAGTCTTGCTTTGCCTGTTGCATTTTCTGTACTGAAAATAAGTGAAGAACCCATCAGGGAGTGAGTTTCCCTCTTATGCCCTGTACACACGTCTAGTTTTCCCGTCTGAATAAACTCCAATGGTTTTTCTGACGGAATTCTGTTCAAGCTGTCTTGCATACACACGGTCACACCAAATTCCGACCGTCAAGAACGCAGTGAATTACTACACTACAGTGAGCTGAGAAAAATGAAATTCAATGCTTCCAAGCATGCGTCGACTTGATTCTGAACATGCATGGTTTTTAGTCCATCAGAAATTGCATCCAGACGAACGAAAATTCCGATCAAATTTTTTTTTCATCGGAAAAATTAGGAACTTGTTCTCTATCTAATTCTGTCGGAATTTCCCGATGGGGCATACACACAGACGGAATATCCAATTAAAAGCTTCCATCTGACTTTTTACGTTGGAAATTCCCCTTGTGTGTACAAGACATTAGTTGCTATGGCTGATTGACAGACAGGCTTACTCAGATGCAGACAAGCTGCCACAAAATCATCAAGAGATATAGGAATGTGTAGTGTGATTTTTTTTTTCTTCTACAGGCCTCTATTAAAATCTGACATATCATTGACCTTTAAAACGTAATAATTTGTAATGTTCTAATCTAACCTAATACTGCTCAAAAACTGAAGTTCAGCAGGGGTCGGCTAGATTTTGATCAATGTGGCAGTCGAAGGGACATGTTGGAAAATTCTCCTTGATAAACAGCTGCCGATCCGTGTATTCTGACAGCGGTGGATGTCACTGTCAGAATACAATGGCCCAGCAGAGGGGATTCCTCCGACCACCTTGCTTTTTCCACCACGGGTGGAAGGATAGAAAATTTGCTCGATTTCCCCATCAACACATTCAGTGTGGATGGGAAATGCATCCCGCAGCATTGTATTCTGCCAGTGAGTCTTCCCGACTGGCAGAATGCGATTACTGCTAGCTGCTATAGCCGCTGGCAGTAGTTGCATGAAGAAAACTTTAACAATAAGTCTGCCCATACATGGATCAAAATTCAGACAGTCCCTGCTGAACCAACCAAATTTCGATCTATTCATGGCCGGCTTAAATGTGTATGACCAGCTTTACAAAGCTGCTTAAAGCGCTGCAGCATGCCCTTCTCTGTTAACTCAGAAATGAGTGTACTAGGATACAAAACCTGAAAAACTTTGTTGAGAAAGGAGTATGAAAGTTTTAGGTAGGGCAGCATGGGACCGGTCTGTAAACTATGCATTGTACTAATACATAGGCGTGGATCCTTCAGAGAAGCTTGCTACACCCTGAGATTATTTTTCACGTTTATGTATTTACTTTTAGGATGTGGTCACACTCTGTATCTTGTGTGGACATTGTTGAATTCCAAGAACAGAATCGATGCTCCTGCATTGAATTATGTTGGCAACGTCTTTATTGTTCACTTTGATTATTTGAACATAAATGTTTAGAAAGAGTGCACACTAGGTGTTGTTTACCCAGCAGTCAGGCTGAAAGTCCTGGCATTCTAGTGCTCTCTTAGGGAAGTGTATGGGCTTTGCCAGGGCCGCCATATTTTTTATTTTTTTTATTAAAGGGCCCAGAGGTCCCCAGTGCCCTGTATGGCAACCCCCCTTTTGTTTTTTTAATAAATGTTTATTTTAATTTTTTTAATATATTTTTTATTTATTTATTTTTTATTAAAGGGCCCAGAGGTTCCGGATGGCAACCCCCCTTTTTTTGTAATTTCTTAAAAAAATAAATAAAATTAAAGGGCCCAGAGGTCCCCAGGGCCCCAGATGTCCATCCCCCTTTAAATATATATATATATATATATATATATATATAATTTTTTTTTAATAAAGGGCCCAGAGGTCCCCAGGGCCCCCGGATGGCTACTCCCCTTTTTTTATATATATTTTTCTTTATTTCTTTTGTAAAGGCCCACCCCCCGCTTGCTTCTCAATTCGCGGCACCCCCCCCCCCCGCTTCTCAATGTCAGACGGCAGCACCCCTCCCCCCCAGTTCTCTGCTCCAGGGGGCCCATGCCTGACGCTGTGTAAGGGGCCCCATAATTCCTGATGGCGGCCCTGGGCTTTGCAGACCTGTCCATAAACACGAGGGCTGCCGTGTCCTTACATTGGTTTAGCATCTTCTTCTCAATTCATTGCCACAAGGAAAACCCGTCTTTTCATGTTTGTGAGCTTTGGGGTTGTCCAGGCCAGCAACCGCGTCGTACTACAGCCACTGCTGCGCACGGTGAATTTAGCTGTGCCAATTGACACATGACCCTGTTTACTTATTTTCTTTTTTATACTCTATTAAATGTCACAAGATACTAGTTCACACCAGTGCAATTTCTGTTGCGGCTTGATTTGCATTATATGCGAAATCATTATTTTCAAAACCCCTTTGCTACTTTGGTGCGATTTCAGTGCAATTTGGCTCCATAGAATATGCTAACTACATCCAAAGTCGCATCAAGATCGCACTACATAATTGTACTGAAAATCACAAAAAATGATAGAGTGTAACCACATCCTAAAAAGTAAACGCATTAAAAAAGTGACCATTAAAATGTTACTAATCCCAGGACCCGGCATTTACTATATCTGGTCTCCCAGAGTACACAGAACATGGAAATGCATTTATTTTAGTTTATTTAAACTGCTAAATATCTTTTCTCATCAGCAGTTAGAGCCGTCTTGTGACTTCTATCAGTATCCATCCAACCACTAGTTAAAGCTTTTAGGAGGAGTTTTCTGACTGTCCTTTGAGACTGCAAGACCCCTGACCCTCTGTCTGGACAGTTCTGATTGGCCCTGTGCTTGTCACATGCTCCCTCCCAAGAACAAAACCTTCTCTAGCAATACACGCCAAACTGAGCATGTGCAGCCTGAATCCATAGACTCTGTGTTATCAGGAAATTATCAGGGGACAGTGGAAGAAGGGGAGGTTCAGAGAAGACAAGATCAAACATTCTTTTTACACAATGCGGAGTATTAACCCCTTAGGTTCCACAGTGAGTATAACAAGCAAGCATATACAGACTGATTTTACTGTTTGGGGTTTGGTGACACTTTTAATTCATATTTGGTCACAGCAGTGGGTTGTGATGTGGTGAACTGTGTTGCAAAACTGTTCTGAGGAAAGTGGTTCATGTCCTGCTTGTAGCACAGCGGTGTGAACTGAACTAAAAGGACATTCGAAAAATTCCCTTGTCTATGCATTTGGACTCCTTTGGGCAAAGCTGCCATGGTGGGAATGATATGGGAATGGCATATTGAGCCAATTACATAGACATGAAGCTGAGACTAAAAGTAGTTTAGTAGAAATACTAAAGATCACCTGCATTTAAAATAAGTGGTCACATGATCTTTCACAGTGCAAATGTATTTTTGCTCCAGTTTGAATACATTCCCTCCTTAAAGCAGTATTAAATTCAATAGCAAACATTTATTGTATTGCAGCTGATCAATTCTTGGATGTGATGGCTGCATTAGTTTTGTTTTTTAGGTTTTCTTTCCATTATTTTCACCTGGTGATCCTGCCAGTAAGTCTGTGGTTTTTCAACAGAGCAAGCTGTCCTGTAGATGCAGCAGTTAGAGGATTAAGGTAAACCATTTACCACTGAGAGGATCAGCCTTTATGTAAGATCTTTATCTCCAAAGAAACAAAACTGTTGCTGTAACTGCATAAAAAGTGTTAGCTGGAGTTCGGCTTCAATGTTAGTATATTTAAATATGCTAGTATATCGAACACTCGTCTCCCCCCAGACAGACCATGTTGTTGTCCAAAGGTGTCTCTGCTGCTCCTTCATCCAGAGTGGGATTACTCTCAACACATGCAGGGCGATACTGGTCAGATCGCCAGGTCAGAAAAGGGGCAAACCAGCCTAAAAAAAACCCCGCAGCCAGCACATCTGATGATGGGCAAGCTGCAATATATTACATTTGGGGTTTTGGGTTTAATACTACTTTAAGACTGCTTATACATGGAACACTGCTGGGTGGTAAAATAAGGTGGTTCAGGTGAGTTTTCAACTTGCCTCAGCCACCTGTCAAAACGAAGCAATGGCTCCTGGACAGTCCCATACACACCATAAAAAACCTTGTCCCATAGAGAAAAATGAAACCACCCCACAAATGCATCCGAGCGCTGCAGTTACGGAACGTGAAGTGAGATTTTAGTGTGAATTTTTTTTGGGGAAAACGGGCATACAGGAGGTGGCATATTTCCTCCGGATTGTCTGCTAACCACAGACCAGCCACTGCTGGCAAAGCGATTCACCGAAGAATGAAAAAATAAAAACTCCCAGATCCCCACATTTACACAAGATCTCCCCCTCAACGCTATTGTATTCTAACAGCAGGGACTACTCTGTTTCAGAATATACCAATCGGTGGCTTCTGTTGAAACAAGAGGGCTACACACGTATTGAAATTTGGCTGGTGCCTGCTGAACTGGCTGGACTTTGATACGTGTGGCCTTAGTTGATGTTGGAAACCAGTGTCGCTTTTTTCTACTTCTGTTCTGGTCACAAATTTTGGGTTTCTCATCACTTTTAGTCCCAGTGATAGTGGTCACTAGGACAAATAGACAGATTTTTCCTAATAAGGGACAAAGATACAAAATAAAAATCTCTCACTACGTTGTTCAAATAATTTTTTTTTTTTTTTTTTTATGAAAATGGCTTTAGATACACTTTAAAGGATTAGTTCACCTTTACAAAAAAATAATGTACAGTTTTTTGCATCATAAAAAAATATGCATTTTTTTTACCCTGTACAGCACTGCACCCACGATCAGCAGATCACGGGTGCCACGGTCTTGCAGACTGTATTGCTGTCTACCTTTCCTCCAATACTGGCAGGCAATTACTGAATGATAGCAAGCCACAAAGGCTGCCGGTACTTGTAGTTTTCGCATGTACATTTAAGATTGTGACAGGGAACTATTTTGTTTGTTTATTTATTTTATTTATTTATTTATTTTTTTGTGGTTGAACTGGATGGACTTGTGGTCTTTTTTCAACCTGACTAACTATGGAACGGGGGAAGAAGATACCCTGCTTGTTGTCAAAATAGGGGATTGTGGGGTGCGGAGACTGGTGCATCTATAACATGTTGCACCCTAAATATGAATGTAACATGTTAAAAAAAGGTGAACTTATACTTGTAAGACTCCAAAGTTGTGCGGACTTTGGAGTGCAATGGCTCCTGGACAGTCCCATACACACAATAAAAAACCTTGTCCCATAGACACAACTTTGGATGGGTGCATCTTGGAAAAGACTTTGGCCTTGACCAGTGATAATTGACAACTGTTGCATTGTATAACATTCAAGTATGACTTTCATGCAACATTTTTGGGTTAACATTTAAGTCTATGGCCCTCAAGTTGCATGAAAGTCGGACCAAAGTAGTGCATGAACTACCTTGAAGTTGCTGCAACTGTAAGTCTCACATAAATGGTTATTATTGGAAAATGGGGAGCGATTTGTCATGCGATTTTGAGGTCTAAAGAAAGAAACTTGCATATAAAAATAGACCATTTTACATTCTAAATTTGAAAGTTCTTTGCAGATTTATAGCCCAGTGCTTTATTAAAGCAGAGTTCCATCCAAACGTGGAAGCTCCGCTTATCTGCCCCCTCCCCTACTTTTGGCACCTTTTCAGGAGGCAGGGGGGAGCGTTTGACAGGTACCTGTCCCCACTTCTGAGAGATTGTGCCACAGCAAGATCAGTTGGAAGTTCGGCCCCCCCCCCTCCTCCTTCCCCCAACAGCGGGCCATTGAGAAAGTGCAGCACGCTTCTCGCATGCACAGTAGGGAACCGGCTGTGAAGCTGCCATGCTTCCCTGCCAGTTTACCTTTACAGGCAATGGTGGCGGCAACACCTGTATGGGTGCCAACATTGCTGAATTGCAATACAGGTAAGTTTCCTAATATTAAAAATCAGCAGCTACAGTATGTGTAGCTGCTGACTATATAATTTTTTTGCTGAGGGGGCGGAACTCTGCTTTATGAAACTATAACAAATAGATGCTAAAGGTCAATTACTTAGTCATGTGTAAGTACACATGAAAGATGTTGACTTTAAGGGTAGATTTGGACATGCCTCTAAATCTACCTTTTATCTAAAGTATGATCCGTGTTTGCATCGCGCTTCAGAGACTACTGAGGCGGTGGGAAAGGGATGTGAGACTATCTGTTTGCTGACCAATTCACCAGAACTGTGTGCATCGCAGCACTTCCCTATTTGCCTGACTATATTGCTTCGTATCTGGTAGACTTTGCCATGAGCACAAAGCGAAGCATCACAACCGTCACATGTAAACACCCCCATCTGCAGCTTATCGCAGCTTTGGGGGACGGCAGGGCGTTTGCTAGGCAGCAAAACCACTGCTCGACCATGCATTTTTACTGCTCCCCAGCCACACGTCTAAATGGAGCCTTACAACATACCTGAACAGCCATTAGCCTTTTGTTCAATTAGTGTCAACAGATAAAGGTGATATACTTTAATAAATTACACCTAATTTCTCCTAATCCATGTGAACCAAAGTGCAGATTTGTCTAGTGGAAAAAATAAGTACACACCACCACTTCAAATCCATAAATTTGGATTTAGGTGTACCAGATTGCGTGCTAATGCTTAGAACCTCATTTAGAGCTTATGCAAGTGAATCTAGTCTTCTTTAAACCTCAGATATGTAGGGTCTTGTGTTCTGTTTGCTAATGACATGTATGCTGTCATTCCAAGATTCCAAGAACTCTCTAAGGTCCTTAGAATGCAGGTTGTGGATTCCAAAAATGACCTACAAGTGGTGTAGATATCGGGCTGGGTTCACACATATGCCGCAGCTTACAGCAGAGGGTCCGGTGCATCCCTGTCCACTGATTCAGTTGCGAGTCAGGTCAGAATCTTTGCCTGAATTTGCACCTGAATCTGAATCGGGAACCTTTCCAAATGCGGACCGTGGCCGCCCTGGAGGTGTATGAACCGGCTCCATTGCAAGCTGGGCAAACACTCCTGTCATGCAAATTGGATGCAGGGAAACCCTCAAGTATGAACCCAGCCTCAAGCGCCTGCTAACTTGTTCAGCCCAGTAAATTCTGCTCAAGAGTGGTTAAAGTGGAGGTTCACCCAAAAACTTAATTTTTAACATTAGATTGATGCTCATTTTATCTAGGGGAATCGGGTGTTTTTTTTAAATCAAAGCAGTACTTACCGTTTTAGAGATAGATCTTCTCTGCCGCTTCCAGGTATGGGCTGCGGGACTGGGCGTTCCTATTTGATTGACAGGCTTCCGACGGTCGCATACATCGTGTCACGATTTTCCGAAAGTAGCTGAACGTCGATGCGCAGGCGCCGTATAGAGCCGCACTGACGTTCGGCTTCTTTCGGCTACTCGTGACGCGATGTATGCGACCGTCGGAAGCCTGTCAATCAAATAGGAACGCCCAGTCCTGAAGACCATACCCGGAAGCGGCGGAGAAGATCTATCTCTAGAACAGTAAGTACTGCTTCGATTTATAAAAAAAAAACATCTGATTCCCCTTGACAAAATGAGCCTCAATCTAATGTTAAAAATTGTTTTTCGGGTGAACTCCCGCTTTAAATGCTAAAAGAAGTCTCAGAAAACCCCCAAAATGTCATTGAGGAATGTAGATAACTCTTGTAACAGTTGCATTCAAAGTGTTGGCATCTTCAGCCAGAAAGAAATTGTACCAATTCAAACTGCCTGAGAGGTGTGTCAGGAAAAAGCCTTTCCTATCCAAAGAAAAATGGAACAAGACCACAGTGTGCCAATAAACACGCAAGCAAAGATCAGGTCTTCTGGAGTAATGCGCTGTGGACTGATCAATAAAAGATTAAAGTTGTTTGGACACAGAAACAGTGGACCCGAGTGGCACAAATCAAAGATGGCTTACCAACTGTGAATCATGGTGTTTGAAATGTTAAAGGGTCACTAAAGGAAAACATTTTTTTTGCTGAAATGACTGTTTACAGGGTATAGAGACATAAAAGTTAACTGATTCCTTTTAAAAATGATTACAAATAGATAAAAAATCAATCATATAATGTGCCTGTAGGTTAGTTTCACTTTTAAACTGTTTTCATGTTACTGTGAACTAGAGAGACACAGAACAAAAACAAACAAATCCAGGGCAGTGTTTTGTTTTTAAAATGAATCTGATTGGTTCTGTTAAGTTTTAGACACACAGTAATGACAGCTTAGACCTACAGTGAAAAGCTCCCAGTACAATGGTTATAAGGAAAAAGACAACCAGGAAGTGTGGAGATCACAGCAGAATTACAGCCACTTCAAAGCAAAAACGAACAATAAGGACATGAAACCAGTACTGCAGTAAGGTAAAGGAAGCTATTTAGCTAAAAAAAAATCCTTTAGTGATCCTTTAAGGTTTGGGGTTGCTTTGCTGCTTCATTGAGTCAACACTAGTGTGTGAATTCTACATCATATCATCATAGTGCACTTGAAGATAATGTCAGGTCATCTGTCCAAAGGTTTAAGCTGAATTGGAAATGGATGTTGCAACATTGTAATGATCCAAAGAGCACTGGGAAATCTATCTAGGAATGGCTCAAAAAGAAGAAATGGAAATTTTATGGTTAAACCATTTTGAAATAATGTGGGGGAATTTGAAATGGACAGTCTGTTAAAGAAAACGTACAAATATCTCGCAGCTGAAGGAATTTTTCAGTTAGGATTGCTAAAGAAAATTTGATATTGCCAGCTTCTGAGGCTAAGGGTGTACTTTATTTTTTCAAAAGTAAGCTATTACAACTATTGATATTTTTGTTAAATGATTAAAAGGGTACTTTTTTGTTTTTATTCATGTATATTGCTTTTATCTGTAGATACTATTTGTATAAGGTTATAATGTTTGCCTCAACAATTATGTTGAAAAAGTCAACAATTTTCATGGAGTGTACTATTGTGTAGGTTGAACCAAATTGTAATCACGCAATCGCACGCCTCTTTGATAGTATGACATGGTGGATAAGTGTCTGCCTGTATTTTTTAACATTGAGGTCACCCAGATACACACAGTGCTCTAGACAAGGGTACGAGGAAGCCTGTAATGCCTCACAGTGCTTTGTACGTTGGTCTGAGGAGGCCTGTAATGCTGCACAGTGCTCTGGATGTAGTCTGAGAAGCCCTGTAATGCTGCATAGTGCTCTTGATGGTGGTCTGAGGAGGCCTGTAATGCACAGTGCTCTGGATGGTGGTCTAAAGGAGGCCTATAATGCTCAGTGCTCTGGACAGTCATCTGAGTAGTCCTGTAATGCTGCACACCACTAAGCATTGTCACGGAAGCATGAATCAGACGTACAACAACAGATAAATGAAATAGGAAGGCTTTATTGAAAACCAAACAGCAAGGTTAAAGTCCAAACGGATGATCAAACAATGCAGAGTCTTCCACCGGAGCCAGGGATCAGGAGCCAGAAGGATAGTCCGAACAAAGCCAGGGAGCAGGAGCCAGAAGGGTAGTCCGAACGAAGCCAGGGATCGGGAGCCAGAAGGATAGTCCGTAGAAGCCGGGTCGGTAAACAAAAGCAGCAGCACAATCTCAGGAGCATGTGAATACAAGAGGACCAAGCAGGGAAATTAAGCAACAGGCCTCCTATATATATGCAAGGCATCCAGCTCCTCCTAGTGGGAAGGAGGAGCCGCAGGGTGTGGTAAGTTATAAGAAGCCCAGGAACCAATATGGCCGCCAGCACATGTCAGATGAAAGAAGGCTGCAGAGAGGTAAGACCATGACAGTACCTCCCCCTCAAGGGCCCCTCCTCCGCGGCGCAAAAAACGGTTTCTGGGGGAAGCGTGCGTGGAAGGCTCGGAGCAAGGCAGGAGCATGGATATCTGCGGAGGGAACCCAGGAACGTTCCTCTGGACCATAACCACGCCAGTGGACCAAAAACTGCACCCGACCGCGGACCAAGCGCGAGTCCAGGATATCGCTCACCTCATATTCTTCATGATCGCCTACCTGGACCGGACGAGGCCGAGGAACCGAGGAGGTGAAGCGATTGCACACCAGTGGTTTCAACAGGGAAACGTGAAACACATTGGAGACCCGCATACCAGGTGGGAGCGCAAGGGCATAGGCAACCGGGTTTACCCTGCGAAGCACTCGGAAGTGACCAACAAAGCGAGGAGACAGCTTGGGAGTGGGCACTCGAAGGTTGAGGTTGCGAGTGGACAACCATACGCGGTCTCCGACCTGGTAGGAAGGAGCAGGCGCCCGTCTGCGATCAGCCTGGAGTTTCTGGCGCTGCGCAGAGACCTCAAGGGACCTCTGGATCTGTACCCAAGAAGCACGTAGAGCGGAAAGGTGATCCTCCACAGCCGGAATATCCTGGGGAGAGAATGACTCCGGTAACACGGCAGGTTGGAACCCATAATTGGCCATGAAGGGAGACGTCCCAGAGGAAGAGTTCACCGCCGTGTTCCTGGCAAACTCAGCCCATGGCAGAAGGTCAACCCAATTGTCTTGATGATCGGAGACATAGAAACGAAGGAATTGCTCCAGGGCCTGATTGGACCGTTCTGCGGCCCCATTGGACTGAGGGTGGTAGGCCGAGGAGAAGGAGAGTTGAATCCCCAACTGGAAGCAAAAGGCACGCCAGAACCTGGACACAAACTGACTTCCCCGATCCGACACAAACTGACTTCCCCGATCCGACACTATCACCTTGGGCAAACCGTGCAACCGGAAGACCTCCCTGGCGAAAACCGTGGCCAACTCTTGTGCAGAGGGTAATTTCTTGAGAGGAACACAGAGTCCGAGGAGGTACACAACAACTTGACAGGCCCATGGATGCAACTAGCCCCACACTGTGGTGACCACGAGAGGATCTCGGCCGATCTCCAATCGAAAGTCGGATTATGCTTCTGGAGCCAGGGGTACCCCAAGACCACCGAGTAGTATGGAGACGAAATGACCTGAAAGCAGGCCGACTCCCTGTGAACGGCCCCAATGGCTATCCCCACTGGAAGGGTCTCATGAGTCACGTGCGACGGCTGGAGGGGTCTGCCGTCTATCGCCTCGAGAACCAGCGGGGAAACTCGAGCCTGCAGGGGAATGGAGTTGGCGGCAGCAAACTTACTATCAATGAAAAATCCACCAGCACCAGAGTCCACCAACACCTGGGTCGTCACCGAGCCCCCGACCCAGGAGAGAACAACGGTGATCAGTGGTTTATCAGCACGGGAAACCGGGGACGAAGAGACTCCACCCAAGATCTGCCCCCGACAGGATCTCAGGTGCGAGCGTTTCCCGGACGGTTCGGACATGCCAACCGAAAATGCCCACCGAGACCACAGTACATGCATCGGCCCTCGCGTCTCCGGAATGCCCTCTTCCCCTCGGACAGGCGAGCAAACCCCAGCTGCATGGGTTCACCCCCAGGCAAGTCAACTCCAGGAGGCGTGGGAGGAGAGGGAGGCACGGGTGGGACAGCAAACGTAGGCGCCAATCTGTTAGGAGACCTCCGCAGGCTCTCCTTAAAGGAAGGTCTCTCCCTGAGTCTGGTGTCAATCAAAATCGGGAAAGAAATAAGAGCCTCGAGCTCCACTGGTAGGTCCTTAGCCGCAACCTCATCCTTCAAGGCATCCGAGAGACCATGGGAGAAAGCAGCGACCAGAGCCTCATTATTCCAGCCCACCTCTGCTGCCAGGGTACGAAACTCAATGGCGTATTCGGCTACCGATCGTGAACCCTGTCTGACGGACATAAGGAGCTTTGCAGCAGAGGCAGAGCGAGCCGGTACATCGAATATCTTCCGAAGAGAAGCAACAAAACCGGAAAACTCGGCAACCACCGGATTGTTGTTCTCCCATAAGGGGCTTGCCCAGGCCAAGGCCTTGTCCGAGAGCAGCGAGATCAAGAAGCCCACCTTTGATCTCTCAGTGGGAAAGGCATGTGGCAGCAACTCAAAATAAATGCCCACTTGGTTAAGGAAACCTTGGCACTGAGTTGGCTCTCCCCCAAAGCGCTGCGGAAGGGGGGCAGAACCGGTCATACCCCGAGACACCGCAGGCGCAACAACAGGTGTCGGGGTAGACTCTGGCGCAACAACCGGAGCGGCAGTAGGAACAGACCCAGGAGCGACAACCGGCCTATCGGCAATGGGAGCGAGATGAGCCGTGCGTGCAAGCAGGGTTTGCAACGCCAGAGCGAACTGACCCAGCAGGTGATCCTGCTGATCCAGGCTGGCAACCAGCATGGGTAGCGAAGGTGGCCCTGTACCGTCAGAATTGATGGCTTGGTCCTAGTGTCACGGAAGCATGAATCAGACGTACAACAACAGATAAATGAAATAGGAAGGCTTTATTGAAAACCAAACAGCAAGGTTAAAGTCCAAACGGATGATCAAACAATGCAGAGTCTTCCACCGGAGCCAGGGATCAGGAGCCAGAAGGATAGTCCGAACAAAGCCAGGGAGCAGGAGCCAGAGGGGTAGTCCGAACGAAGCCAGGGATCGGGAGCCAGAAGGATAGTCCGTGGAAGCCGGGTCGGTAACCAAAAGCAGCAGCACAATCTCAGGAGCATGTGAATACAAGAGGACCAAGCAGGGAAATGAAGCAAAAGGCCTCCTATATATATGCAAGGCATCCAGCTCCTCCTAGTGGGAAGGAGGAGCCGCAGGGTGTGGTAAGTTATAAGAAGCCCAGGAACCAATATGGCCGCCAGCACATGTTAGATGAAAGAAGGCTGCAGAGAGGTAAGACCATGACAAGCACACTACAGTCGCTACCTTGCATGCTGGAAGGGGAAACACTTATGGGTTCTACAGGCGGATCTTCATGAAAACCAGACGTTCACGTGGGTAATCATCCCTCCCTCACCTTTCTGTTCCGTTTTTGTTTGACGAAAATGGAATTGATTTTCGTCATAATTTTCTTCAATTGATGAAAATGTGCAGCAATTTTTATTTAGTTTTCATCACTGGAAATATGCCGTTGAAAGTTATGACGAAAATGTTATCGTCTACAAAATTACCATGGCTGCTGCCATCTTTCTACACCTTAGTTCCTATGTTTTCGTGCATCATTGAGTTGCTTAGCCTTGTTTCCACGTCGGAGGTATGGCTTTTTTCCAGGGCTGTGGAGTCGGTAGATAAATGTTCCGACTCCGACTTCTCAGTTTTATGTACTTCCGACTCCGACTCTCCGACTCCGACTCCTCTGTATTAATATGCAAATGTATTTTATACATTCCTTGAGGGAAAGAAACGCAACCTACCACAGGACTACTGGCTGGGAAGCCAACAGTCTACTGTATTGCACAGTTTAAGCAAAAGACAAACACAATGAAAACAACGTTTTTTTTTTTTTATTCTAAAACATGATTTTCCTAGGAGAATCCCATAGTCATGTTTAAAGTTTAAGCTAACAATCGGAGTTTACAAGTTTTTATAGCCTTAGCTAAATGACAGCAGTTTTTCCAATGGTTTACAGCTTCAGTCTTGAACTATTGGCCCTCCATTCCCTTCACTTATACAAGTGTCTCACTCTCTAGTCCTGCAAAAAAACATATTTATTTAATCCCTTATCAGTGAGAGGCTAGGTTACACATGGACGCTGCGTTCCCTGTAAAAGCAGAACACAACACTATGGAAAGTATAAGTATTGCAGCTCCTAATTGTGCGTTGCGTGCCATATAGTGAAGCACATGAAAAGCATGCTTCTTCACGGTCACTTAACGTGTTCGTTTTGCGGTTACGTGAGGCACTGCATGCATTGGTCTTTATTCTTACAGTAGAGAAGTCATTAATTATAACTTTTTGTGAATTGGGACATTTAAACTTGCTTTTTTTTTTAATTCCAATCTAAATTTAGTAGGAGTCGAAGTCGGTGCATTGTTTGCCGACTCCAGGTACCCAAAATTTCCCCCGACTCCGACTCCACAGCCCTGCTTTTTTCGCATCAATTCTTCCATGAATACCACTTCTGGCCAGACTTCTCCAGACAGAAGATGGGTCCCACTGGTTTCCACCAGTTCAATGCAAATGGCACTGCTGGATATCTACTGATGCTAAAGAGAAGCAAGTATGATGTGTCTTTCATCTGCTGCATTAGGTTTCTTTGGCCAACCACTGCGTCTGCGGTCCTCCATTTCTTTGTGCTTCTTTAAAAGAGTTTGAACAGCACATTTTGAAACCCCAGTCTGCTTTGAAATCTTTGCCTGGGAGAGACCTTACCGATGCAGTATAACTACTTTGTCTTGTTGCTGTGCTCAGTCTTGCCATGGTGTATGACCTCTGACAGGAAACTGTCTTCCAAAGCCTTACCTTGGTAGCATAATTTGGCTGTTCCCCACCCAGTTTAAAGCTTCCTACACAAATGTTTCTGTTAATAACTGTTTCAACCTACATATGAAATTTAGGATCATTAGCATCTGCTTGGTATAAACCTACAAAATCCCTGACTGTGCAAGTGCACGAATTGATGGTGGTTTGAAGCCAAAGAGTAGTCATGACAAATATTGATTTGATTTAGATTTTTCTTCTGCTCGCTCACTTTGCATTTTGTAAATTATTAAAGATAAATAATGAAAATATATATTTTTGAAAGCATATTTACTTTACAGTTTTCTTTCACACCTGAAAAAACACAAATCTATTGCGCTAAGGTGTATATATAGAAAACCTAACATTAGCAGCTAGCACAATATTGCTGGAACAACATGATATTATGGTAATGGTGCAGCGCTGAAACTATATAGAGTCCATCATGATGTAGAATTCGTGAGTATTCAAGAAGGTGTTCTTAACAATAACATGCGTCATTAGTGCTAGTAGACATCACCAACATCCGAACACACTGATGCTGCGTACACACGATCAGTTTGTGGGCAAGTTTGGTCGGTTTGTTTCGGTTTGTTTTAAAATTATCTGATGGTTAAAAAACCGATCGTTTGTGGGCAAGTCCATCGGTTAAAAATCCACGCATGCTCAGAAGCATTAAACTTCATTTTTCTCAGCACGTCGTAGTGTTTTACGTCACCGCGTTCTGACACGAACGGATTGTTAACTGATGGTGTGTAGGCAAGACTGATGAAAGTCAGCTTCATCGGATATCTGATGGAAAAAATCCATTGGTCCGTTTTCATCGGATGAACCGATCGTGTGTACGTGGCATGACTCTTACCCTTAAGCAGGGAATAATAAGCATTGGATGCCATTCAGTAACAATCTGAATGGCATCATCTCTCGGGGAGCCGAGAGAACCAAGCCATCGGCGATGTTCGATCGCTCGGTTCTCAGTGCAAAGACGCCAGGGGACAGATGCAGCATCGGACCGATGCTACAGCCACCTAGGTAAGTATAAAACTGCAATAACTCCCAAACTCATACGCCTCTTTTAATGACTTCTACCAGGTGACTGTGTTCTGTTATGGATTCCTCAGCATGTGAGTTCTAGAGATTTTTTAGATTCCTACACACTCATTCTCTAAATGTACATCTCTGGAAGTAGGATAGACTAAAGAGAACTAAATGGACCAAATTAATTATTTCAGGGCTCGGTGCTTTGGGTTTTGTCCACCTTACATTAGGTTGTGTCTTGGCGCCGGCTATATCATGTTTCCAAAAGGCAGCCCTGCCGTAGATTCCAGCTTTGTGAAGCTTATGGTGCAAAGTTTTTGTTAGGATTGGGCAGAGAGATGCAAATAAGTTCAGTGGCAATGTGGCAGTAAAGTGATTGACCTGGAACAAGGATGCCGGAAGTGAAGTCACAATGTCCTACATCTTTGTTCTGTTGTCTTTCATAATTAAAGCATTAGGTCTGTGTGACACAGAAGCAACTAGAATGTTTAGTATATTTGTTCAGCATGGCAATACAGTGGGTTGATGGTTAGCACCTCTGCCTTGGAGATATGCCTTGAGTTTGCGTGTGTTTCCTCTTCAGTTCTCAATTTTTCTCCCACGCTGCAAACACATGCTGGTAGGTTATTTGGCTACTCTCTGAATTGGCCTTATTTAATATCCGTATGTACAGTGCCTCAAAAAAGTATTCATACCCCTTGAAATGTTCCACATTTTGTCGTTACAACCAAAAACGTAAATGTATTTTATGTGATAGACCAACACAAAGTGGCACATGATTGTGAAGTAAAAGGAAAATGATAAATGGTTTTAATTTTTTTTTACAAATAAATATGTGAAGGGGTGTGCATTTGTATTCAGCCCCCCCTAAGTCAATACATTGTAGAACCAGATTTCACTGCAATTACAGCTGCAAGTCTTTTTGGGCATGTCTCTACCAGCTTTGCACATCTTCAGAGTAACATTTTTGCCCATTCTTAATTGCAAAATAGCTCAAGCTCTGTCAGGTTGGATGGAGAGCATCTGTGAACATTTTTCAAGTCTTGCCACAGATTCTCAATTGGATTTAGGTCAGGACTTTGACTGGGCCATTCTAACACATAAACATGCTTTGATCTAAACCATTCCATTGTAGCTCTGGTTGTATGTTTAGGGTTGTTTTCCTACTGGAATTTGAACCTCAACCCCAGCCTCAAGTGTTTTTTGCAGACTCGAACAGGTTTTCTTCTAAGATTACCCTGTATTTGGCCCCATCCAGCTTCCCTGTCCCTGCTAAAGAAAAGCATCCCCACAACATGATGCTGCCACCACCATGTTTTACGGTGGGGATGGTGTGTTCAGGGTGATGTGTAGTGTTAGTTTTCCACCACACATAGCGTTTTGCTTTTAGGCCAAAAAGTTCAATTTTGGTCTCATCTGACCCGAGCACCTCCTTCCACATGTTTGCTGTGTCCCCCACTTGGCTTCCCACAAACTGCAAACTGGACTTCTTATGGCTTTTTTCAACAATGGCTTTCTTTATGTCACTCTTCCATAGAGGTTAGAATTGTGGCATGTACGACTAATAGTTGTCCTGTGGACAGATTCTCCCACTTGAGCTGTGGATCTCTGCAGCTCCTACACGAGCCTTTTGGCTGCTTCTCTGATTAATGCTCTCCTTGCCCTACCTGTCAGTTTAGGTGGACGGCCATGTCTTTGTAGGTTTGCAGTTGTGCCATACTCTTTTCATTTTCAGATGATGGATTGAACAGTGCTCCCTGAGATGTTCAAAGCGGGATACTTTTTTATAACCTATTCCTGCTTTAAACATCTTCACAACTTTATTCCTGTCCTGTCTGGTGTGTTTCTTGGCATTCATGATGCTGTTTTCTCACTAAGGTTCTCTTACAAACCTCTGCTGGCTTCACAGAACAGCTGTATTTATACTGAGATTAAATCACACACAGGTGGACTCTATTTACTACCGTATTTATCTTCATATAACGCGCCCTCGGCGTATAGCGCGCACCCCCAACCTGGAAGGGAAATTTCAGGAAAAAAAGAAAATACTCAGTTTGAATGCCCCTCGTCGGTGTCTTGCCCGGCGCCCATCGGCGGCCTTGTCCGGTCCGGCTTCCGTCTGCGGCCCTGGTGGTGTCCTTCCCGCTTCTCCCGCGCTGTTTGAGTCGATCCCCGCTTCCCGAGCTGTATATGTCAGCGGCAGCGTTCAAACACAGCGCGGGAAGCAGGGATCGGCGTATATCGCGCACCCACGATTTTCCCCTTATTTTAAGGGGAAAAAAGTGCGCGTATACGCTGATAAATACAGTAATTAGTTGACTTATAAAAGCAATTGGTCCCACTAGATTTTAGTTAGGTTTATCGGAGTAAAGCGGGCTGAATACAAATGCACGCCACACTTTTCAGATAATGGTTTTCATTTTTTTTTTTTACAAATCAATAATAATTTTTCTTCCACTTCACAATTATGTGCCACTTTGTGTTGGTCTATCACATTAAATCCCAATAAAATACATTTAAGTTTTTGGTTGGTAACATGACAAATTGTGGCAAATGTCAAGGGGTATGAATACTTTTTCAAGGCATTATATGTACATGAGATAGGGGCCCTTGATTTGAGAAGCTCCTTGAGGGCAGAGCCTCTTGTAACTAACTGTACAGGTGCATATAGAGCTGCAAAAATTGTAATTCAAATGTAGTTTTGACATTTGGTTTGATCATTTATTTGTTCATTCATTTCAAAATAGAGTTGTTCTATTTATCGGATGGTACAGCTATTAATCAATATTTACATTGATAGTCTATTAATATTTTAATTGTTATTGCAGTATTAGAAGGTAGTACACTGATTCTGCGGCAATCCCAAAACACCCAGGTGTAAACTGGGCATAACCAAGCAGATACTGGAGCTTGACTTGTACTGAGCACCCAAGTGCTTCCATGTGTGAGGGGAATTTGGAGGAATTATTATATATATTTTTTCATTGGGTTTCACCGGGTGCGGTGCTGGAGACAGGCAGGGCGGTGAGTAGCAGATAGCAATTTTAAAAACATTAAAAGCTCAAGTCGCCATAAATTCAGGGCTGTGGAGTCGGTAGATAAATGTTCCGACTCCGACTACTCAGTTTTATGTACTTCCGACTCCTCTGTATTAATATGCGAATGTATTTTATACATTCCTTGAGGGAAAGAAACGCAACCTACCACAGGACAACTGGCTGGGAAGCCAACAGTCTACTGTATTGCACAGTTTAAGCAAAAGACAAACACAATGAAAACAACGTTTTATTAATTTTTTTTTGTAAAAGCAGAACACAACACTATGGAAAGTATAAGTATTGCAGCTCCTAATTGTGCGTTGCGTGCCATATAGTGAAGCACATGAAAAGCATGCTTCTTCACGGTCACTTAACGTGTTCGTTTTGCGGTTACGTGAGGCACTGCATGCATTGGTCTTTATTCTTACAGTAGAGAAGTCATTAATTATAACTTTTTGTGAATTGGGACATTTAAACTTGCTTTTTTTTTTTAATTCCAATCTAAATTTAGTAGGAGTCGGAGTCGGTGTATTGTTTGCCGCTCCGACTCCAGGTACCCAAAATTTCCCCCGACTCCTCGACTCCGACTCCACAGCCCTGCATAAATTCCCTTTTGATTTTTAAAAACCCCAGATATTCCCAAAAGCACCTCTGCCCTATAACAAACATCAACCCTTCGTATATATATTTTTTTTATCAGGACAATTCGCTTATCTTGAGGGACAAGTATTTTTTTTTTTTTTTTTTAAACATTTCCACACCCCTGTACTTCACTGACAGAGTGGTTAGTGTAAGAGTATGTAGCTACATAAAGTATACGGTGCTGTGTTTGGGCAGTGAAACAAGAACTTCCCTTCCCACTCTCAGAGCAATATTGAATTGGGTAAGTGCTGCTTGGCCATTCTCAAGAAGCTTTGTATTCATTCATAGATTGGCTGAGGTGGACATAGTGAAGTCATCTACCTGCGCCTTTGCCTCATCCAATCAGAGAAATCCTTGTATTTATTCATAGAATATAAAGATCACTCTGGCTGAGCAGTGCTCAGCCCAACTTGATTTTCTTTTGGGAGCAGGACTAGAAGCTTTCCTCCTGATGCCAGAATACAGCACTGCTTGCTGTATGAAGCTGAGGTTACATGCAGTTTAAATAGTAAATAGTACGTTTAGACTAGTTTGGCCCAAACAAACTATTTAAAGCTTTTTTGACCCTACTTCTCGAACTACGTGAGGCTGATTAACAGAAAAATTTGTATTTTCTGCATGAATACAAGGTTTCCTCTAATTGGCAGACAGTTAGGCAGATTATGTCACAATCTCTGTCTCAGCCAATCAGAGTAAACTGATGCATCCTGTAAATGGCTGAGCAGTGTTGCATGTGTTTATGAAGAAAATTTGGTCTAAATTAATTATTTAACTGCTTCCGGACCGCCCACCACATATATATTGCGGCAGGGTGGCCCGGCTACACAAAACCACATACTGCTCCCGCTGTGATTGGACACAACGAAAGCTAATCGTAGGGTCTGGCCGCCGCGACCTGCCGATCGTTCCGCGAAGAGACAGAGCAGGAGTTTGCCTATGTTCAGCTAAGCTAAACATGATCTCTCTTTTCCTCCACTGTATCCACTCCCCCCACAGTTAGAAACCACCTCCCAGGCACACACTTACAGTGGTTGTAAACCCTCTCTGATCACTTGCACCTACAGGTAAGCCTAAATTAAGGCTTACCTGTAGGCGCAAGAAATATCTTCTTAACCTACACGGTTAACCACTTACCCCCCGGACCATATTGCTGCCCAAAGACCAGAGTACTTTTTGCGATTCGGGACTGCGTCGCTTTAACAGACAATTGCGCGGTCGTGCGACGTGGCTCCCAAACAAAATTGGCGTCCTTTTTCCCCCACAAATAGAGCTTTCTTTTGGTGGTATTTGATCACCTCTGCGGTTTTTAGTTTTTGCGCTATAAACAAAAATAGAGCGAAAATTTTGAAAAAAATGAATATTTTTTACATTTTGCTATAATAAATATCCCCCAAAAATATATAAAAAAACATTTTTTTTCCTCAGTTTAGGCCGATACGTTTTCTTCTACATATTTTTCGTAAAAAAAAATCGCAATAGGTGTTTATTGATTGGTTTGCGCAAAAGTTATAGCGTTTACAAAATAGGGGGTATTTTTATGTCATTTTTATTATATTTTTTTTACTAGTCATGGCGGCGATCAGCGATTTTTTTTTTCCGGTACTGCGACATTATGGCGGACACTTCGGACACTTTTGACACATTTTTGGGACCATTGGCATTTTTATAGCGATCAGTGCTATAAAAATGCATTGGATTACTATAAAAATGCCACTGGCAGTGAAGGGGTTAACACTAGGGGGCGGGGAAGGGGTTAAGTATGCCTGGGTGTGTTCTTACTGTGGGGGGGGGGGGGGGAGTGGCCTCACTAGGGGAAACACTGATCCTCGGTTCATACATTGTATGAACCGAAGATCAGCATTTCCCCTGCTGACAGGACCGGGAGCTGTGTGTTTACACACACAGCTCCCGGTCCCCGCTCTGTACCGAGCGATCGCGTGTGCCCGGCAGCGATCGCGCCCGCCGGGCACACGCACGGGAGTCGGGGGCACGCGCGCGCCCCTAGTGGCGGCTGGGAGAGAGGACGTCATATTACGTGCTCTCGCCCAGCAGAGCCACCTTGTGGACGTATAATGACGGTGCGCCGTCGGCAAGTGGTTAAGGAGATATTTGCAGAGAAAAATGCATCAATGTCTACGGCGCAGGCGCACTGAGAATGCCGCATGCGTGGAGTGACATCATTGCCTCTCCGGCCAATCACATTGCCAGAGAGGCGATACCCGGAAGTAACCTCCTGGAGAGATGTCTGCGGCCGGAGGGGGACACGAGGATGGCTTCGGGGGCTTCGATCTAAGGTAAGTAACTCTTGCAAAAACGTAGCAGCTGAAAAAAGCATAGATGGGAACGTCTCCCATAGGAAACCATGTTAAATTGACTGTAGTGCATTTCTGCAAAAATCTATAGGCCTTTTGTTTAATTGACATTAGTGCTGAAAATATTCATGTCCTGCCCGTTGCTAGGATTTTAACAGCAGCAGGGAAATCAACTGTCCACCACAATCCCTTAAGTCCAAAAATGTCTCACTGTGCATGCCAACAGAACTAGGGATCCCGTGCTGTCATTTGTGACAGTGACAGTGTACTAGCAGCGATGTCAGTTCAAGTTCAGGTTCAGAGATAAATACTATACACAGTTGATGCGAAGGAGAAAGAAATGTACAGTATGGAAAGGAGAAAACAACTTTACAGGGAACCTCAAGGAAGTGCATCCCCCTTTTTTTTTTTTTTGCTTTGTTGCTGTTGCTGTTTCTGATTTGATCCAGGGCTTCAGGGTTCCGATGACTGCGGGACTGGGCGTTCGATGATTGGCGGCTTGTGAAACAGGTCCCCTGTCACACAACGCGCATCACCACATTTCCGGAATGTGGTGATGCGGCTTGCGCCCGCCGTGTAGAGCTGACTGCGCAGGCGCCTTATAGTGCCGACTCGCAGCTTGGCTATTTCCGGAAATCTGGTGACGCACGTTGTGCGACAGGGGACCTGTTTCACAAGCCGTCAATCATCGTACCGAAGGATAGGAACGCCCAGTCCCGCAGTCATTGGAACCCTGAGGCAGGGATAGGAGCGGCCAGTCCCGGAGTCATCAGAACGTGGAAGCCCTGGACCAAATCAGAATATAAAGGTATGTACGGAGAAAAAAAAAAGACCTGCCGAAAGTAAATGTCCTTAGTATGCTTAGTCTAATGTTAAAAATTCGTTTTTAGGGTGAACCTCCACTTGAAAGAGGAAGTAAACCCTGATGGGTTTTACTTTTTCTTTATTTCCCTGCAAAGGTAAAGCATCGTGGGCTATTATGCATCGCACAGTAGCCCATTGTGTGTCACCTACCTGAAACCGGAGCCTGCGATCTCCCCACTGGCTGTAAGCGTCCATCTTCAGCCCTTTTTCTTCCTGTGCCTCGGACTCCGGCTCTGTGACTTGCCGAAGTTGCGTGACGTCACTCCCGCAAATGTGCGTGGGAGACACAAGTCACGGCATTACCCCCTGTAGAAATGACGCATGCACAGAAGACAACAACATTTGGGGTTGTAAATATCCAAACCGTGTAGGTTTAGGAGATATTTCCAGCACCTACAGGTAAGCCTTAATATAGGCTTACCTGTAGGTAAAAGTGGTTGTACAGTGCATACAACTACTTTTAAAGACGTCGTAAACCACATGTTTTTTAATCTTATGCTTTAAGGTGAAAAACTTCTCACTCAGCAGCCCCCATCCCCCCCCCCCCATTTTACTCACCTGAGCCCGTTTGTTCCCACACTGGAGACGCACGTTGTCTCTGCTCTTGATTGGATAGATTGATAGCAGCGCAGCCATTGGCTCCCGCTTCTGTCAATCAAATCCAATGACATAGGCGCCGGGGGATGGGGCCGAGTCTGGCATTCTGTGTTTATGGGCGCAAATGCCGGACTCGGGATTGCTTCTCCTAGGGGGTTTACAGATGCCAGTAGGAGCCACGAGCGCCACCGGGGGACCCCAGAAGATGAGGTTTGGGGCCACTCTGTGCAAAACGAACTGCACAGTGGAGGCAAGTATGACATGTTTGTTTTTAAAAAAAAAAGATGTGCATTTATTTATTTTTTGTTGAAGGTGAACTGTAGCTGTTTTTTTTCCTTCTCAGTTTGTATTTTGGATTGTTAGGCATTCCACAGCTTTAGAATTTGATATGCAGGTGCATTAAAGAGGAACTGAAAGCCAATATAAAACCCTGATTGTGCTTATTACAAAAAAACAACAACAAGGGATTGAATACATTTTATAGGAACTGTATGTACACAATGCTACTCCTGCAACATCCCCACTATATGTGCACAAATAATCATGCTGCTGCTCAAATTATCCAATTTATTCTTTCATAATGCAGTCTCAGTATTTATAGGAAGTGAGGGAAAATCTCCTTAGTGGCCACCGAATCAACAGTAAAAAACCTACGAGACACTTTAATCCTTCCCACACTGTCTAAAGCTTAAAAAAAGTTTTGGCTGAAGCTGAACGTTAATCAGCCCTAAGGCTGCTTTCAAATTGGGCAGCGGTGACGGTATAGCCGCACTATTTTTAGCGCCGCTATACCGTCGTATTTACCGCAATATTCGGGCGCATTGCGGGCGGTATTACCGCGCTTTTCCATTGATTTCAATGGGAAGGCGTGATATAGGAGCGGTAAAAACCCCGCTCCTATACCGCTGCAAAGATGCGGCTAGCAGGACTTTTGGAGCGGTCCTGCTACCGCACCACTTCAGTGTTCACCGTTTCGAACGACCAAATTTCGGCCAAATTTTCGTAAAGTGTATGGCCAGCATTAGGCTGGCCATTCGTTATATAATTTTCTTGTACAACTTTCCTTTAGATTTACCAAAACTATATAATAGGAGGTCAAACCTAAACACTTTCAATTTGTATGCAGTCAGGCAGTCCCTTGCACTACATAGTTGAAGGTAAATCTAAAGAATATTGAATTTTTTTTTTATTTTTTATGTTTGGTCTTATTTAGTTTTATTTTGCAAAAAAAAAAAAAAAAACTGCGGTGATTAAATACCACTAAAATAAAGCTCTATCTGTCTAAAAAACAAAACAAAATCATAATAAATTATAAAAAGTTAATTTGATTACAGCGTTGCATGACCGCGCACTTGTCATTCAAAGTGCGACTGCACTGAAAGCTGAAAATTGGCTTTCGCAGGAAGGGGGTGAAAGTGCCCAGTATTGAATTTGTTAAAGGGGTTGTAAAGGAAAAAAAAAAATCCATAATGAGCATCCTTTACCTGCAGACATTCCTCTTTTCACTTTCTCATTGTTAATTTTTGCTCAGAAGTTGCTATATTTCGTCTGTTCTGTTCACTTCCTGCTTGTCTGATTGTTACTCACCACCGTGAAGGGAGGCTTTACTGCAGTGGTCAGTGACGTGCTCACCCCCTCCTGGGAACTACATCTGTGTGGCAGGACACTCTCTACGACTTCAATGAGATGTAAATTACTGGGCATGCCGCAATGAATACTGGGAAATGTAGTTCTTACATTAACGAGCGCCGCAAACCTGAAAGTGAATGAGAGAACAGAAACTAGAACGCCGGAGGTGATATAGATGAATGAATTTAATAGGTATTTACTTGTTTTTTTAACCGAATCATTACACTATTCTGTCTGTCTACCTTGCAGACAATAATTTTAGCCAAAACATTTTTTTCCTTTACAACTCCTTTAAAGTATAAGGAAGGGAAAAGTTATTTTTGTTATGGATAAAGTGGGACTAGAACTCCAGGCAGCTTTTATATTGCTTTCTGTGCCCCTGTTGGGGTTACACATCTTCACTGTTTATCCTGTTTACCATTATCACCAAGAGTAAAAGCAAATTTAAGCATTTTGGGTTATCACCAGAACAGGAATAGAGGGGAAATCTTCCAATGAGGATACTACTTCTAGTGATCATGGTGACGACCAAGGATTCCCTCATGTTGGAGTGACTCTCTCACTTCCTGTTTTGTCTATGAGACAGGAAGTTTAGTGAAATCTCCACAGTGGGACACATATGGTGTAAAAAAAAAAGACAGGGAATATAACTCCCTTACTCTATCCAAAATGAAAAAAAAAAGTTATGCCTTTTTGGTTTAACTTTAAATTTACCAGCAAGGAAAGCGATACACAAGCAAACTAAACAGTATGGCCCAGATTCACAAAGCACTTGCGCCGATGTATCTCGAGATACACCGCGTAAGTGCAAATATGCGCCGTCGTATCCAGGGCTGTGGAGTCGGTAGATAAATGTTTTGACTCCTAAATGTTCCGACAATCTAAATTTAGTTGGAGTCGGTGCATTGTTTGCTGACTCCGACTCCAGGTACCCAAAATTTCCTCGGACTCCGGACTCCATAGCCCTGGTCGTTTCTATGCGCCGGACTCAGAAACTAAGATACGCCTGAAAATAGGCTTCATCCGACCGACGTAACTTGCCTACGCCGGCGTAGAGTGGGCGCATATTTACGCTGGACGTATTGATTTTCTATTCAAATATGCAAATGAGGGAGATACGCCGATTCACGAACGTACGTCTGTCCGACGCAGTCATACGTCCGGCGTAAAGTTATGCCCCATAAAGGAGGTGTAACTCGGCAGCATCCATGCAAATGGCTGCAGCAGGGAACACAAGCCGACGTATTTTACGTAGTTTACGTAGGACGGGAATATGACTAGGCGTAGGTTACGTTCACGCCGTAGGCAGTGATCCGGCGTATCTTAGGGAGTAGTTCCGACGTGATTCTGAGCATGCGCAGTGGGATGCGTCCACGGGACGGCGCATTCGCCGTTCATTATACGTATCTGTCTGAGACTCGGCCCATCATTTGCATGGGGTCACGCCTCATTTGCATTGCTCACGCCCACTTCCACATACGCCGGCTTATGCCTAGGAAACCCAGCGCAGATTTGGCAGCACTGGCTTTGTGAATCCAGTGCTTGCCTCGGCGTAGCGTAAAAGAGATACGCTACTGGGGCATAAATATGCGCCGATGTATGTGAATCCGGGCCTAAAAGTACAGATGCTAGCATACATACAGTACACATTTTACAATAACACAGATGAATCAATTGTCTGTCAAATGCAATCTAAGAAGGGGTCAATGAACGTTATTTTTGGTGCACTGGCACAAATGGGAAGCAGATGGTGTTGACTAATTATATCATGAGCAGTGTTTGGCTGGCACTTGACTTTTGCTGTCCTCGAATATTATAAAACCTTAAACTCCCATGTCTATAAGCAGGCCTAGTTATTTAGGCCTGTTGTGTGAGTGCCGTTTCATTTTTTTTCTGTATACCAAAAAGCGTGTCGTGAACTATTTATGAATATATAAGAATATATATAAGAATTAATATTTCTTATGAACATTTTCATAATTTTAATAGTAATTAGGATTGTAACCAAAAAGCCAATGTTGCGGACATGTTGAATCAAATAATTGACTGTACATTTGATTTAAAAGTAAAAAGAAAAATTGATGCGCGGCTGGCATGGTTGCTCTAGTGCAGTTAGGGGAATGCGCTGTGCTGTAGTGACATTCACAGACTTTTGCGCTTGACTTGCAAAAAATGTTGTTTCTTCCTCTCATTAAGACATGGTTCTCACTAGAGCGATTTCAGATGTGTCTCAAATCGCACAGAATCGCATGACATTGGTAATCACATTATTCTCTATTGTGCCCATTCATATCAACGCAGTCTAGTTTTTGGACAAGGGTAAAACAGAATTTAATGCCTGAACACAGTTTTGCAACTTTGGCATGTGCTAGTAAAACTACTTTTTATTCTTATTCTTTATTATTAATAGAAAACTGGCACTAAATCCCGTATGTACTCGAGTATAAGCTGAGTTTTTCAGACCTTTTTTTTTTAGGGCTGAAATTACACCCCTCGGCTTATACTCGATTCTGTATACCTGAAGGGCTGCGAGCGTCCATTGTTTAAAAGTCGCGTCTTCCCCCTGGTCCCTTCTGTGATGGGCGTTTCCCAGCAGACACTGTGTTCAGTGTTCCGCCTATTACAGACTTTCTCTTGTCCGAGGATGAAAAGATGTCCGTGATTGGTGGAACACTGAACACCGTGTCTGCTGGGAAACTGAGTCCGAGGATGAGAAGTCGTCCGTGATAGGCTGCTGGAAAACGCCTATCACGAAATGCGACCAAGAGGAGACTGCAAATTTTAAACAATGAATTTATGCCCGCGGCCTGTCAAGAATTTCAGGTACACTGACTCGGGCACAGGGAGGCTGCAATGGGCACAGTGAGGCGTGCAAATAGGCATTGTTGACCCTATTTTCCGCTTACAGTAGCTGCTGCATTCTGACCCTAGGCGTATACTCGAGTCAATACGTTTTTCCATTTTTTTGGGTAAAATTAGGTTCCTCGGCTTATACTCGGTCGGCTTATTCTCGAGAATATATGGTAGTACATTTTTTTTTTTTTTTTATTTGGTTATAGATTTCTTGCTAATTTCAATAACCTACGACCAAAAAACAACCTCCCAAAAATGTCCCCGCCTCCCAACGTTCACAGCAGTACTACATTATGTGTGTGTTTTTTTGTTGTTGTTTTTACCTGTACTAGAGCCCTAGAAACTTTTTTTCATCCTACCTAAAATACACCGACCCTTGAACCTGACATTTGGCCCTGACCTAGATAAAGCCTACCTGTTTGTTTTTTCTTTTATTTTTATTATATTATTATTTTGTTACACATTTTTGTTCTTGTTTGTATTGTTTTTCTCCTGCTAGAGGAGAAAAATGTAATGTGTCTATTCCTCCATTTAAGAGGAGAAAAAACCTGTGATAGCCAACCAAAAGCTATCACAGTGATCAGGTGATCAGGAACCGCCTTCCCGGTTCCCATTTGTTAGTATGGGACTCATGGTTGAAAAGTTCTTAGAATTCCAGCTATTGGCTACCAGTGTTAATGCCCGATTGTAAAATGTTCTGACCAAGATGTGCTCTTTACTGTTCTGTATGAGAAAACTTAAGTTTTATCATTTTCATGCTTACTTTCTCAAAGTGTTACTTTAACCACTTCAGCCCCGGACCATTTGGCTGCTAAATGACCGGGCCACTTTTTGCGATTCGGCACTGCGTCGCTTTAACTGACAATTGCGCGGTCGTGCGACGTGGCTCCCAAACAAAATGTATGTCCTTTTTTTCCCCACAAATATAGCTTTCTTTTGGTGGTATTTGATCACGTAATAAGCGTATATTGATTGGTTTGCACAAAAGTTATAGCGTCTACAAAATAGGGTGTGGTTTTATGGCATTTTTATTATTATTATTTTTTTTACTAGTAATGGCTGCGATCTGCGATTTTTATCATGACTGCGACATTATGGCAGATACATCGGAAACTTTTGACGCATTTTTGGGACCATTGTCATTTATATAAAAATGCACTGATTAAAATAAAAATGTCACTGGCAGTTAAGGGGTTAACCACTAGGTGGCGCTAAAGGGGTGAAGTGTGTTCTAGGGAGTGATTCTAACTGTTAGTGACACGTCGGCGATCACTGTTCCCGATCACAGGGAACAGTAGATCCCTGACATGTCACTAGGCAGAACAGGGAATGCCTCGTTTACAAAGGCATATCCTTGTTCTACCTTTGCCGACCGGAATCGCGGGCCGCCCGGGAACATCTAGTGCGGGCGCGCACTCACGAGGCGAGGCTAAGCGGCAAATTCAAAGAGACGTACAGGTACGCCCATTTGCCTGCCCGTGCCATTCTGCCGACGTATATCGGCATGCGGCAGTCGGCAAGTGGTTAAGGTACTTTTAACATAATTTATAGATCACATTTTGACTTTATATGATTTGGAAGAAGACTATTTGCCAGATTTTCAAGACCGCTGGAAATCCTAGGCAGAAACCCACAATAACTTGTAGAAGAATCTGATTCGGAGTCTCATTCATATGCTTTACATGCTGGCACTCCTAAATGAACTTTACTCCTATGACTGTCTCTTTATAGTGCTTGCTGATTAACACAAGTGCATGTTGTACAGAGGACTGGGAGGGTAAGAGGACACTACAGTCAAACTAAACATGTCTTATTTATAGGATTGTTTTGCCATTTACATTTTTTAACCTGCACAGTTTCATCTGATGTTTTTTTTCTTAAGGGAGCTAAAAGTCACAATGTGCTTTAGCTGACTCTAATATATGAAGTACTTGCCTCCATGTATCTCCATATAATGATACATTTAAGCTATAAATAGTCAATCTATGCCTCTTTCCGAGATTTGTTGTTTACAAGTTAAAAACGTATTTTTTTGCTAGAAAATTACTTGGAACCCCCAAACATTATAATTTTTTTTCTAACACCCTAGAGAATAAAATGGCGGTCGTTGCAATACTTTATGTCACACCGTATTTGCGCAGCGATCTTACAAGCGACTATATACGTTGGCAGTTTGAAGAGGGATATCTGTTATGGCAGCAGCTAGCTGCCATAACCCAGATATCCTCGTCTTCAGGCAGCGGTCTAGTTTACAATAATGGTGGGCCCTCTCCTGCCGCTCTACTGTGCTCTCCGCCGCTTACCGGAGCCGTCGGCAGCGGCAGAGGCGATTGGGTCCTTGTCGTGGCTGGGTATGGAGACGAGTGAGGGGAAGATGGCCCCCACCCGTCTCCATACCATAGCAGGGCGGAAGCGACATCAAAACTTCACTTCCGCCCATAGCTCTTAAAGGGCCTTAAAAAAAAAAAAAAAAAAAAAAAAATATATATATATATATAAACATTTTATTGCAGTTAAGTCTAAATATGAGATCTGAGGTCTTTTTGTAACATCATCTTTTGCAATATAAAAAACAATTGAGCTAACTTTACTGTTGTCTTATTTTTTTATTTCAAAAAAGTGTATTTTTCCCCCCAAAAAATTGGGCTTTTTAGACCGTTGCGCAAATACGGTGTGACCTAAAGTATTACGACTGCCATTTTATTCTCTACGGTGTCTGAATTTTTTTTTATAAATAGGCTTTGTCTTTAAGTGGCTAAACTATTTCAGAAAGTATTTCCTTTACCCCAGTGGCTGTGGAGGATTGTGGATACACTGTTCAGTAATTGAACTGCAAGAATAGGAACAATTGAGCTCCGCTATATTCTGTTTAAATTCAAAGTAGAGCTACCAGCCCCCTGCCACTCCAATCAAATGTGAGGGGTTGGCACATTCATTTTTAGGCAAGTTTAGCCACACAATTATTTTAAGCATTCTTGGAACTCCTTCATCTATGCCTAGAGACCAAACATAACTATTGGAATTGTTACAGATTTTGAAAGCATGTTACAGTAGTTTGGAAACATTTTGGGCACTTATACAAAAATGCTGTAAAGCGCATATAACTTTTTTGTTCAACTATCAGTTATTGTTTTTGGAGGGGAGTGGGTAGGCTATAAGGAGGGTTGCATCCTACTAGTGCTGGCAAGAAGTGGAGAAGATTTTTTTGGCATAGTTGAACTTTTGGCATAATGAGGTTATCGCTGTATATAGTGTAAGAATGCAGTTACTTATTGTATTGGTTACTGTGTGTGTGTTATGTGTGATGTAAGGTGCAGAATGTATAATGTGAAGTGAAGTTTGTATTGGCAGGTCTGGTTGCAGCTACAGATAGAGTGTAACTCTACATGAGATCTCATTGGTCCCACAAATTCGTGCCATCGCCCAAAGTAGCCTCCTTTGCAAAAAAAGACACAGCACTGCTATGGGCTAGTTTGTATGATGAGATTTAGGGCTGCAACTAACGATTATTTTCATAATCGATTAGTTGGCCAATTATTGTTTTGATTATTCGGTTAATTTCCTTTAAAAAAGTGTGGTGTATAATTTTAGTTTGATATGTAAAGTTTAAAAAAAGGCAATTTATTCTTTAATATGCAGTGGTAAATATAAATAACCAACTATATGGTTAGGGAGCAACATCTCGAATCCACTCTGAGAATAATTGACAGATTAGATATACTGTATATACTATTAGCCGCGTACACACGATCAGTCTAAACCGATGAAAACGGACCGAAGGACCGTTTCATCGGTCCAAACCGATCGTGTGTGGGCCCCATCGGTCAGTTATCCTTCGGTCCAAAAAATTAGAATTTGCTTTAAAATTCAACCGATGGACGCCTAACCGATAGGTCAAAACCGATGGTTAGTACGCAAAAGCATCGGTTAAAAACCCGTGCATGCTCAGAATCAAGTCGACGCATGCTTGGAAGCATTGAACTTCGTTTTTTTCAGCACGTCGTTGTGTTTTACGTCACCGCGTTGGACTTGATCGTTTTTTTAACTGATGGTGTGTAGGCACATCAGACCATCAGTCAGCTTCATCGGTTAACCGATGAGAAAGGTCCTTCGGACCGTTCTCATCGGATGGACTGATCGTGTGTACAGGGCTTTAGAGGGTGAATCTGGTAAATATCATTAGTAGAAATAATAGAAAACTTCTTGGTCAAAAAGGAATTTCCAGACAGTGTAAGTGGTTTTTGTTCAGAAATTACTTTAATTTTTAAAACTGAATGTTAAAAGCAAGTGAAAATTTCAAACATTCTTTCATTCAGCGAATGTACAAAGATTTTTTCCCATTAATATCCTTGTCTGAAAATAGATCAGTGTGGCAAGCACAATGCTCAGTACACACCTATGCAGTTTGCTTTTGATCTGTTTCTGCAGTGTGTTTTGCTGTGCGTTTTGATTTTTGCGCATGCGATTTAGCATTTTTTGATGTTTTTTTTTTTTTTTTTTTTAGGCTAATTTGTTGTTGTTGGGAACATTTAAAAAAAAAATAAGTTGCTGCAAAAACGCATTACATGCTTTTCTGCAGCTTTTCCACCTAAGTATATTTAACAATAAAAGCACAGTTTTGGGTTGAAAAAAGTCCTTGACCCTTTCCAAATAACGCAGCAGCTGAAAAAAGCATAGATGTGAACGTGTCCCATAGGAAACCATGGTAAATGAATTGTAGTGCGTCTCTACAAAAAACGCATAGGTGTGAACCATGCCTAAGACGTTTGGTGACATAATGGAGTTAAAAAAACAACAATTATCCCTTTATAGTACAAAAAGAGAAAATAATCGCTACTGTGAGGCCGCGTACACACCATCGGTCCAAACCGATGAAAACGGACTGAAGTTCAGTTTCATCGGTCCAAACCAACCGTGTATACGCCCCATCGGTCTGTTGTCCTTCGGTCCAAAAAAAGAGAACTTGCTTTAAAATCGAATCGATGGACGGCTGACCGATGGGTCAAAACCGATGGTTAGTACACAAAAGCATCGGTTCAAAACCCGCACATGCTCAGAATCAAGTCGACGCATGCTTGGAAGCATTGAACTTCGTTTTTTTCAGCCCATCGTGTGTTTTACGTCACCGCGTTCTGACCCGATCGGTTTTTGAAACGATGGTGTGTACGCACATCAGACCATCAGTCTGCTTCAGCGGTGAACCGATGGAAACGGTCCGTTCTCATCGGATGGACTGACCGTGTGTACGCGGCCTAAGGGGTTCATTTTTTTTTACTGTGGAACAGTGAAAGTAATATTAACAGTAGCGATTATTTGCTCTTTTTGTACTATAAAGGGATAATTTTTTATTTTTTGAACCCTATTATGTTACTGGCCGATTAATTGATTACAAAAATAGTAATCGATTAATTTCATAATCGATTAGATGTTTTGACCCTAATGAGATTATAGGACCCCTGCTTCTATATTGTAGTAAGTAATAATAAAGAAAACTTAGCTATGGTTGTGAAGAAGGTGCATTTGTTTGAAGGGTTTGTCTTCCATCATCACAGTTTTTTTTCTGATTTATAAGCACGTGCCTAATCTTTGCTGGAACTTTTTACTTCATGAGATATATATAGTACAAGGTCATGACAGCCTGCATTTGTTTTAGAACGGTCTTTCATACTGGTAATTTTTATAGGATAGCCTTCGTCTTCCTGCAGATAGAAATAGAAACGGACTGGACCTGTTTATATCATTTTGCTTAGTTTCTAGTACTTGTTTTTAAAATGTGTTCTTATGAGGTTTTCTGCATTGTAAATGTACCGGTAATCCTTTCTTTCACTTCATGATGACCAACGTATGCGCAAAATACATTGACGTTTTAGCCTATGCATCATTTCCAGAGTCAACCCCTCGCCACCTCAGAACAGTGGAACGCACGCCTTTTTTTTTTTTTTTTGGAAGCCATGAATGGCTTTGCGGGATACATTGGTACAGCTGGAAAGCTGCAAATGTAGAATGCATGCATTTATTTATGGAAATGTGAGTGCTTACATTTTACTTTGTTTTAGTGTCACTTTTAAAGCGGGGGTTCACCCCAAAAAAAATTTTTTAATGACATCTAGCAGAGCCAGCATACTAAGGACATTACATTTTGGCATGTCATTTTTTTTTTTTCTGTACTTACCTTTATATCCTGATTTTGTCCAGGGCTTCCGCGTTCTGATGACTCCGGGACTGGGCGTTCCTATCCCAGCCTCAGGGTTCCGATGACTGCGGGACTGGGCGTTCCTATCCTTCGGTTCGATGATTGACGGCTTGTGAAACAGGTGACCTGTCGCACAACGCGCGTCACCAGATGTCGGGAAATACCCGAGCTGCGAGTCGGCACTATACGGCGCCTGCGCAGTCAGCTCTACACGGCGGGCGCAGGCGCCGTATAGTGCCGACTCGCAGCTCGGCTATTTCCGGAAATCTGGTGACGCGCGTTGTGCGACAGGTCACCTGTTTCACAAGCCGTCAATCATCGAACCGAAGGATAGGAACGCCCAGTCCCGCAGTCATCGGAACCCTGAGGCTGGGATAGGAACGCCCAGTCCCGGAGTCATCAGAACGTGGAAGCCCTGGACAAAATCAGGATATAAAGGTAAGTACAGAAAAAAAAAATGACATGCCGAAATGTAATGTCCTTACTATGCTGGCTCTAATGGTAAAACAATTGTTTTTAGGGTGAACCTTCACTTTAAACGTACTACAATATATACTCTTGTGGTCTGTCCTGGAGCATTTTTGAGTGAGAATAAGGAAAAAGGAGTTTGCTGGAAGATTCTGTTTTGGTCCCCTGAGAGGCGGATCTGGATATTTTTATGCCCGATGGTCACTTTGTTGGCTGAATGGTTGTGGTGAGCGCATATTTATTTTAAACACCTGGTGAAGATTTCTGCACAAGTTATATATTTTTTTGGTCATCTGTCATCTGATATGGACTTGTGAATTGATTCATCTGCAAGTTATAATTGTTTATGGACATTTTGTTTTTTTCATAGTTTAATTGATTCATACACTTAGAGCTGGGTTATTAGTGTAGCGCCTTACTTTTTGTTTTGAATTTTACATTGTATAGTGTTTTTTTTGCACTTTTAAAGGGGCAGCAGCCTTAGATATCACTTAGGGTAGATTAACAATGAAAGGAGAGATTGGCGCCCTCATATTGAGTAAATGTAAATTTATAGTTTCTCCACATCTCATTGAGCCTAACCTTGGGTTCTACAGTACCCTTTGCAATAGTTCAGTAAGGTATTCCTCCTGTAAATTCATACATATTTAAAGCTATACGCTCCAGGATGCAAACTAGCTCTGTCCAGGGTTGTTTGCTCATACGCATGGCCACATGTACACCACAGCATAAGCCCATATATTGCCATTCAATATACTGCTCAGCTGTATGCGTTAGCTATGTATCCTCGGTGTGGAAACATGCCTACAGTTTACAGTGCGCACAGGAAATATGTGCACAAGTCCTTATGGAGTGGGAAGGCTGAGCAGCAGAGGACGAGGGCCATCTTGCCTATCTAGCAATCGGATAGTTTCCAGGTTTACAGATGGCTCCGGTAAACACAGAAACAACCAAAAAGTGGCTGGGGGGAAGGACCGCTCTTCTGCCGCCCCTAAAAATGATCCCGTAGCGAATCTGCTGCTGGCATCACTTTTAGCAGATTGATTGATTTAATGGATTTGTAATGCGCCAAATAATGACCCGTCAGGGAAGCGTCTAAGCGCAGAAGACATACCTGTAAATAGATAAATCAAGTCAGGGAAAGAAAATAGAAGGAAAAGAAAAAAGGAGAGCACAAAAAAGCAAACTACCAAGGAACAACAGGGAAAAACTAACGTGACTCAGCCTGCTTTTCCCTCAAAAAAACAAGTTTTTATCCTTTTACGAAAGGCCATAATGGAGGGGAAAGATAGAAACAGGGAGACTATTCCATAGGGCCGTTGCTCTCACAGAAAAGCGTCTACCCCCGAAGGTAAGCAGGCGAGCAGATGGACAAGTGACGAGACCAGCTGTAAGTGATCTAAGTCCTCGTGCAGGGGTGTATCGCGTTATCAAGGAATTCAGGTATTGTGGGCCCGTCCCATGATAAGCGCGATAGGCGAGATAAAGAGCCTTAAACTCAATGTGATCTACCACAGTGAGCCAGTGCAGTGATCGCAGGGTAGGGGTAATATGCTCCCGCCTATTAAAGGTGGAGATTAGTCTAGCGGCCTGGCTCTGGACAAGCTGGATTTTCCTCAGCCACTTTAGAGGCATACTCAAATACACAATATTGTTGAAGTCAATCCTGGAGTTGACGAGAGATTGAACCAAGACTTTCCGGTGGTACTGAGAAAACAAATTTTTGACCTTTCTCAAACACCTGATGTAATACAGTGCATTGCGGATACATTGATTGACTTGGGGTATCCAATTCAGATTACAGTCAAAAATTGTCCCCAGGACGCGGACTTGATTCACTGGAACCGGACACGGCCCAAGGCTCGTGGGCCATTTTCCCAAAAAGACAGCTGGATCAATACGTCCAGAGATGAGAATTTCTGTCTTTTTAGCATTTAGACTAAGGGAATTGCGATCCATCCATTGTTTGATGTCTAATAGACAGGAAGCAAGCTGCAGGCCAGGAGCAGGGTTGGATAGGCTGTCAACGACCAACTGTACATCGTCTGCGTTCAACCGATTAAACACTGCATGGGTGTCCAGCAGACTCGCAAGCGGCCGAAGATACACATTAAACAGCCATGGTGACAGGGCAGAGCCCTGAGGCACCCCACAACTCAGGGTGCTGATGGCAGATAGGAAAGGACTGGTTTTAACCTGAAAGGTCCTGTGGGTGAGAAAGTCTGAAAGCCAATGTGAAGCGGAGCCGGTAATGTGAAACTGGTCCCGAAGCCTGGCAATCAACATAGCGTGGTCCACGGTGTCAAAGGCCGCGGAGAGGTCAAGGAGCACCAAGGCAGCCACTCCCCCCGCGTCCCTGACTCCGAGCAGCTTCTCTCTGGTGGAAAGAATCGTGAGCTCAATCCCACGGCCCGGGCGGAAACCGCACTGCGAGTCGTGGAACAGACCTGTTGTCTCCGAGTACGATTGAAGTTGGAGAAAAATTTCGTATTCCACCAGTTTAGCCAGGAAACCTATAGCAGAAATGGGTCTGTAATTAGAAAGACAGCCAGGGTCCAAGTTGTTTTTTTTTTAAATTGGTGTGATAATGGCATGTTTCCAGCGAGCCGGAAACACGCCATGGGTTAGAGAAAGATTGACAAGTATCAGGAGGTCGTTCACAACCAGCTCTGCATTCTTCTTCAAGAGCCAGGCTGGACAAATGTCACCATAGAAGTAGGAGGCCTTAATTTTTGCCATAGATTTTAGAAGATGTTCCCGGCTGACCTTACTAAAGGACGACAGGGAATTATGCACTGAGGAATTTGGTTTGGGGGGGCAAGTGATTGGTTTCTGTGAGTCAGTCCCTAAGAGTGACAGGGGGTCGGATGACTGAATCGCCCACAGAAAAAAAAATTATACTGGGTTATAGCAGCTAGCTGCTGCCATAACCTCAGTAATAACCATCAAAGTAATGATGTATATGTACTGTGTGTCTGCAAATGGATAAGAAACAGAAAAAAATATTTAAAGCCAGAGGACCATCACTTAGCCATAGTAGTTCTATTGAGACATGTACTGTATATACTGTATAGATATAATGTTACATAAGAAAAAATGCTTTTCTTTTTGCGTTTTTCTGTGAAGCAGAGACTATGGCAAGACCATGAAAGGTGTCATCATTCAGCTGCTGGTTGTAAACACTCCTAATTAATATAATTATCTCCTCATCTATTACTGCCTACTTTTCATTTACTTTATAAACAAGGCTTGCATACACTATATTACCAAAAGTATTGGGACACCTACCTTTACACACACATGAACTTTAATGGAATCCCAGTCTTATATCCGTAGGGTTCAATATTGAGTTAGCCCACACTGTGCGGCTATAACAGCTTCAACTCTTCAGCTGTACAAAAAAAGTTAATTCCACTTTAAGGCTGTCAACAGATCGGCCTCTACAAACACGGCATTGCCTAAAAATGGAGCAACTGAGCATGTGCAGAGCAGGGTGAGATGGTGTATTACTTGATTTCAAACCGTATAGGCACTTACTTTTACTGTTTTACATAGCTATACCTGCAGAAGGGGCCAGCCTGAAGTGATCTAGCAGGATAATTTTATAACTAAAGTTACACTTCTTTTTTTATTGATGTCTGCACTCTTGGAATGCATATTTAATGCAGCAATAAGGGTAAGTAGGTGTTTTTTATTTTCTAAATAGGTTTCTTTAAGCTAGTGCATTGTTGGTTCACTAACCTTTTTCTTTCGATTTCCCTTCTAAATGTTTTTCTTCTTTGTTTTCTTTGTCTGAATTTCTCACTTCCTGTTCCTTCTCGGTAAGCTGTTCTGGCTGACTAATCCCCAGCCAGAATGGCTCGGATGATGGGGGCAAGCTTTTCTGAGGAGAAACAGGAAGTGAGAAATTCAGACAAAGAAAACATTTAGGGCTCTTTCACATGGTCTGTGTCCGCGTCCGGGCTCAGCTTTGCTCAGCGGGCAGATGACAGGCCGACCTGTCAGAGCACTCCTCTCCCCTATGGGGGATTGGATGACGATGGATTGTAGAGTCTGTTGTCATCCGATCCGCAGACGGATGGAAAAATAGTGTTTTACTCTGTCACACTTTGGCGGGTTGGATGTCAGCAGGCATGTCACCACTGACATCCGTGGCTCCATAGACCTCTATGGAGCGCCCATTCAGGTTTGCCTAAAAATCTGACAGGCGGACCTGAATGGGAAATCGAAGGAAAAGGTAAGTGAACCAACAATGCACTAACTTAAAGGAACCTATTTAGAAAATAAAAAACAAACCTTTACAATCCCTTTAAGTAGCAGAAATATATTTTCTCAGGAACCATCACTGTATTGTAATGTTGCATCCCTGTAAATGTTTTCTTTTGTGGCACAATGCATTCTGATTTCTTTCTGGTTTATGCATACAGTTCCGTAGTGCAAATTTTTGCCTGTAAGCTGAAAAGGAAGGCTGGTTAAAGCCGCATCCACATGGGCGAACTTTTTATTTGTATTTGAAGTTACTAGGGCCAGGCATACCACCAGTTCATGCCCATATACATATAGCCTAAAGAATGTACATCTTTTTATATTATGAGTATTATTTAGGTACTTGTATAGCACCATCAATTTACGCAGCGCTTTACATATACAATGTACATTCACATCAGTCCCTACCCTCAAGGAGCTTACAATCTAAGGTCCCTAACTCACATTCATATACTAGGGCCAATTTAGGCAGAAGCCAATTAACCTACCAGCATGTCTTTGGAGTGTGGGAGGAAACCCACGCAGGCACAGGGAGAACATGCAAACTCCAGGCAGGTAGTGTCGTGGTATTTCAATGAAATGCAATACATCTGTTGTGGCCATATTTTGATCTTGATGAATCTAGCCTATACAAAGTGAAGAAGATGAATTATCTCTTATAACATACACAGACATATCTTTCAAGCAATAGCTGTAGCTGTCCAACTTTCCAGCAATCTATAAATCAAAGTGTGTCCTCCTAATTGCTGTTACCTGTAGTTGTTCTTCTGTTGCTTGCAACTGTATATGCTGCTCACTTCAGGTCAGGATTTCCTGTGATGTGATAAGTAGGCACTGGCAGCGTATCAATCGTGGCTCGGCCATAACTACACGACGCATACACAGGCAGGCAGCCAATCACTGAAAAAAAGAGGCATAATGGCCGAGCTGCCGAGCGGAGGCCCAAGCAGCCAAGCTATCTCATCCGATGATCGGGCCGGGGGTGAGGGAGGGACATCAGATGTGTCAGGGCAGAGAGCAGCCGGAAGACTCAGAAAAAAGTCCACAGCGGACACTGCAGCGGCAAACTGCAACAGCTTCTTAATGACTCCGGGGGGCGGGGCGCAATTGCTCCCCCCCCGAATACAATTTCTCCCCCATCCACATTAACCCGCTGGTTTAAAAAAAAATCATTGAATGGCCTGCCTTACTCATTTAGTTGTTGAGCATGGGCAGTTAAGCTCTGTATGAAAAAGAGACTGCGCTAAGAAATGTAGCAAACTTATGAGGCCATAAGTGCCCATTCACACCTGAGCGTTTTGTCGCCTGAAGCGCGACGCTCCAAAACGCTAGAGGGGAAAAAATACCTTGTTCTCTATGGAGATGGTTCACATCTCCACTACAAAACGGCTGACGCCTGAAGCCCAAACAAGTTCTGGACCCTTTTTTGTCGCTCGAATTGAGCGTATTTGGGCGTTTTACATTGGTGACCCTAGACCTGTACAAAATCGTGGTAAAAAACGCAGTGTTTTATCGCGGTAAAAAAAAAAGCGTTTTGTCGCGGTAAAGAACACGCTGCAAAACGCTACGCTCAGGTGTGAATGCAGCCTTAGTGTTGCTCTAAAATTATATGTTGGAAGCAGCGATCCTTCTGTAAAACACCAGTACAGTGAACAAAATATAAAAATAAAATAGGGTCGCGCTAAACCTGTGAATATTGCAAATATGAATATAAACACTCAAGAAATACAAAACACTAAAAAGTGAACAAAACACAAGTGAATGATTGCTAAGAAATTGTGTAACAACTGCAAAAAATATTAGTAATAAATGGATGAGTTCATGCAGTGTTCAAACAAACCAAAAGTTCATAGAAGTTGAATAAATGATAACTGTCCACCCGTGCAAAACCTAATAAAGTCCATCCATGAATAGGGACTCTATGTTAATATACAAAGCCAGTGTGAAATCCACCACCGTTATGGAAAGAATTCCTGCTTACCGGAGCTCTGTGATCCCCTGTGACAGAGGATCCGGAGAAGCATGTAATGTAACAGCCTGTTTCCAAAAGCACCTGAAAAAAGAAAATTTTACGTGCTGGAGACGTAATGTGACACGTGCTGGAGAAGCATGTAATGTGACACAGCCTGTTTCCAAAAGCACCCGAGGCTTGCTGCACCACTAATCACCACACTTCGTAGATGGTCAGACCCGTGAGTCTGGACGACGTAACTCTTTTACGAAATGCGTAGGGCGGAGCGTTGACGTCATCACCTGTTACTGCTCGTACATACAGACGGACGGGTCTGTCTGATTGTGTCCGGCCGGCACATCAGACTTGAGGCTTCTTCTATCAATGCAAGTTTGTAAGTGTGATACTGTGCTTTTTACTTTTTTAAATAAATCGTAAGGTTTTACACTATTGGAGCATTATGTCTTTTACATGCCATGCCATTTACTAACGGGTCTGACCATCTACGAAGTGTGGTGATTAGTGGTGCAGCAAGCCTCGGGTGCTTTTGGAAACAGGCTGTGTCACATTACGTGCTTCTCCAGATCCTCTGTCACAGGGGATCATGGAGCTCTGGTAAGCTGGAATTCTTTCCATAATGGTGGTGGATTTCACACTGGCTTTGTGTATTAACATCTGAAGAGTCCCTATTCATGGATGGACTTTATTAGGTTTTGCACGGGTGGACAGTTATCATTTATTCAACGTCTATGAACTTTTGGTTTGTTTTGGACACTGCATGAACTCATCCATTTATTACTAATATTTTTTGCAGTCGTTACACAATTTCTTAGCAATCATTCACTTGTTTTTTTGTTCACTTTTTAGTGTTTTGTATTTCTTGAGTGTTTATATTCATATTTGCAATATTCATAGGTTTAGTGCGACCCTATTTTCTTTTTTTAGGTAAAGCAGTAAAGGGGAACTCACAGGATAGTAATATGGCATCTGAATTTGTTGTTTTCTTGATCACGTTTTCATTAAATAGTTAGCCACTGATGATGGGTTAAATATTTACATCGGGCATCCTGATACCTTTTGTATGCCAAAACTTGGGTCAATGAAGCAAGATGGTAAACTGGTAGTTGGGATAGAATATTCAAATAAACTCCAAGAGACTCCAGAGTGCCTGTCAGGAGTGTGATTAGGTTGGAATACCACATCTGTCTTGGCCATTACAGTGCTATCAGGTTTACTGGAATGCCTTCCCTCTTGGTTCTGCTGAGCAGATAAAAAAATACCCCTGGAAGAAGTCATTGGACGAAACGGCGTTGGGAGGAGCGGCGTGCTGACGTCACCACGATTTGCGCTGTCTATCCGGAAGGACGAGCGGACAGTACAGCCGGCCGGCTAAACATATTACACGCACGATTTTAACTGCATAATTGTAAGTGCAACACTTTTTACTATTAAAAACCCTTTTTACGGTAATACACTATGTCAGCCTTCTCTCTTTTGGGTTATGCTATGGAGATTGAGTGGTCTGATTTGTGAAATTGAAAAACTTACCCTGGAGATCCTGGAAACTGTCTTGGTGGTTTTACTTGGCTACATGCTTGATTATTTCGTTTATCTGGTAAGCAGTAAGGATATACTGGTGGAGGACACTTTCATCTGTCTTACAGATTCACGGGATACTGCCAGGATACTTTTCACCCATTTGGAGAATTTTCTGCCTTCTTTTGATTTTCTCTACGATTCATCCATTCATATGGACTTTGCACTATTCATTGGTTTATTTCAGATTACACTAGTGGTTTGTGCATGCAGCACCCATTTATATTTGACTGTCACGTTGATATTTTCTCACATTTGCAGCGCAGCTTTTTTTCCAAACCATTTGTATTTATGTCCATCTAACATATGAGTTGCAGCAGCTTGTTTTTTGTTTTTCAGTTATTTTAATTTTATTATCTTTATGTTTTTCACTCATTCGTGGATGGTCTCATACCATTTATGTTTGAATTGACCAGCGCAATATTTATTCCTATATAGATAAACGTATTTTTTTATGTGAGAAAAGGCAAAGATCCACTGCTTTCGCCAAATGTTCTCTGCATCTAAAGACAAATCTGTCTACATCCGCGTCCACTACCTGTGACATTCTGTTCTGTAACAACACCCCTGAAGAAATCACTCCCCCCAAGTCCAGGAGATGCTCAGTGAGGAAGTCTGCCTGACAAGTGTCCACCCCTGGAATGTAAATGGAAGACAAAACTGTAACATGAAGTTCTTCAGAATTCTTTATACCCCCCTTGTCATGGTAATCAATGTATGTCACTGCTGAATTTGACTGAATCTGGATCATATGACTCCCCAGTTGGGGACAGCCAAATTACCCAAAGTTCCAAAATAATTATTGGGAGAGAATTCAAACCCAGTATATACAGGTGAAACGCGAAAAATTTGAATATTGTGCAAAAGTTCATTTTTTTCACTAATGCAACTTCAAAGGTAAAACTAATATATAAGATAGACTCATTACATGCAAAGCAAGATAGTTCAAGCCGTGATTTGTCGTAATTGTGATGATTATGGCTTAGAGCTCATGAAAACCACAAATCCACAATCTTAGAAAATTTGAATATTGTGAAAAGGTACAATATTCTAGGCTCAAAGTGTCCTACTATAATCCGCTAATTAAGCCATAACACCTGCAAAGGGTTCCTGAGCCTTTAAATGGTCTATCAGTCTGGTTCAGTAGGAATCACAATCATGGGAAAGACTATTGACCTGATAGTTGCACAGAAAACAATCATTGACACCCTCCATGAGGAGGGAAAGCCTCAAAAGAAAATTGCAAAATAAGTTGGATGTTCCCAAAGAGCTGTATCAAAGCACATTAATAGAAAGTTATGTGGAAGGGAAAAGTGTGGTCCTGGGCGAGAGTCCGTACATTAACGTCCGCTCTCTTAGCGGCCACTAGGGGCGCGTGCGCACCGCCGCTCGTCCGTGACTCCTGTGCGGGTGCCCGGCGAGAGCGATCGCCGGCAGGCACCCGCGATTGCTCGTTACAGAGCGGGGGGGGGAAATGCTGATCCTCTGTTCATACAACGTATGAACAGAAGATCAGTGATTTTCCCTAGTGAGGCCACCCCCTCCACAGTTAGAACACACCCAGGGAACATACTTAACCCCTTCCCCGCCCCTAGTGTTAACCCCTTCCCTGCCAGTGGCATTTTTATAGTAATCCAATGCATTTTTATAGCACTGATCGCTATAAAAATGCCAATGGTCCCAAAAATGTGTCAAAAGTGTCCGCCATAACGCAGTACCGAAAAAAAATCACTGATCACCACCATTACTAGTAAAAAAAAAATATTAATAAAAATACCCCCTATTTTGTAAACGCTATAATTTTTGCGCAAACCAATCAATAAACGCTTATTGCGATTTTTTTTTTTTTACAAAAATATGTAGAAGAATACCTATCGGCCTAAACTGAGGAAAAACAATGTTTTTTTATATATTTTTGGGGGATATTTATTACAGCAAAAAGTAAAAAATATTCATTTTTTTCAAAATTGTCGCTCTATTTTTGTTTATAGCGCAAAAAATAAAAACCGCAGAGGTGATCAAATACCACCAAAAGAAAGCTATATTTGTGGGAAAAAAAGGACGCCAATTTTGTTTGGGAGCCACGTCACACGACAGCGCAATTGTTAAAGCGACGCAGTCCCGAATCGCAAACAGTTCTCTGGTCTTTGGGCAGCAATATGGTCCGGGGGTTAAGTGGTTAAACGTGTTGGGGACTTTCACAAAGAGTGGACTGAGGCTGGAGTGCATCAAGAGCCATTACACACAGACGGATCCTGGACATGGGCTTCAAATGTCGTATTCCTCTTGTCAAGTCACTCCTGAACAACAATGTCAGAACTGTCTTAATTGGGGCTAAAGAAAAACACACCTGGTCTGTTGCTCAGTGGTCCAAAGTCCTCTTTTCTGATGAGAGCAAATTTTGCATCTCATTTGGAAACCAAGGAGCCAGAGTATGGAGGAAGAATGGCGTGGCACACACTGCAAGATGCTTGAAGTCCAGTGTGAAGTTTCCACAGTCTGTGTTGATTTGGGGAGCCATGTCATCTGCTGGTGTTGGTCCACTGTCCTTCATTAAGTCCCGCGGCAACGCAGTTGTCTACCAGGAGATTTTGGAGCACTTCATGCTTCCTTTCACAGACAAGCTCTATGGGAATGCTGACTTAATTTTCCAGCAGGACTTGGCACCTGCCCCCACTACCAAATGCACCAAAACCTGGTTCAATGACCATGGGATTACTGTGCTTGATTGGCCAGAAAACTCGTCTGACCTGAACCCCATAAAGAATCTATGGGGCATTGCCAAGAGAAAGATGAGAGACATGAGACATCCTGGTCTTCCATAACACCTCAGCAGTACCACAGGCTAATGGCTTCCATGCCGCGCTGCATTGAGGCAGTAATTGCTGCAAAAGGAGCCCAAACCAAGTGCTGAGTACATATGCATGCTTATACTTTTCAGAGGTCCAATATTGTGTATTATGTACAATACTTGTTTTATTGATTGCATGCAATATTCAAATTTTCTGAGATTGTGGATTTGGGGTTTTCATGAGCTGTAAGCCATAATCATCACCATTATGACAAATCACAGTTTGAACTATCTTGCTTTGCATGTAATGAGTCAATCTCATATAATTTCACATTTTAAATTGCATTTGTGAAATAAATGAACTTTTTCACGATATTCCAATTTTTCGAGCGTCACCTGTATTTATAGGTATGGTTGGGAGAGTGGTAGGGAAGCAGAAAATGTGTTGGGGCAACAGAGTACAGAGAGGGTAAATCTAAAGATCCGCAGTTCTGCAGCACCACCAACATGGTCAGTTTTCTATATGTAATGCCTTGTTGAGTGGATGTAGAGCTTAAGTCAACTGAAATTTTATAAATGTAGGTGCTTTCTGCAGGGTCAAGCCCAGTAGTTGTTGTTTTTTTTTTTTTTTTTTTTTTACGGCTTTATAGGAAATACACAGTCCCTAAAGGAGAAGTATGGCTTTTTTGGCCATACTTCTCCTATGGATCACAGGAGTGCAATTTATTCTGCACTCCCGTGACCTGTTTTCACCCAACAGCTGGGTTGGCTGACATTACTTGGCCGGTCCAGGCTCAGGAAAGATCCCGACCATATTGAGTTCTTGTAAGTAGTTGGCTGGTTGTTGGGCTCACCTACTGGCTTTGTTCATGATCTGGAACAAGTATGCAGTTAAGGATCATTGTGTTAGTCCTAAGTGCTTTTCCGAAACCTTATTCCAGGCCAGTGATTCAAAGTATTGAATCAAGAGGGTCAATATGGCAACTAAGTAACTCGCACATATATAAGATGATAACGTCAATGGCATCCTTCGTGTTTTCATATGAAGACGTTTTCTTCAAAATGTATCTCCAGTTTTGAGAATTTAAATAAAATATTTTTCTGGTCAATTTACATAGATTAGAATGATTTTATAAAACTTCATTACAAAGTCATATCTGCTGGCATTTGTTAGATTTCACTTGCTTCCTGCTTTCTGAATGCTGAGTGGGAAGACCTATATTCACATCAGTCCCAGTGTTACAGTAACAGTAATCGTCGGGGAACAGTAAGGGTCAATCCTACAACCAGGAAATTGCATTTCTGCCAGAGTAATTTAATTACACAGATCATTTATAACAGGGGTGTCCAAACTTTTTTCAAAGAGGGCCAGATTTGATGAAGTGCGTGAGGGCCGACCATTTTGCCTGACATTCTTTGAACCATTAAAATGAAATGCAAATTAACAAATACACTGCCCAACAAGAATTCTCTTGCCTCTGTGTGGTGAAAAGTCTAAGGATGAGATCGGGCATGTTATTTGGATATACCATATATATCGGCGTATAACACACACCTTCACTTTAAGAGAGATTTATTTATTTATTTTTTAAATAAAGAACTGTGAAGCAAAATAAGGTTCACTGCCCATCAATGCAGCCTCACCATTTCCATGAATGCAGCCTCACCATTGCCATCAGTGCAGCCTGATCCATGGCCATCTGTAGCCTCTGAGGGGGCAGGGAGGGGGCGGACGAGCGCAAACAGATTACATACAGGAGAATCTCATATTTGCTCAGCGGCCTTTTTAATACAAAGTCACGCCTCCTATGATAGACAGAACAGTCATCTAATGGCAGCCCAGGAGACGGGACTTCCTATTACCGACGCCGCTAAGTAAACAGGAGATTCTCAGATTACATAACAGACAGGACTCGTCCAGCCCCCTCCCTGTCCCCTCCAAGGCTGCCAGAACAATAAATACGGTATATAGCTTGTGTGGCCCCCCAACAAATCCCAGTGGCGCTCAGGGATTCATTGGGAGCCACAAAAGATATATGTATCCAAATTACCAGTGGGGCCGCATTAAACTGGAACGAGGGCCGCAATTGGCCCGCGGGCCGGACTTTGGACATGCCTGCACTAGCCGATTTAGAACGAATTGACTTACAAATTGAAGCTCAACTACTGGTTAAACATTTCAGCAAAAACAGCAAGGTTTTTTTTTTCCCCTTTGGGGAGAAAAATAAATAAAAGCACCATGGTTTGTCACAACCCTCTAAATGACACTTTTGTTGTACAGGTTGATCTGTTAATGGAATTTGAAAGATAACAATCTTACTGATCAACAGGTGTAAAAAAAGGGGTGAAGTGGTTTTGGAAGTAGAGAAGGATTAGAAATCCAATATTTTGAATCTCTGAATATCGATCGTCAATATAAGCATGGAATTCCAAATGAACATCTCAAGCAGCCAAGGAAGGTAAAAAAAAAAATCATATTTTCCTTTACTTAAATGTCCAGTGTAGTTTTGCTTAGTTGAGTAATTGTAAATATCAATGCATGATAGGAGCAATGTGGACCCGGCAAACATCTAAATACCTATATGTGTACTAATGCATGATTGTATCATTGGGTGTGAAAAGTATCTTTTTCACGAGTATATAAAGTAACTAGAAGTGAACATATCTATCATATATTTAGGTAGTAAAGAGTTTACTGTAATTCAGCCACAAGCAATAAAGTGACCATGGCCTCGTTGAAAGATATTGAGCAATACAAAAATCTTTTCAGCTGCTGGCAATGTGTTTCTAGTTTTAGCAATGCAATGAAATAGGCTGAATGGCATCCAAGACATCCCCCAATACTTTATTAGCTCTAAGTTTATTGCTGTACTTAGAAAGCATTATCCTTATTCCACCCTGCATGTTCATTGGTAGGGCATGGCTCCCTTTATTAAGCAATTCTTGAAGCTAAAAGTCACATTACATCTGCTAATTACTTTAATAGCCTGTTCTGTTTTTAGTTTGTATACATATGATCTGGATACAGGACAGCATTTAGTGCCCCTGTGAAAAGGTGTTGCATTCAGAACTCTTCCTGACATGAAGAGCAGTACTCCTGAACAGAGTCTGCAATACTTACTCCCACAGATTTAATAAGGCTCCTTTCCAATCTTGGGGTTCCCAATCACGGGCGGAATCGCCACGAATCTGCCTGTGATTCGAAATGGCGTCAAATCGCGTAACGCCCGTGCGATCCCCGTCACTTCCAATGGCCCCCCAATCACGATACAAGAGCTTCTTTTGGGTGATGGGCGTCCCGCGATTCTGTTTGCGTTATTTTACCGTGATTTTCGCCAGACAAATTATGCCAAAATCGCACCACGATCGGGTGCCATTGGAAGTAACGGGGATCGCACGGGCTTCCTGTGATTTGTTGCTATTTTGAATCACAGGCAGAGTTGGAACGCCAAGATGTGAACGGAGCCTAAGGCCCCATACACACGATAGGATTTATCCGCAGATACGGTTCAGCGGACCGTATCCGCGGATAAATCCTCTCTAAGATTTCAGAGGATTTCAATGCGATGGCGTGTACACACCATCGCATTGAAATCCGCGCTGAAATCCTCTGCCGATGACGTGTCGCGCCGTCGCCGCTATTATGACGCGGCGACGGGCGCGACACTGTCATATAAGGAATTCCACGCATGCGTCTATTCATTACGGCGCGTGCGGGGAATCCCTTTGGACGGATGGATCCGGTAAGTCTGTACAGACGAGCGGATCCATCCGTTGGAATGGATTCCAGCAGATAGATATTCTGTGCATGTCGACAAATATTTATCTGCTGGAAATCCATTCCAGGGGAGATTTATCTGCGGATAGATATCCGACGGAGTGTACACACCATAGGATCTATCCGCAGAAACCCATTTGATGGGATTTATCTGCGGATAGATTCTATGGTGTGTATGGGGCCTAAGACTAAATGATGATCACTGTATCATTAGCTACCACATTCTTCAGCAAACACTTTAAGAGAAATGTCTAGGTCAAGTTGTTTGTATTAGCTTGAAAGCTTAGTGTCATCATGGGATAAGAGTAGAGTCGGGTTTGCCTACGGTGTGATGTGCAAACTACATGTGCATCGTACATGTATGATCCAACTTCTCAAGGGGAACACCAATGCCCAACAGGTGCCGATAAATAATAGTTCGGCCCACATTATATTTTATCTTTTACTTTATTTAGAAAACCTTCACTGGACCCTATCTGCCTAAACAACCAAGACCCACCTCTCTGCTCCTATTTGTTTCCAAGCTTCTTGAATGCTTTGTCCACAACCGTATGAGTTGCTGCCTAACAGATAACAGCCTTCTTGACCCCCTAAAGTCTGTCTTCCACCTGCAATATTCCACTGAAACTGCCCTACGAAAACTTACTATTGTATTTTTCGCTCCATAAGACGTACCTGACCATAAGACGCACCTAGGTTTTAGAGGAGGAAAACAAGAAAAAAATATATTCTGAATCAAATGGTGTACTAAAATATTGTATATTATACTACTACTATAGGTGGATAGGGACACACAGCAATACCACCCCACCTATGAAATCGGCTCAGCTACACTATATCTGGTGGTGGACACGGCAACCTCCCCCCCCTTCCCAGATCAGCTCAGGGTGGCAGGGAAGACACAAACACCCCTTAAGCCTCTTCTATCACATTAGCTCAGGTGATGAGCAATGGATACCATGCCAGCTCACACCTCCCACCCCCTTATCAACAGCTCACCTCAGGCAGTGGAGGACACTGCCATTATAATCCCCTCTGGCTGTCTCTCAGCCTCAGATGTACCCAGGAAGCAGCTAGAAATGAGAACTGGGGACATAGTTTACAGCAGCAGCTGCGGGGGAAGGAGCAGGAAGTCAGACAGGACTAGACCACGGCGCCAAAAAGGGGGGGGTTTGGCTGAAAAATAAAACCAGCAAAGGCTCTCACTGCCTTCGGGATGGTGTCACCTCTGGCGGGCGACACCCGACCTGGGTGCGGAGCACAACCCCATAGCACTGCTACTGACACCCTCCATGTTTTGACACCCGGGGCAAAATGTCTCCCCCTGCTCCCTCTTGGTATGCCCCTGCTAGGATGCGCCTCACATCCTGTCCTCTCTCCTTCACAGAGATGGAGAGAGGGATTCTGACACGGCGGGGGGGGGGGGGGGGGTTTCAGTGCCTGGTCAGTATTCACATTATAAGACGCAGGGCCATTTTTCCCCATTTTTTTGGGTGGGGGTGGAGTGCGTCTTATGGTGTGAAAAATACGGTAATCGCCTACTAGCGGCTAAAACCAACAACCATTATTTCATACTCTTAGACCTTTTTTTTTTTTTTTGCTCTCAACCACCCACTCCTCCTCAATACACTCCACTCCCTTGGCCTCCATGACTTTGCTCTTACTTGGTCGCAGAGGCGTGCTCGCCCCCTGGCGCCGACACGCGTGCCTGGCAGGCGCGATTGCCACCGGGGACCCGCGATCGCTCGTTACAGAGCGAGAACCCAGCTCCCGGTCTTGTCAGGGGGAGAAATGACGGATCGTCTGTTTATACAATGTATGAACAGCGATCTGTCATTTCTCCATGTAAGTCCCACACCCCCTTGTGGGGAACATAATTAACCCTTTCCTCACCCCCTAGTGTTAACCCCTTCCCTGCCAGTGGCATTTTTACAGTAATCAATGCATTTTTATTGCACTGATCGCTATATAAATGCCAATGGTCCCAGAAATGTGTCAAAAGTGTCCGAAGTGTCCGTCATAAGGTCGCAGTACCGATAAAAATCGATAATCGCAGCCATTGCTAGTAAAAAAAAATATATATTAATAAAAATGCCATAAAACTATCCCCTATTTTGTAGACGCTATAATTTTTGCGCAAGCCAATCAATATACGCTTATTGCAATTTTTTTTACATAAAATATGTAAAAGAATACAAATCGGCCTAAACTGAGGAAAAAAATTGTATTTTTATATATTTTTTGGGGATATTTTTTAGAGCAAAAAGTAAAAAATAATTTTTTTTTTCAAAATTGTCGCTCTATTTTTGTTTATAGCGCAAAAAATAAAAACTGTAGAGGTGATCAAATACCACCAAAAGAAAGCTCTATTTGTGCAATAAAAAGGACGCCAAATTTGTTTGGGAGCCACGTCGCACGACCGCGCAATTGTCAGTTAAAGCGAAGCAGTGCCGAATCACAAAAAGTGGCCTGGTCATTGACCAGCAAAATGGTCCGGGGCTGAAGTGGTTAAACGTTGCCTATGGAGATTTTAAAGGGTAGAAGTTTGTCGCCATTCCACGAGCGGACGCAATTTTGAAGAGTGACATGTTGGGTATCAATTTTTTTTTTTTATTTATATAACAGGGAGACGGGTCCACACGAACCACCATGACAGTACAGTGAAATACAGCAATACAGTTCTCAACCTGGGGGTCAAATGAGGATTTGCCAGGGATCCCCAAAACCTGCGGCCGCCCACTCAGCCTCTTCACAGCAGCCCATTAACGGCATAGCTGGGAGGCAGAGACTAGAGGTCAGCTGACAGCTGACTGGTGAGGAATGTGAAGTGGGAGGGGCTGGAGGAGACCCTATCTGCTGATTTCAGCATAGGTGTCACTGCTACGAGAAACCACAAACTCGGAGAAACGGTGAGTAACCCTACCTGTGATTAGAGTTGCCTTTAAAAGTCCCCACTACAGTTCTCAGATCAGCAGATGACCTTGATCAAGAGCACCTAAGTTGGCTGATCCTAACTCCCCACTAGCACTGCCACTGATCCCAACTCCCCACTAGCACTGCCACTGATCCCAACTCCCCGCCAGCATTGCCACTGATCCCATACTCCCCACCAGGGAGTAAGAGAAGGAATAAAAATAGAGAATACATGGAAGGGAGAGGAAAAGAGGGGGAGAAACAAAGAAAAAGGGAGAGAAAGAACACGAAAGACGTCTAGAGAGGGATGGGGATAACAAACAATAAATTAGGATGGAGAGAGATAAAGGTGAAAGAAATGAGAACAAAGAGAAAGAGTGGTACATCCTAAAATGTACTATAAGGGGTTTTAATATTGTACGAGTAGAAGGGACTCAGGGAGTGCTAAATGTCCGTGGGTTACTTAATTACTTGTCTTGCCTTGGGTGCCAAAAACCCACGATAGGAAAATAATTTTACCGTTAGGGGTCCCCACAACTTGGGAAATTTTATCAAGGGGTCACGGCACTAGACAGGTTGAGAACCACTGCTCTAGGGTGTTAGAATAAAAAATATATATAATGTTTGAGGGTTCTAATTAGAGGGAAGGAGATGGCAGTAAAAAACACATTAGAACTGCTGTTTTATTTGTAATGCCAACGGCCACCACAAGATGGCATCAGATCACAGAAGGAAGCTTAGGCCTGCAGAAGGCCGCAAAGCCGTGGCCTCAATTACTGGCGGCGTGGGCCCGCCGTGGGAGGTGGGGGGCGCACGGAGACACCTCCATATCATTTCTCCATATATCACATCTCCATATATCATAACTCCATATTATATCTCCATATATCATATGTCCATATTTCTTTATCGTACATCACGGGACACAGAGCGGCATTCATTACTATATGGGTTATATGGAGTACCTTCAGGTGTAGACACTGGCAATCTCAAACAGGAAATGCCCCTCCCTATATAACCCCCTCCATAGGAGGAGTACCTCAGTTTTTACGCCAGTGTCTTAGGTGTTAGTCATGGTTTAGCTTGCCTCCGCATCCTTGGGATTAGGTGAGCTACCGGTTCTGTCCAAAAAAGCCTCAGCGCTAAAGTGGTCAGTAACCGGACCCCAAACCCTTGGGGTATAGCCCATAATGCTTTTCTTTTTAGAGAGCTGGACCCTGGGCCCAGAACTTAGAAACCTTTGGGTACCTAAAGTTTTCTGTTGCCAGGGTGCTATATGGGCCCAGGACAGTGGATCCTTCATAGGAACCCAGGGCCTGAAGGTCTAGACATCCCCACGGAGATGGGGGAAGATTGGGCCTCTTGCTTGGCAAAGTCCTGCGGCATGGAGCAGGTAAGTGAGGGGAAAACTTGCGGAACTTGGTTCTTAGCAGGTTTTTTTCTGGGGGGTCACAGGGGACATGCCTAAAGTTATGCACTGCATCTGGCAAACTAGTCACATATCATAAAGATAGGATGGCTCTCTATGTATTATTCCCCATAAGATGTGACCTCCCTTGTAGTGTTGGAAAAGCATTGAGTGGGGCCTGTGTTATATAAAAATATATGTGTGTGTCAGAGAGCTTTGCTTACCTGCAGGCCTCCAGGCGATGCTCCATTCAGTCTTCCTCCTCAGAGCCTGCAAGCAGGCAAAACGCTGACCTCCTCATGGTTCCAGGCTGCAGGCTGCAGTTTGCTGGAACAGAGAGGTCCCTTCCTCCCAAAATCCCCCCCCCTCCCCCTGTCGGGAGGGGCATTTCCTGTTTGAGGTTGCTGGGGGGGAAGGGCGGGTCAGTGGCTTAAAGGAAGGGGCGGCCCTTCCTTGTTTGTTCCATCAATACTTTGGAACTGAGGAGAAAGACCAGAGCGGCAGCACGGGGCGCCGAGGACACACAGTGGCCAGAAAGGATATTGCAGTCTTCAGAGGACTGTTTTGTCAAGCCTAGAAATAGGCTGTTTCTTTTCCATCTCATAGTTTTTCTTTGCAATACTACTCAGGGGGACAGAATGTTTTTTCTTTCCTGGATTTGAAACAAAAACGAAAAAAAAAAAAAAAAAAAGTCATCTAGGGGAGAGGAAGCATTTTTTTTATCCCCCAAACAGGTGTTTGGACAATTAACTTTTATAGTTCCAAATACCAATAGGTAGCAGGTGTACCTCGGTATTGTACCATGGTATGCCGCTGTTTTCCCTACAGGGAGCCTTGGGGCCATCGGGATCTGGGGCTGGAGCTGACGCGGGTCAGTCCAACCCTAAGATGGTCACGGAGGAGGTATTACTCACCTCTTTAAAAGAGATGAGAAAAGCATGGGAAAAATGATATCCGCAGCTATGCGGGGCAGTAAGCGGAATAGATCTCCGTCGCCCGAGCGCGGACCCTCAGAAGAGGAGGTCCTTTCCTCAGGGGAATTGGACGACCTCTTGGACACGGACCAAGTAGGTTCAGGGATCGAAGACCCTGATACAGAGGAGTCTGGGGCAGTCTCCCTGAGGGAGAGCTGGTGGATTCAAGGATTGTCGGACTTGGTCCATAGGACATTCAACTTGCCAGTACCAGATCTCCAGGTATCGACGGTTTCAGCTTTGGGCTCACTGAGGGCGCCTCAAAGCAATGCTGTGTTTCCGATCCATCCTCTATTAGAGGGAATTTTGTTCCAAGATTGGAACAAGCCAGAAAAGATCTTCTTACCACCTAAAAGGTTCTCTGTCCTATATCCTATGGAAGAAAAATTTTCCAAAAGATGGGCTACTCCTGCAGTGGACGCAGCCATCTCATGTGTTAACAGATCGTTAACATGCCCTGTAGAAAACATACAGGTGTTCAAGGATCCAGTTGATAAGCGCTTGGAAGCACTACTTAAGAACTCCTTCACTACTGCAGGGGCAGTAGTACAGCCAGCTGTGGCTGCGATTGGGGTCGCTCAAGCATTATCGGATCAATTTAAGCAGATGCTTAAACTTATTCCGGCCCAGCAGGCAGAAAAATTTTCGGATGTCCCTAAGGCCATATGTTTTACGGTAGACGCAATCAAGGATTCTATCCAGCAAGCGTCACGTTTATCGTTATCCCTTATCCATATGAGAAGACTCTTATGGTTAAAAAGCTGGGAGGCTGAGCCCCCATGCAAGAAGCTCCTGGTAGGGTTCCCCTTCCATGGAGGACGACTCTTCGGAGAAGACCTAGATAAATACATTCAGACCATTTCAAACGGCAAGAGTACTCTCTTGCCAACTAAGAAGAAGGTTCAGGGACCTGCGTTTAAACGACAGTATTCCCCTGGGCAGGGGCCCTCTAATGCCAAGCAGTATCGACGGCCTCCTGCAAAAGCAAACTTCGGCTTCAACAGCAGATCACAAGGACAGGCTGTTAGAGGCAAAAGGCAGTGGTTTCGCAAACCAGCAAAACCAGCCCCCAAGCCAACCTTATGAAGGGGCGCCCCCCACCCACGAAGGTGGGGGGAAGGCTGCGACTCTTTTCAGAGATTTGGGAAGCCAGCATTCCCGACGAGTGGGTACGGTCTTCCGTGGCCACAGGCTACAAATTAGATTTCCTAAGGTTTCCTCCTCCTCATTTCCAGAAGTCGAGGATTCCAAACGATCCGGAAAAGGGAGCCGCATTAAGATCGGCATTAGATCATCTACTTTCCCAGGAAGTAATAGTAGAGGTACCAGTCCTGGAACAGGGGCTGGGTTTCTACTCCAACCTATTCATCATCCCAAAATCCAATGGAGATGTCAGGCCAATTTTGGACCTAAAGATGGTAAATGCATATCTAAAGATCCGCTCATTTCGGATGGAATCCGTGCGGTCAGCAGCTGCCACACTCCAGAAGGACGACTTCATGGCGTCCATAGACATAAAGGATGCCTACCTTCATGTTCCAATTTATCAGCCACATCAAAGATATCTACGCTTCATGGTGGCTTCGCGTCACTTCCAATTCGTGGCGCTTCCCTTCGGGTTGGCTACGGCCCCCCGGGTGTTCACGAAGGTCCTAGCTCCAATCCTAGCCAAACTAAGGATCCAAGGGGTCACGATCCTAGCATACCTGGACGACCTCCTAGTCATAGATCACTCGTCTCCCGGCTTGGAGCGAGCAGTGGCCCTCACGGTCCAATACCTCGAGAGGTTCGGCTGGGTCCTAAATCGAGAAAAGTCAGCTTTCCAGCCCACAAAGCAGTTGGAATATCTCGGCATGAGATTAGACACAGAACAACAAGGAGTGTTCCTACCTCTGAGGAAGGTAAAAGCATCAAGGAATTAATCCTACTGGTTCTAAGCAAGAAAGAACCGACTATTCGCCTATGTATGAGGTTACTAGGCAAGATGGTGGCCACATTCGAGGCGGTACCATACGCCCAGAGCCACACTCGCATCCTACAGGCAGCCATCCTGTCAGCATGGAGCAGAAGGCCACAGGCCTTGGATATCCCGTTGCCGCTCTCATCAAGAGTCCGACAAAAGTCTGTGTTGGTGGTTAGACCCTCAGAATCTACTGAAGGGGAGGTCTTTCAGCCCAGTGGCTTGGAAGATAGTGACCACAGACGCCAGCCTGACGGGCTGGGGAGCAATTTTGGATGGTTGCACTCGCCAAGGTACTTGGGCAAAGCCAGAGAAGCAGTTGCCCATCAACATCTTGGAGCTCAGAGCTGCTCGACTAGCCCTCAGGGCTTGGACGTCAAAATTGCAGGGGTTCCCGGTGAGAATTCAATCAGACAATGCCACGGCCGTGGCACACATAAATCACCAAGGGGGAACCAGGAGTCAAGCCGCTCAGAGAGAGGTGAGCTTGATTCTTCTATGGGCAGAGGCTCATGTGCCCTGCATATCGGCAATATTCATTCCAGGAGTGGACAACTTTCAGGCGGACTTCTTAAGCCGCCAGACTCTATGGCCGGGGGAATGGTCTCTGCATCCACTAGTCTTTCAAGCACTCTGCCAAAGATGGGGAGTGCCGGACGTGGATATCATGGCATCGAGACTCAACAAGAAAGTAGACAGGTTCATGTCCCGCTCAAGGGATCCGATGGCCTGCGGAACCGATGCGTTGGTTTGCCCTTGGCATCAGTTCAAACTTCTTTATGCGTTTCCCCCGCTCCAGTTACTACCCCGCCTGCTGCGCAGGATCCGGGTGGAGCACATACCAGTCATCCTGGTAGCTCCAGCATGGCCCAGAAGGGCATGGTACTCACTAATCTTAAGGATGGTAGTGGGAGACCCTTGGACTCTTCCTCTACGGCCAGACCTGCTATCGCAAGGTCCGATCCTCCACCCTGCCTTACGGCATCTAAATTTGACGGCCTGGAAGCTGAATCCCTGATTCTCAGGGGTAGAGGTCTGTCTCAGAAAGTAATCTCTACCCTAATCAGAGCCAGGAAACCGGTCTCTAGGGTGATTTATTACAGGGTCTGGAAGGCCTATGTAGGCTGGTGTGAGTCCAAGCGATGGCTTTCTCGCAAATTTACCATCGATAGAGTATTAAGTTTTCTCCAGCTAGGAGTGGATAAAGGATTGGCATTAAGCACAATCAAAGGACAGATTTCTGCTCTGTCAGTGTGGTTTCAGCGGCCGCTGGCCACCCACTCGCTGGTTAAGACCTTCCTTCAAGGGGTCTTACGTATTAGACCTCCAGTTAAATCCCCGCTTTGTCCGTGGGATTTAAATCTTGTTCTGTCAAGTTTACAGAAACAACCGTTTGAGCCGTTGGCTGATATTCCTTTGGTTCTACTGACAAGGAAGTTAGTATTTTTGGTTGCCATAGTTTCCGCAAGAAGAGTTTCGGAGCTGGCAGCCTTATCCTGTAAGGAACCATATCTTGTTTTTCATAAGGACAGGGTCGTTCTCCGCCCTCATCCTTCCTTCCTTCCGAAGGTCATATCCAGTTTTCATTTGAACCAGGATTTGGTATTACCATCCTTCTTCCCTAAACCTACTTCCAGAAAGGAAGGGTTGCTGCATACCTTGGATATTGTCAGGGCCATGAAGGCCTATCTTAAAGCTACAAAGAAGATCCGGGAAGACAGATGTGCTGTTCATTCTACCGGATGGGCCCAAGAAGGGGCAGGCAGCTGCAAAGTCCACCATTTCTAGGTGGATTAAGCAATTAATCACTCAGGCCTACGGCTTGAAAGGGTTGCCTCCTCCAGTATCATTAAAGGCTCATTCTACTAGAGCCATGGGCGCCTCCTGGGCAGCACACCACCAGATCTCTATGGCTCAAGTTTGCAAGGCGGCAACCTGGTCTTCTGTCCACACGTTTACAAAATTCTACAAGTTGGACGTAAGAAGGAATACTGATACTGCCCTTCGGGCAGGCAGTGCTGCAGGCTGCAGTTTGAGACCCTCGGATTCCGGGGGCTCCTCTTGTTCGAGTTAAATTTAAAAATTTTATTTTTCTCAACTAAGTTGGATTTATTATGATTTGAGTATATCTCTAAATTAAATCCTTTTGTCTTGGAGATGTTCTCCCTCCCCTCATTGTAAGCATTGCTTTGGGACATCCCATATAGTAATGAATGCCGCTCTGTGTCCCGTGATGTACGATAAAGAAAAAGAGATTTTTAATACAGCTTACCTGTAAAATCTTTTTCTTGGAGTACATCACGGGACACAGAGCTCCCACCCCTCTTTTTTGAGGACCATTTTGGGAGGCATACTGCTTGCTACAAAACTGAGGTACTCCTCCTATGGGAGGGGGTTATATAGGGAGGGGCATTTCCTGTTTGAGATTGCCAGTGTCTACACCTGAAGGTACTCCATATAACCCATATAGTAATGAATGCCGCTCTGTGTCCCGTGATGTACTCCAAGAAAAAGATTTTACAGGTAAGCTGTATTAAAAATCTCTTTATCGTATCTCTATATATCATATCTCTTTATATCATATCTCGTATCTCTATATATCGTATCTCCATATCATGTCTTCTTCAATCATATCTCCATATCATATCTCCATATCATTTCTCCATATATCTCCATATCATTTCTCCATATATCATATCTCCATATATATCATATCTCCATATAATTTCTCCATATATCATATCTCCATATCATGTCTTCATCAATCATATCTCCATATCATTTCTCCATATATCTCCATATCATTTCTCCATATATCATTTCTCCATATCATGTCTTCATCAATCATATCTCCATATCATTTCTCCATATATCTCCTTATTGTATCTCCATATATCATATCTCCATATCATTCCTCAATATATCATATCTCCATATATATCAAATACCCATATATATCAAAAACCCATATAATTTTTCCATATATATCGTATCTCCATATATCATATATCCATATATCATACCTCCATATATCATATCTCCATATCATTTCGCCATATATCTCCATATATCGTATCTCCTTATCATATCTTCATATCACTTCTCCATATATCATATCTCCATATAACGTATCTTCATACATCAAATCTTCCTATAATTTCTTGATATATCATATTAATAATTCACCATGAACAGGTTCCATATCCCAAACACTAAACCTTGAAGAAGAGAGAGTTCCTTGTGCCCTCAAAACTTGTTGGTTATTCTGTTTTCTTTTTATGAATCAATAACAATAGTAAAAGCCTTTGGACTCTCTTGCCGCGTACACACGGTCGCGCTGCATGGATCCTGTGTCTCAGTGCGCCCCCACCTCTGCGGCTGGCCGGTAATTGAGGCAGCGGCTTTGCGGCCTTCTGCAGGCCTAAGCTTCCTTCTGTGAAGGCGGCAAAGTCGCGGCCTCAATTACCGGCAATTGCGCAGCGGGGGCGCATGGAGACACAGGATCCTGCTCCGGCCGGTAATTGAGGCCGCGGCTTTGCGGCCTTCTGCAGGCCTAAGCTTCCCCGGGCGCCAGGTCACAATTTCTTGTCGCAATTGTGACCGGGCGCCCGGACTTTGTCGAACCCTGCCCTAAAACATAGCAATTGTTTGTCTTTTGAGTTCGGGTCCACTTGGATGTCAGACAGCCAGGCATTTTAAAAAGCTTTTTAACCACTTGAACACTGGGCACTTAAATCCCCTTCCTAACCAGACCAATTTTCAGCTTTCGGTGCTCTCACATTTTAAATGACAATTACTCCGTCATACAACACTGTATCCATATGAAATGTTTGTCCTTTTTTTTCCACACAAATAGAGCTTTCTTTTGGTGGTATTTAATCACTTCTGGGTTTTAAATTTTTTGCGCTATAAAGCAAAAAATACTGAAAATGCTGTAAAAAAATAAAAAAATTGTCTTTTGTTTCTGTTAAAATGTAGCAAATTAGTAATTTTTCTTCATAAATTTTGCCCAAAATTTATATTGCTACATATCTTTGGTAAAAATAATCAAAATTGGTGTATATTATTTGGTCGGTGGGAAACTTATAGAGTCCACAAGCTGTGGTGCCAATCTCTGAAAATGTGCAGTACTGACCGCCTATCTCATTTCTTGAGACCCTTACATGCCAGGAAAGTACAAATACCCCCCAAATTACCCCTTTTTGGAAAGTAGACACTCCAAGCTATTTAAAAAGAGGCATGGTGAGGTTTTTGAAGTTGTATTTTTTTTTCCCACAATTCTTTTCAAAATCAAGATTATTTATTTTTTTCACAAAATTGTCATTATCAGGTTATTACTCACACACCGCATTTGCATACCACAAATTACACCCCAAAATACATTCTACTACTCCTCTTGAGTATGGCGATACAAATGTGAGACTTTTTTGCACAGCGTGGCCACATACAGAGGCCCAACAAGCAGGGAGCACCAGCAGGTGTTCCAGGGGCATAACTTTCAAGTCTAATTTGACTATCTAATTACACTTTAAGGGCACTGTAGTGGCATGGATGCGAACTGATGTGGCATGGATGAGCTGTGGATGGCTGAGTGGGTATGGCTGAGTGTGGGTGGAATGGCAGAGTATGGATGGATGGATGAGTATTGGCAGAGTATTGGCATGCTTGGATTAGGCACTGAGCAGGCTGGATCTGTAGTGCCCACAGCGCTGCTGCAAATGATCTCTCCCCCCTCCTCTCAAACTGTACCGATCTCTGGTAACTATGCACTAGCTGTGCGCGCCTTCCATTTATGTTTTTCTTAAGGTTGAGAACAGACCTACTGCATCCACACTGTGTTCTGTTATTGACCGATGGCTCACTATCGGAATGATAATAATACTAATATAACCCAAAAAAACAATTTTAACACATAGTTCTAAAGGTTGTAAAGTGAAAGGGTGTGAAATGCGATTTGTTGCTGTATTTCTGTGTGTTGGTGTAAGTCCTGTATGTGCCTAGAAACTGCAGACATACATGCATGTGTCTTTATCTGCTTGCTGTGAATACCAAGTTTTATTTTCCTGTGTCTGTGGTTTTCTCGATCACTGTGAAACTCTAATATATTTTGTGTGGGTGGTAATGCGTTTCAAGGATTATGTATCTGACCATAAACAACTAAAATGTTTAAATGGATGGGGTCGCTCCTTTTGCAGAGCTTTTTCTAACATAAATTTGACAGGGGCAGTACAGATGACAGGGATGCAATTATAATAAATCGGATAGTTTGTATTCATGCAGAATCATCTCTCAAGGACATATTTGTGGACCCTGATAAGTGCATTTGAGAGAATGATTTATATTAGCAGAGTTCTTATTACGATATGCTGAAATATTTTGCAGAGCTTAGGTTATTGAGAAAAAAATAAATTACAAAATGGTAGGTTTTTTACAAATAAAATAGTAAGTATTTCCCTATTTATTTTTTTTGTATAATAAGTGTTTTATTTTATAAACAAGATACAAAAAATAAAATGTACAACAAATACATAATACAGTGGCATTTGGGCAACATCTCATTAACCTAGTCCGAGCACAGTTATGCATTACATCCGGGATACAGTTCTACTTAGTCTAAGGGAGGGGTGACATCCCACCAACTCCGGACATTCGATCCACGTGAGCGGGCATCCCCCCCAACAGGTGGGGAGCGGGATGGCCCCGAACCCCCGTCTCTGAACAGAAACTGACGATGTTCCCATAGTGGCATTAATACATTCCCTGAAGTCCGCCAAGGGCGCCTTAGGCGGCCCAGTAACAAGCGAAAAAGAGGAACCTTCCAGGGACCTTCCTAAAAGCTCGAGGCAAGGCCGGGTACCGAGATACCACGTGCCTGCCTAATTTTAGCCGTATGCCACAACACAAAGGCAAAACAAGAAGAAAAAGAAATTATTAAAAAATTAACAGGAGACACACAAACTGACACACATTAAACAGACACACAGAGAGAGAGAAGACAAGGGAGTCAGGGTTAGAAGAGGAAACAAGAGAGCAAGGTATAGAAGGAAAGAAGCGGAGGGATCAGCCCCCACCAACGTCCCATGCGGGGTATAGTAGTATTCAGGAGGCCTCCTGGTTAGACCGTTGGCGTTGCGCCTGGACGAGTCTCCCAAAGGAGGGGTCTGCTAAAGTGAGCAGGGCCTCCTCTAAGCTGGACGATAACGGGGCAGTATCTTGGATGTGCACCCTCCACTCACCCCATATATTATTGAAGCGCTCCCTGGTGTCCCTACACTCTGCGAGCCATCTCTCGGCCTCCATGATCTCCCCCACCTTCCCCAACCAGTCCTGTTCGCTAGGGATTTGTGAGCTCTTCCAATGAACTGGGATGAGACGTTTGGCTGCATTGAGGAGATGGGGGAGAGCACTTTTCTTATATCGGGACAGTGAGATGGTAGGAACGTGAAGCAGAAAATGTTGAGGCCGGGCCGGAATATCCAGCCCCAAGCCCTCAGAGATATGCTTACGAACAACATCCCAGAACGGCCGGAGCACCGGGAACTCCCACCAAATGTGTAGGAACGTGCCTTTCTGCCCACATCCCCTCCAGCACACCTCAGAAGCGGTAGGGAAAATTTTTGCTAGCGTAGTGGGGACTCTGTACCATCTTGTTAGTAGCTTATAATTGTTTTCTTGGGTCCTAGAGTCTACAGAGCTTGAGTGGGTCAGTCGGTACAGATGGTGAAGTTGTTCCCCGGTAAAGTCTATGTGTAAGTCTCTCTCCCACTCCCTCACAAAGTGGGGGGTGGGGGAGGGTGATGCCTCCCCCAGCAGCCCATACAAAGCTGAGATCGCATGAGGCAGGGGGTCCGCAGCGAACCACATGTCCTCAAATTCAGTCAAAGTGGACCTAATCGGAGCTGCCTTATGGCTTTTGATTATAAAGGTCTCCAGTTGGCGATGTCTCCAGAAGTCAAAGGGGTAGCTACCGAATCTCTCTCGCAACGCGTCTAGAGACAACAAAACGCCCCCCCTCCACAAATTTTGCTATACTACATAGTCCGTCACCTACCCATGTACCCAGAGATGACCTGAGCTCCCCGGGGGCAAACCACGGGAACCCACAAATCGGCGCCAGGGGAGATGTCCTGGGCGCCAAGCCTAAGCTAGTATTCAGCCTATCCCACAGACTCAAGGAGTGTGCCGTCAATGGGGACACCCACTCCGAGAGCCCCCGCTCTTCAGCCGGTACCCATGGCGCATAGGACAAATCCCTCCCAGCCATAGTCTTTTCCAGGGGGACCCATAGTTTAAGGGATGTGTGGAATTTCCAATTCAAAATCCGTTGCAAGGCGACCGCTTGGTAATATTGTGGGATGTTCGGTATGCCCAGGCCCCCTCTGATCTTGGCCCACTGGAGTATGGACATTGCCAATCTGGGTTTTTTGCCCCCCCATACAAATTTGGTAAAAAGGCTACGAAGATCAATGAAAAAGCGCTTCGGTAATCGGATCGGTACCATTTGCAAAAGGAATAGGACGCGTGGCAGTACTACCATTTTTAGAATATTCGTCCTACCTACCCACGTGAAAAGGGCCCTGTCCCACGTCTGGAGGTCCTGTGTGATGGAACTGAGAAGGGGTATATAATTCAGTTTAAATAAAGAGTCATGATGGTTGGTGAGCTGTATCCCTAGATATTTTATAGAGGAGGTGGACCACTTAAAGGGGAAGGAATCTCTCAGGGAGTATATCAAGGTCTGCGGGACCGTGATTGGCAGAATTTCGGACTTTGTAAGGTTTACTTTAAAGTTGGAGACCTCCCCGTATGCAGTTAGTTCCCTCATAAGGCTTGGCAACGAGAAAAAGGGGTCGACAACATGAAAAAGTATGTCGTCTGCGTAAGCAGATAGTTTATGTTCAAGGGAGCCCGCCTGTACCCCCCTGATGTCCGGGCACTCCCTAACCTTCTGAAGCAATGGTTCCAAGACCAGAGCAAACAGGAGGGGCGAGACCGGGCACCCCTGTCTCGTGCCATTCCGTATGGGGAACACCTCAGAGAGGCCACCGTTTACCTTTACACGGGCCGTGGGTGAAATATATAGGGCAGATATCCAGCGTAGCATGTGGGGGCCTAGACCTGTCCTCGCGAGTACCGCGCGGAGAAAGTCCCAGTCCACGCGATCGAATGCCTTCTCCGCGTCGGTGGACAATATCAAATAAGGAGGCATCCGATCCCGTGTGTGCGCCCAATGTATAAGCTGCAGGGCCCTGTTGGAATTGTCTCTGGCTTCCCTACCCACCACGAAGCCAGTCTGATCGGCATGTACCAAGTCGGGGATAAGGTGTTTCAGTCGGTTGGCCAGGATTTTAGAGAAAATCTTTAAGTCCGTGTTTAGGAGGGATATTGGCCTGTAGCTCTGAGGTTGGGTGGGGTCCTTGCCCTCTTTAGGGAGCACTGTAATGTGTGCCAACAAAGTCTCCTGCGGGAGGCCGCCAGTCGTCGCCAGGGAGTTAAGGAGGGCACAGAAGGGGGCCTGCAAGGTGTCAAAAAACTTCAGGTAATAGGCCCTAGTGAACCCGTCCGGTCCCGGACTTTTGCCCGAGGGCAATGATTTGATTGTGGCCAGCAGTTCGGCCGTGTCAATAGGACGTTCCAAGTCTGTCGCCTGTTCCGAGAGGAGGGAAGGGAGCCCAATCGAGGAGAGGTATTCCTCGATTCTGGCCCGTTTGAGAGTCTCAGCTGCGGGAGAGGAGGCGGAATTCAAATTATACAGAGACTCATAATAGTCTCGAAATAGCGAGGCGATTTTTGAGGTATGCTGTGTTTGTTCACCCCCAGGGGACAATAATTTGTGCACGTGAGCTAGGAGCCTCTTCTTCCGAAGAGCACGGGCCAGCAACCGGCCGCATTTGTTACCCTGCTCGTAGTAAGTATGGGCCATATATCTCAATTTGCGATTGATTTTGCGATCCAGTAATTTCGCAAAAAGCACTCTGAGCTCAGTAAGACGACTAAGATCTTCGGGACCAGACGTCTTCTTATGCCTGAGCTCTGCCCTCCGCAGCGCCTGAAGCACTCGCTGGAAGTCCGCCTGCCTCTCCCTATTAAGCTTAGCACCCATAGCAATAAAGGTGCCACGGACCACAGCCTTGTGACCCTCCCACAGGGTGCCTCCGCTTACCTCCTCAGTTGTATTTTCCTGAAAATAGTGCGTCAAGGTCTCCTGGATCCCCGCCACTACCCCCAGATCATCCAACAGGTTCTCGTTGAGCTTCCAGGTCCTAACCCTGGAGAGTGCCTGAGATAAAGAAAGCGTGAGGGTCACTGGGGCATGGTCAGATATAGTGATTTGGTCAATAGTTGCCCCCAGGAGAAGGTCCAGTGCGTCCTGATCCACCAAAAGCATGTCAATTCTAGTATACACCTTGTGGACACTTGAAAAATAACTATAGTCCCTTTCCGTAACATGGAGGGCCCTCCAGCAGTCCACTAACGTGTGGTCCTGAAGTGTCCTCCTAAAGTGTCGTAAAAACGCGTTAGAGTGGGTGGTCTTACCCGTCGAAGTGTCCAGCATAGGGTCCGGGCTGATGTTAAAGTCCCCCCCCAGAATGAGTCTACCTTCGCGGAAGTCAGCTAGCTGGGCAAGGGTCTGGTCAATGAATGTAAGTTGTTGCACATTAGGGGCGTACAAGGTCGCAAAAGTAAATTTCTGTCCCATAATCACGCCCTTTAGAAACACGTAACGTCCCTGAGGGTCCGTCTTGTGGTCGATGGGCTGAAATTGGCAATGCTTATGGATAGCGATGGCCACCCCCCTGGACTTGGGTTTTGGGGAATTACTAAGATACCACTGCGGAAACAAATGGGTGGGAAGCTTCGGGAGAGATGAGTCTGTGAAGTGGGTCTCTTGCAAGAACAGCACTTGCGCCCTCAACCGTTTCACTTCTAACCAGAGCCTGTTACGCTTATTAGGGGAGCACAAACCCCGTGTGTTATAAGAAACTACCTTAACCGTAGCCATGGGAGCATGAGTGTGGTCGTCCAGGTGCCATTCCGAATCCGTAGGGGCTGATGCGCTTCCCTAGTAGAGAGAAAGAGAAAAGAGGGGAAGGAAAGGAGAAAAGAGACATAGGGATAAGGGGACATTAACGACACAACATACACAACAAATAAAAAAAAACATTTTCGGGTTCACTAATGCCAAAAGGGCATAAGAGAGTGCGACCCTATACTGCTTGCCCGGCCCAGGTGGCCCCCAAATAAATGCGGGGCCACAAAGGTGGGGCAAGGTGCCCTTAATAGGGCTTATACCCATAACAGGTGGTCCTAAGTGGGAGTCGTGATCGGACACCGAGAGCCAGGAAGCTCCCGCCCCCCACACACACTAATAAGAAAAAAAAAAAAAAAAAAAAAAAAACAACACAATCCGGCACTATTCTGCCCAGGAGAGATCCCAGGCATACTAAGGGCACCCAATCCAACAAGCCCAGACCCCAGGGAGCCCCGGGCCCAACAACCACCCCGGACCCGCCCCCCAGCCCACAGTCCCACCTCCTCCTCTTCCTCATCTGAGTGTACAGATCCCCATTGGCATTGGGTGGGTAAGGCACTGCAACATGATCCTGGCTATGGGGCAAGGTCCCGCAAAAAGCAAAACTTGCGTAGTTTCGGGACCGAAAGGGAGTAACAACCACACAAACACCCCCCCCCCCTCACTTGTGTGCCAGAAGAAATACAACTGAGAAAAAGAAAAAAGGGGAGACCCTCGGCTGTGCCTCTTCATCAAACAGTCTCTGGAGGGTGGTGTTGGGGATCTCAGAGTCGGTTGGTGATATCAAAAAAGGGACAAGAAGAACTACCGGCGGCCGCCGGGGTTCTCCGCCTTCGGATGCGAGAGGGTGTGACAGTCCTCAGTCCCCTGTCGGGGATCCTCTTCCAGCCCCTGTAGATGAGGGGCGCTTACGGCCACGGGAGCTTCGGACCTGCTGCCAGGGCTGGGGTGCTGCCACCGTCGGAATAGCAGAAGTCATTCTCCAATCTGTGAAGTCTACCGGCTCTAGCTGTAGCTGCGTCAGGAAACGTGGGAGATCATCTTTATTGCGTAGGATAGCAGACCTGCCATCTCTGCTAGCTTGCAGCCTGAACGGGAACCCCCAGCTATACTTGATATCTGCAGATCTCAAAGATTCCAATAGGGGGGAGAGAGCCCTGCGCTGCATCAGGGTGCGGCGTGATAGATCCTGATAAAAGAAAAGCCTGGCACCATCAAAATCAAAATATGGGCGTTTGCGCATGTGCTGCATGATTCGGTCCTTAACAGTATATCTATGGAGCTTGCATATAATGTCCCGCGGGTTCTCCGCGTCCTGTGACGGGGGTCTGAGGGCCCTGTGTGCTCTGTCGATCTCCACCTTGTCATTTGGGGGGAGGCCCAGCAGTTCCTTGAAAATGCCTTGCAAGGTGGGAATAATATCACTAGCCCCTGTAGCTTCAGGCAAGCCCCTGATACGATTGTTGGACCTGCGGCTGCGGTTTTCGTAATCGTCCAGCTGCGTGATCAAGGCCTCAATTTGAAAGTCCTGAGCAGCACATTTATCTCTGAGTAGTGCAATAGTAGGCAAGGCCTCATCTACAATCTGCTCCAGCGTTTCCAGTCTGTTACCAAGCTGAGTAGTATCAGCTTTTAGTTGATCAATGTCCTGTTTAAACGCTTTTTCCACCCTGGTGGCAAAGCGGTCCAAATCTTCCCGTGTGGGGAGGGATAGCAAGTGCTGCCTCAGGTCCCGGTCGCCCAGCACCTCTGCAGCGTCGGATGCTAGGCCTATTGAGGCCACAGAGCCAGGGGAGTCAGGGGGGGTCGCGTCCCTTACCAGATTCGGCGTGTGGATGGGGGATCCTCCGTGCTGTGACTGCGGGGAGAGTCTGGCCACGTCCTTCCCCTGCTTCTCAGACCCCTTGCTCTTCCCGGGCGCCATCTTGGAGGGCTCGCCGCGTGTTTGCAGGCCGCAGCCGAAATAAGCGCCGATGGACCCGGTTCCGAGCTGTGCGGGAGGCTTGCTTCTGGAGGAGGTCTTCCGGGATCGGGACATGCCGTTCAGGGCCCGTTAGAAGGCGGCGAATCAGCCGGATTGTGCTGTTTAAGCTGCGGTGTGTGAGGAGCTCAGGAGAACAGCGTCCTCACGCGATTTCCCTATTTATTTAAAACTAATTCCAGCTGCTACACTGCAGATATTAAGGGTGTGTTGTAATTATGTTACTTAAAGCTTAATTTGAATAAAATCATGTTTTATTGAATTCTGATGACACTTTTTATAGGGTCATAGGTTTGTGTTCTGAATAGTTTTTTTTGAATATTATATATTGTAGTATTATGTACTTTTAAACAGACAAACTAGAAAATAACCAAAGATATACAGGCTTTTTGCTGTTGCTAAAAAAAGAAACGCATACCTATTTAAATGCATCTAAAAAAACATTGTATCATATATGCATAAATAATTACTGTATAAGAAATACAAGAAGCAAAAAGGAAATCCAAGATACATAAGACTGAGGCTTAAAGCGGAGTTCCACCCAAAAGTGGAACTTCCGCTCATCTTATTCCTCTCCCCCTCCGATGCCACAATTGGCACCTTTCGGGGGGAGAGGGGACAGGATACCTGTCTATGAAAGGTATCCTTTCCCACTTCCGGGAGTCCCTGCCGCGGAGATGTGACATCACCGCAGGGCTCCCTCCTTCTCCCCTGGCCGCCGGGCCAATAGGAGAGAGATGCAGGGCCTCGCACATGCGCAGTTGAGTTCCCAGCATGAAGCCGAAAGGCTACACTGTCGGGTTCCCCTACCCGCAATGGCGGCGGAGCACCCAACAGCTGATGTGCTGCGGGTGCTGACATCGCTGGACTCCATGACAGGCAAGTGTCCATTTATTAAAAGCCAACAGCTGCAGTATATGTAACTGCTTGCTTTTAATTTTTTTTCAAGGCCGAAACACCACTTTAAACATAAGGCATGCGGTTTAAAAATGGAGCAATAAAATAATAAGATTTACTTACAGCTTATTTCTTAAAGCGGGGGTTCACCCAAAAATAAATTTTTAACATTACATTCAGCCGAGTTGTCCTAATGACAATCGGCTGTTTTTTTCGTACATACCGTATTTTCACGGCCACTTCCGGGTATGTCTTCTCAGGACTGGGCGTTCCTATCTGATTGACAGGCTTCCGACTGTCGCATACTGCGCGTCACGAGTTGCCGAAAGAAGCCGAACGTCTGTGCGGCTCTATACGGCGCCTGCGCACCGACGTTCAGCTTTATTTTTTGGGTGAACCTCCACTTTAAGTGTGTATGTATACATATATATGTACAGTTGTGCTCATAAGTTTACATACCCTGGCAGAATTTATGATTTCTTGGTCATTTTTCAGAGAATATAAATGATAACACAAATACATTTTTTTCACTCATGGTCAGTGTTTGGCTGAAGCCATTTATTATCGACCAACTGTGTTTACTCTTTTTAAATCATAATGGCAACAGAAACTACCCAAATGGCACTGATGAAAAGTTTACATACCCTGGTGATTATGGCCTGATAACATGCACACAAGATGACACAAAGGGGTTTGAATGGCTATTAAAGGTAACCATCCTCACCTGTGATCTGTTTGCTTGTAATTAGTGTGCGTGTATAAAAGGTCAATCAGTTTCTAGACTCCTAACAGACCCTTGCATCTTTAATCCAGTACTGCACTGAAGTTTCTGCATTCTGAGGTCATGGGGAAAGCAAAAGAATTGTCAAAGGATCTGCGGGAAAAGGTGGCTGAACTGTATAAAACAGGAAAGGAATATAAAGATATCCAAGGAACTGAGAATGCCCATCAGCAGTGTTCAAACTAATCAAGAAGTGGAAAATTAGGAGTTCTGTTGAAACCAAACCACGGTCAGGTAGACCAACTAAAATTTCAGCCACAACTGCCAGGAAAATTGTTTGGGATGCAAAGAAAAACCCACAAATAACTTCAGGTGAAATACAGGACTCTCTGAAAACATGTGGTGGGGTTGTTTCAAGATACACAAGCCTCAAACCTTCTGGCACAAAGTAATTTCGAGTGATGAGACCAAAATTTAGCTTTTTGGCCACAACCATAAACGCTACATTTGGAGAGGCCTATGATGAAAGGTATCGAGGTGGATCGCTGATGTTTTAGGGGTTGTGTGAGCTACAAAGACACAGGAAATTTGGTCTAAATTGTTGGCAAGATGAATGCAGTATGTTACCAAAAATACTGGAGGAACATTAGCATTCATCAGCCAGGAAGCTGCGCATGGGAAGTACTTTGACATTCCAACATGACAATGATCCAAAACACAAGGCTAAGTCGACCTGTCATTGGCTACAGCACAATAAAGTGAAGGTTCTGGAGTGGCCATCTCCGTCCCCTGACCTCAATATCATTGAGCCACTCTGGGGAGATCCCAAACGTGCAGTTCAGGCAAGAAAGCCCAAGAATTTACAGGAATTCAGAGGCTTTTTTCCAAGAGGAATGGGCAGCTTTACCATCTGAGAAGATAATGAGCCTCATCCACAAAAGACTTCAAGGTGTCATTGGTGTTAAAGGGGATAATACACTGCATTAAGACCTGGGGTGTGTAAACTTTTGATCAGGGTCATTTGGGTAGTTTCTGTTGTCATTCTGATTTAAAAAGAGTAAAAACAGTTGATTGCTAATAAATGGCTTCAGCCAAACACTAACCATGAGTGAAAGAAACGTTTTTGTGTTATAAATTAATATTCTCTGAAAAATGGCCAAGAAATTATACATTCTGCCAGGGTATGTAAACTTATGAGCAAAACTGTATAAATAATTTTTTTTTTAGGACACATAGGGGGTTATTTGAACAAGCTGAAGTTAAATGCTGATTGGTTACTATGCACAGCTGCACCAGATTCAGAGTTTTAGTAAACCTCTCTTAGTGCTTTAAGGTAAGAAGGTTTCTTCTCACATTTTGCTGTAAGACTTGAACTTGTGTTTTGAATTTAAGCTCTAGGCAGATATAATAGGTACAAATGAATGCTTCCTTGCAATCATTACTACGTTATTACCCCATTTTGGACCGCCTGCTGTCGTTTTACGTTGGTACTTTAAAGAGGAATACCGTTGTTATGGCGGGACCTAGCTGCCATAAACCCAGTATCTATCCTCTTCCTCAGCGGGCGGTCTGCTTCAAGTTGAAAGTGATCACTGCAGCGGATTCACCACAAGATTACTTTTATCGACGGTGGGAGAGGGCCGCGGCTCTCCGGTTGCCCTCGATCGGGTCCTGTCCCTGGCTCTATATGGAGACGAGTGAAGGGAAGATGGCCCCCACCTGTCTCCATATCATTTTTTTTTTTTTTCAAATGACATAAAAGAAAATTATTGAAGAGGTTCTGTCATGCTTTTTTTTCCTATCACAAGTGATGTTTACATTCCTAGTAATGGGAATAAAGGTGCCCATTTTTTTTTAAAGAACAGTTTAAAAATTGTAAATAAAAGGTAAAATAAATACATTTTTAAACCCGCCCTGTTCCGTCGAGCTCGCAGGCAGAAGCGAACGCATAGGTGATTACCGCCCCCATATGAAAACGGTGTTCAAACCACACGTGAGGTATCGCCACAATCGTTAGAGCGAGAGCAATAATTCTAGCCCTGGACCCGCTCTGTAACTCAAAAACATGCAACCTGTAGAATTGTTTAAATGTCGTCTATGGAGATTTTTAAGGGTAAAAGTTTGTCGCCATTCCACGAGCGGGCGCAACTTTGAAGCGTAACATCAAACCCTTATGCCCCGTACACACCATTACTTTATGTGATGAAAAAAAACGACATTTTCTGTGAAGTAAAAAATGACGTTTTTGAAACTTCAATTTTCAAAGACGAAGTTGCCTACACACCATCGTTTTTCTCACAATGTTCTAGCAAAGCGAGGTTACGTTCTCACCACTTTTTCCATTGAAGCTTGCTTCATAAGTAGCTTCTGGGCATGCGCGGGTGAAAAAACGTCGTTTTAAACAACGTTTTTTGCTACACACGGTCAATTTCTGTGAAGTAAAAAATTACGTTTTGAAAAACGACACATAAAATTGAAGCATGCTTCAATTTTTTTTTGGTCGTTTTTTACAAGACATAAAATGACGTTTTCCCCCACACACGGTCAATTAAAGTGACGTTTTTAAAAACGTCGTTTTTTTTCATCACATAAAGTGATGGTGTGTACGGGGCATTAGAGTAACATCATCTTTCACAATATAAAAACAATTGGGCTACCTTTACTGTTCTCTTATTTTTTCAATTAAAAAAAGTGAATTTTTTCCAAAAAAAAGTGTGCTTGTAAGATATGGTGTGACAAAAAGTATTGCAACAACTGCCATTTTATTCTCTAGGGTGTTGGAATATATAATGTTTGGGGGTTCTAAGTAATTTTCTAGCAAAAAAATGTTTTAACTTGTAAACACCAAATCTCAGAAAGAGGCTCGGTTCTTAAGTGGTTACATTTATTTATTTATTTTTAAATATAAGCACTGTAAGTACCTGAATTTGTAGTCACCCCTGTAGTACCTTTTTAGAAGCTTGAGTGTGAAAAGAAGAAGCAGTGCGAGGAAACTATCAGGTCATGTGCTGACGAGAAGTATAGTGGCAGAGAAATGAGCTTGTCACTATTCTGCTTCTGGAGTTCTGCTTTAAACATAACTGTTTGGTAATCCCTGTCAATTGGGGCTCATTTCTGAAATCCAGAACAAATAAAATAATCTGCTGTCCACAGATAAAATCAAACACTAATGCTTTTTGTTAACTTTCTTCTAGAAATTTTTTTTTTATAAATGGTTGCTATCTGCAGTGCTCCTAAATGCATGACTGCCTTCGGTATTCTTACATCCACTATACCTGTTCACCACAATTTGTGCATTCTGACACAGCTTAAAGGATAAGTTCACTTTTGAGAATTTCTTTTTTTTTTCCTGTTTAGATGTTTCTGAAGAAGGTGTATTGGCTGACTGAAAGCATTTCTCAATTAGCTGTGTGATCTCTCCCTTTAGCTGGGCTGGGGACTGACTGAGTCCAAGTATCATTAAAAAAAAATACAGAAGCCTAGCTCTTAAACCTTTAGCCCTTAAAGGAGTTGTAAAGGAATTTTTTTTTTTTTTTGCTGAAATGACTGTTTACAGCAGTGATGGGGAACCTTGGCACCCCAGATGTTTTGGAACTACATTTCCCATGATGCTCTTGCACTCTGCAGTATAGTTGAGCTTAATGGGAAACGTAGTTCCAAAACATCTGGGGTGCCGGGGTTCCCCATCACTGGTTTACAGGGTATAGAGACATAATAGTTAACTGATTCCTTTTAAACATGATTAAAAATAGATAAAAATCAATCATATAATGTACCTGCAGTTTCTAGTTTCGTTTTTGCATGTTGTTTCCTGCTTCTGTGATGTACAGAGCCAATACAGGGCAGTGATGCTTTGGAAAACGAAACTGATTGGTGCTGTGGGGTTTTAGACACACAGTAATCACACCTCCTTGATTAGTGACCACAGAGAGAAAGCTCCCAGTACTGTGGTTATCAGGAAACAGACAACTAGGAAGTGTGGAGATCAGAGAAGAATTACAGCAACTTGAGAGCAAAAACTAACAATGAGGGCATGAAAACAGCACTGCATTAAGGTAAAGCAAGCTATTAAGATAAAAAAAGATTCCTTTACAAACCCTTTAAGCTGGCCAGAGATGATACGATTTTCTTTCCTGCTACCACGGGTACAGGAAAGAAAATGGCTTGATTTCCCCAAAAGCACAGTTAGTGTTTGAAGTTTGAAGTTACAATAAATAACTATTCCAAAGGTGGTTACGGATTCCCTCTATTTATTGCATATATGTATTAATTTGTCTATACATATAATTAGCTAGTCTATTAAGACTCTCATAAGCACAATGTTATAAAGTTGGCTATGAAAATAAATACACTGCTTAGTAAAATAATATCCTATTTATTTCCTAAGAAAATGGGTAACTGCTAACATAAAACACTAATGTAAAGTATACAGCATATAACAGACCATCAAAGATACTTATCACAATGCTTTCCTCAAGATATTGTTTTGGGATGGCAAAAGAGCCATGAGGCTCACCAAAGCAGGCCAAAAGGGACAATTTCTCTTCTATGTGTACTTTTTACACATTCATTCACACCCTCTCGTAACCACCCCCATTTTCCTCCTGTCTAATAAGATATTGCCAAGAGGTAGTCCATTGAATATATTGTATCAGGGCTCGACAAAATCGGGTCGCAATTGTGGCAAGAAATTGTGACTTGGCGCCCGCCGGTAATTGAGGCCGCGGCCTACAAGGCCGCAAAGCCGGGCCCTCAATCACCGGCCGTCGCGGGCCGCCGCGATCGCGCAGCGGGGGAGTTAGGGGTGCACGGAGGCACATGATCCTGTGTCTTCGTGCACTCCCGCGACGGCCGGTAATTGAGGCCGCGGCCTTGTGAAGTCCAGAGCTTCCTTCTGTGACCTGGCTCCATCTGGTGGTGGCCGTTGGCATTACAAGTAAAACCAGTTGTGTAATGTGTAATTTTTCACTGTTTTAACTGCCATCTCCTTCCCTCTAATTATAACGCCCAAACATTATATATATATATATTTTTTATTCTAACACCCTAGAGAATAAAATGGCGATCGTTACAATAATTTCTGTCACGCCGTATTTGCGCAGCGGTCTTACAAGCACACTTTTTTGGGGGAAAAAATACACTTTTTTTCACATCAGTAAAGTTATCCCAATTTTTTTTATGTTTTGAGTTACAGAGGAGGTCTAGAGCTAGAATTATTGCTCTCGCTCTAACGATCGCGGCAATACCTCACATGTGTGGTTTGAATACCGTTTACATATGCGGGCGCTACTCACGTCTGTGTTCGCTTCTGCGTGCAAGCTCGACGGGGCACGTTTTCTGGCTCCTAACTTTTTTAGCTGGCTCCTAGATTCCAAGCATATTTGTCAAACCCTGTATTATATTTCTGCTTGTCCTGCTGTATTAGTCTCTAGGGGCAGCATTGTCCATGTATCCTCTCTAGAGGCCTGTTGATTCTTCGGACTTTGTCACCCCCCATCATCAATCATCCTGGCAGCCATGGCTCTCTTTGAAGATTGCTTGCAGAGTGCTAATCAATGATTTCCATCCTATCGCACTAGCCAGACAGGAGCCAGGCTTTTGTTATGCAGATTCTGATATGCTACAAAGCTTTAAATTAACTTGTTACAGGCAGATGGCCCCAAGTTGTAATGTATCAGCCAGGAAGTGAAATTCCATAAATATGATATTAAACCATGTTGCCTTCCAACAGTGTTGATGGGTGAATCCCAACCATGGAGCTATTATGTTCTCCCGGCCTGAGAGGGTAGCAGCCTGGGGAACCGTCCCTGTTGGGAGAACACAGTGATTATTGCTAGCGGCTATAATCGCATCCTAAAAAATCCGAAATGCTGGTTCGATCAACTTGGGTACAGTCAGCCTGTGCATACATGGTTTGAATCTTGGATGGTCCCTGTTCAACTGGCCGAAATTCGAACTGTCAATGGCTGACTTTAGTTTAGACAGAGTGTTGTTACTAGATTTTATCTGTCTGCACAGTACAGACATGGTTAATTATGGCAAACAGCTTCTGAGCCCCCTCAATAGATCAAATAGTATACAACCAGCAACCCATACATGGATTAAAATGTAGCTGGTTCCTGCTCAACCAGACAAATTTTGTTCTACTCTTTACATATTGTGTTTTATTTTCAAAATCGGTTGCCTATTTGAACTGTGCTAATGCTTTCATCTAACTTTTGGTCTAATTTCTTTAGACCCAAGTTAGAAAAATATTCAATACAACACAGTATTTATTATCTGTGAAGATATGTGCTCTTTTGTTCTTTCAGTGTAAACATAAATGACACACTAACTTTATCTTTGTTTACTGCTGTTTCTTTGTAATTATTGCACTGGCCACAGATCAAATACAGCAGCCTGGATTCATTTCTCAGGAAAGTAGAAAATAGAGTGTGTTCCTACCATTTTTTATGTGGGCTTTATGTTCTCCACACTGTGATATTGTTTTGTGGTTTGGCAATCTTTTTAAATCCGTAAAACAATGCTTCAGATCAATTCATTTGAAACCATCAATAAAATATTTCCAAGGCCTAATGCACACTAGGCTGTTCTGCACGCTTTTCCCTTACAGTAGAAAAGCAGCAGTAAAATCACATCAAGTACGTTTTTAGGCACAGCTAGACATTTATTTCATTGGCCAAATTTTTTTTTAATTCTAGCATTTAGGCACATTTAGATACGTTTACACACATTTAGGCATGTTGGACATTTTAATCTTGCGTTCATTGACAGACACAGCTCTGTGAATCTTTGTAGGGTTATAGCGCCACCTACAGCAGTAGGACACTAGGCAGAAAAAATATACAGCATGACCTTTGGGCATCCTAGCTGGTATAAAACCCCCTCTCTTCTATAGGCAATCCAGTTCTTTCTGCCTAGAGTCAGGAGGAATAAGGACCTAGGGCCAAATCCTCAAAAGGGATACGCAGGCGGAACTGCTGTTCAGCCTGCGTATCCCTGTGCCTATCTTTGGAACTGATCCTCAGAAGCAGTTTTCCAAAATAGGCAGAAGATCTGACATCTGTAAGACACTTACACTGTCAGATCTTAGGATGCAGTACCGCATCCGCCGCTGGGGGCATTTCTCATTGAAATGCCGATTTGCGTATGCAAATGAGGACTTACGGAGATCCACAAAGCTTTTCAGCTTTGTGTTTTCTGCGTAAGTTTACGTTTGCATACGTAAAATTAGTTCTGCTTTTACAAAGTGTAAACTAGTAACACCTTGTAAAAACAGATCTTTTTTTCGATCGCCACGGTTTTTTTTAAAAATTTTGAATTTTTTTTCCCGGCGCGTAACTTTTTTTTTACCCGACGCAACTTTATTGTCCCGTCGCAATCCACAAAGCCCGACGTAACGTAATTTTGCGCGCTGCCTGTCGGGAAAATGACGTCGTGAGCATGCGCAGTACGGCCAGCGCGGGAGCACGCCTCATTTAAATTGTCATCGCCCCCTGCAGAAGAGGACCGCTTTGCGCCGGAGACATTTAAGTTACACGGCCTGAAATTTCTAGGTAAGTGCTTTGTGGATCGGGCACTTAGGTAGAAATTTTAAGTCAGTGTAACTTAAATGGGAAAAGATAAGTTAGGCAGGATTTTTGAGGATTTGGCCCCTAGTTCCTTGCGGGCACCTCTGGTTCCACAAGTTTTTTTTTTTTTTTTTTCGTTTTTTTTTCATGATTTTTCTTGCAGAGATCTCCAATCAACAGCCGGGCTTTATAACATAGCCTGGACAGCGAGCACATGCAGACCTTTAGCTATGCACTGGGTCGGCCGCGACATGCCTCATCCTGGGCTGAGGTGGCCGGCGAGTTAAACGTCTCGCGGGAGCACATATGACCAGGCTCCTGATGTCTGTGTTACAGCACTACCCTGGGCGACAACCCCCCCACTCACTGGTGGTGAGGTGGAACTGTCTTGGGCGTTATACCCGTATCCTCCGTGGATTGGTGAGTAGATGCCCCTTCCCGGGAGCATGTGGGGCGCGTGTGCTCCCCAGAGTGGATAGTGCCTTTGGGGTTCCCCTTCAGGGTCTGTCTCCCCCACATACCTTCTGGGGTGAAGTGGTGTGGGGTTAGGTACCCTGTTTTCCTGAACACTCCCCCCCCCTCAAGCTCCAAGTATACTGGGGGTGTGCTATTGAGATGCTGAGCTGCATGTGTTTGGGTCTTTTCTCCCTTCCCCTTTACTGGTGACCATATTATTCCTCAGATAGATGGCACCACCCTGATTAAGGTCAAAAGGGGTAGTTTTATGTACAGCTGTGTAGCTTCCTCCCCTCTTCCTGAGCTGCTGTCATGACAAACTGCTGTGGGAGTGGTTATTGCCGCCTGCTTTTCATGAGATGGCTCACTGGTGCAGGGGGTGTGGGATGGTCTGGTTCCCTGCCTTTCCCAGGAAATGCTGTTTGCCTCCCCCGTGGGTGTGCGTACCATGCGGTTGAGCTCCCCACTAATTTAGGCCGTGACTTTTGTGGACTCCGTGTCTGATTCATGGCAATGCTGCTGTTGGGTGGTACTGTGGGGTGGCAGCTGTACGGGGCGGGTGCTCCATGTTGCCGGGGGTTTTTATTTCACCCCACTCGCTACCCCCCAGTGGCACTATGTCGACGCTCTGTAAGGTGGCAGTTCCCGCGGGTGACCAGTGCTCTGCCTGTGGCTGTCGTAGCGCCCGAGGGGGGAGAAGCAGGGTTTTTTTCTGTATACAGTGCACCCCCCCCTTCTGGCATGTTGGTTGGCATAACCTTTTGAGGTGGGCAGACGCAGTCTGCAGCGTAATGCCCAGCACTGTGGTTCTGCTCTGCTCTGGGTTGGAATACTTTTGTGTCTCTGTAGTTCCTGTTTTGGTTGACTTTTCAACCTTGAGACAGGTTGCTTGCCCCTGCTTCACTCCCATGCAAATGTATTGGCTGGTGGTGCACTGGTTCCCCTGACAATACCTCAGGGGTTGATGATTCAGTAGCAGTCGCCCCTGGGGTGCATGAGCCAGCTGGGCATTTTTTGGATCCCTTGGTTTGATTTATTTGTCTACAGCTAGGTAAACGCGGCCCTTTGTAGTTCTGCTGCACTTTGTGGTATGTTATCCTGTGAGGAGGCCCTTCTGCGGAAGTGGACCTCTCTTCCTGTGATGGATACTCGCATATCTTGGTTAAATAAAGCCACAATGCTGCTGGCTGAGGAGCTTCTTTCCTTTTTAAGAGTTCTGGGGCTGCAAGGCACAATCAGTCACCAGTTTGTTTACCTTGCATGGTCGGCATTCTGGCCTATGTTGGCCATGGCCTGGGTGTCTCAGAAACGTGTCTAGTTGGCCAAGCTCCAGGAACAATGTTTGAGCATCGGATATGTTGGTCAAGTACTGTATATGTGGCTCTGGCAGTCCAATTGGTTTAGTCCCTGAAGTACGTACGTAAAGTATCGTTGGGTGCTGCTCCGATCCTTCCACACTCCCAGTCTTGACGGTGTTAGTTTGGTTCAGGCTGGGCTCCTGACTAGACTTTTTTGAATGGGCCCGATGGGCCTGCTCTTCCAGGGGGTTTGTGACCTTGATGCTCCCTTAGACAGCTTTGGCAAGATTCTCATGGATGGCAAGCGTAACATCCTCCCACAGACTTAGAATGCCTCAGGCTCCTCTCACAAGGGTTTCCAGTCTTTCCAGGCCCCTCTGCGGATGGGGTAAGGTTTTACCGGATCCTTAAATCCACCATTCATGCGGATTAGTCAATTTCAGCTTGCAGGTTTATCCCACCTGTTTCCAGGTAGGTCTGTGAACTGTTTGTGTCCGGTTAGGACATAAGTTTCATCCTTGTCCACCAAGGACATTCTTCCCTTCAATTATCTTCTGTCCTTGCACCCTTGGACCCACTGTGCCAGGCAATAATTATCAGTATACCCGACACGTTAAAAGTTTTTGCCTGATCCTGGACCACGGGAGCCCTGAATTGTCTATGCGGGTTCTGTGGCCTCTCTTTCTCAAGTTTTTTTTTTTTTTTGGGCATACTTGAACATCGCAAATGCATACCTGCACGTTCCCATGTGAGAGAGACATTTGCAGTTCTTGTGCTTTTGGGATAACCATTATCAAATTGTGACACTCTCCTCCGGGCTGGTCGACTCAGAGTGTTAACCAAGGGTTGGCTCTGGTCCTCACGTCGCTGAGACAATGGAAGACTGCCATGACTGGTGGTTTGTATGACGTGCTCTTCCGTGAGGTTTACCAGGTTGCACTGATGGGCTATGTTGAGATTGCGTTATTCTCTCTGCAGGACTTCAAATGAGTCTTGAACCTTGACAAATCCACTCCTAACCTGGGCCTGGTCTTTGACTTGGAGCTGGGCTGTGTGTTACCTCTGGTGGATTACCTCCAGAGGTTTTGGACTGTGGTCCAACTGCTCTTGTCCTGCTGCAGTCTTGCATGCAGACTCTGAATCTTATGGTGTCCACTTGGTGTGGCGGTTCCCTAGTGGCAGTGTTGTGCAGTGCAATACGTGAGTTCTGCAGACGGAAATCCTGCAATAGGGATGTATCTATGGCTTCCCTAGACATCCAGAGTTGTCCAGAATGGTCGTTGAGGGCCGGTGTTTTTGACTGGGGAGTAGTCCTGAGTTCAGGTTGGCTTAGGCTACTGGTGATGTTTTCTTACCTGACTCCCCCCTTTTAGAATACAACAGCACAGCAGGTACATTGTTAGTGTTAATGCAGAGATCTGTCAGATTTTTTCATTCAACCCGCTGGTTGAACGGACAAATACTATGTGTGTGTGTACCCGACTTAAAAATCAGAACTAGACAGACAGAAATACACTACTGTACAAAAGTTTTAGGCAGGTAAAAAAAAAAATTGTAAATTAAGAATGTTTTCAGAAATAAAAGTGTTATTAGTTTATTTTTATTAATTAAATTGGAAAGTAAATGAACGTAGCAGTACAAAGATTAATGTTTACAAGCAACAATCAAAGCATTGTGGAAGTTCATTGTAAGTTTTTTAGGGCTGCATTTCTGCAACTGGAGTTGGAGATTTGGTCAGGATCAATGGTGACCTCAATATTGAGAAATACCTATCCATTATGCCATACCATCAGGGAGGCATGTGATTGGCCCTAAATGTATTCTACAGCAGGCCAATGCCATTAAAGGAACACTAAAGGTACAATTTTTTTTTTTTTTTAAATAACATACATGTTATACTTACCTCCACTGTGCAGATCGTTTTGCACAGAGTGACCCGGATCCGTGTCTTCTGGGGTCCCTCGGCGGCTGTCTCGGCTCCTCCTCGCAAAAGCTTTCCACGTTCATGCGAGCTCCCTCGCATGGTGGAAAGCTTTTGCGAGCGCGCTCCCGTGATACAGCAGCGGCCATAGCCGCCGACTGTATCACTCGGCCCCGCCCCCCGACACGCCGCGTCATCCGCTGTGATTGACAGCAGCGCCAGCCAATGGCTGGGCTGCTGTCAATCCGCCCAGCCTAGCCAATCAACGGCCAGGCTGGGAACCGAGCAGGATGACAAGCACGCGCCCGGGACTTTCGAGCGGTGAGGTAAGTAAAACGGGGGCTCGGGGGGGGGGGGGGGGGGGCGGTGCTGTCAGATGTTTTTTTACCTTAATGCATAGGATGCATTAAGGTAAAAAAACTTTTACCTTTACAAACCCTTTAAGAACGGTCTTCAGCGTAAAGAAGGACAAGGAGTCCTGGAAGTGATGGTTTGGCCCCCACAGAGCACTTATCTCAACATCTGTCTGGGATAATATGAAGAGACAGAAGAATTTGAGGCAGCCATGTATTTCTCCATAGTCGCCCATAATTTAGACCAGTCATGGAAGCGGCAATTCAGGATCTTCCGGAGAGCAATGGCCTGGTAGTACCTTTGCAAATCTGGGGCATCCAAACCCCCATAGTGCTTAGGGCGCTGTAGAACCTTCATAGCTATTCACGGTTTCCATGAGTTCCATATGAAGGTAGTGAACATGTTGGACACTTGCGCAAAAAAGGTCTTGGGTAGGGGTATAGGGAGCATTTGCATATATAACAATATCCTAGGGAGGATGTTCATTTTTATTATGTTCACCCTTCCCAACCATGTGAAGGCGGTTTTTGTCCAGTGGTGTAAGTCTTGTCGGACTGCAGTTAATAACCTGGGGTAGTTTGTTGCGCAAACTATCTGTTAGTTGTATACCTAAGTAGCGTAATGAAGTCTAAGTCCATGTGAAAGGGAATGCGTCTTTTAAGCTGTCTGTCATGGACGGAGATAGTTGTATGGCCAGGATTTTGGATTTATTATACAGTAGTTAAAGCGGTCCTCCACCCTAAAGTGGAGTCCCGCTGATCGGAACCCTCCCCCCCTCCGGTGTCACATTTGACACCTTTCAGGGGGGAGGGGGGTGCAGACACCTGTCTAAAGACAGGTATTTGCACCCACTTCCGGCCACACGATACGGGCGAAAGACGGGCATTCCGTCACATCCCGTCTGTCGCCCGTTGTGTGCTGGGAACACTCGGCTCCCAGCACACAGCGTGTGAGCCAATCGGCGGGCGCAGCGCGACTCGCGCATGCGCCGTAGGGAACCGGGCAGTGAAGCCGCAGCGCTTCACTTCCTGGTTCCCTCAGCGTGGATGGCGGGGGGAGCAGCAGAGTGACGAGCGATCGCTCGTGCTCTGCTGCGATCGGCGCTGGACTCCAGGACAGGTAAGTGTCCTAATATTAAAAGTCAGCAGCTGCAGTATTTGTAGCTGCTGACTTTTAATATTTTGTTCCCATGGCACATCCGCTTTAATAAAATTTTAAAGCGTCCCAAAGTATTAAAGTTCCTGCATCAGGACTAATGTAGGAAAAGGGGTAAATTCTGCGCTAATGGTTAAAAATGTATAAGCGTGAATTGAAAGAAAAGCTGCAACACAAAAAACATGTGATAACCATGTGGAATTAGTCGAGGAAATTGGTATAGTTGCGCTAATTAAACTAACTAAGTGAATAGACCAAAAAATGTAAAACAATTATTGAAATACAAAAAAGTGCTAATGATGATAAAATTCACCATACATAAATGTGCAAAATAGTGAAAATAAAATAATAAAATACAGAAAAAACATTGAAGATCTGAATATTATCTCACAAACATATATGATCATTTCACATGTCAGTTGAGCATCAAGTGTCCAAATAAACGTGAGAAGTCTACAGATGCCACTGTGTCCGAAGGGAAGTGAGGGTGCAGACTACAGGGAATGGGCATCTGTCCACCACTAAGGGTACTTCCTCAAGTGCCACACACAGATGAAAAGGGGGGACCCTTACCAGATGGGTTGGACCTCAGGTGACAAGGTCATAATGGCTTTGCAGATAACTTCTGCAGAGTTTGCGTGGTAGACCAGGATATCACAGTTGAGCTCCTCAAAGACTCCTCGTCCTAATCCCTGGGAAAACCACTGGGGGTCCGGTAGTACTGATCACTCCAAAAACGGGCAAAGCCGTAGGCAATGTGAGGGATAATTAAAATAAAGGCAACAATGTGCATTACCTCTTAAAATGTGGATCATTTATTACGTATCACACCGAAAAAAACAATACAGTAAAACGGGACAAATAAAGTAAAACATTTTAAATTGAAAAGACAGCCGGCAATGCTGAAGTAAAAGCGAACGCCCGTGCTTCCGGGGTCACGTGGGGACGTCGATACGTAGCACCGCCCTGACCAGTTTCGTCACAAATGACGTTCTCAAAGGGCATGGGCGACGCATCGAAGTCACCACTATTATACATGTTAATACTGAACCAAGCCTCACTATCACTCCGTACCTCCAAACGGAACATGAAGCCAGACCTCGTTCAGAGCTGAAAATAGACGGCGAGGGAAGGAGGAGATAATTAACAGAAAAGACCCCCCCCTCGCCATCTCATTGTTAGACAAAACTTCATCTCTCTATGGCAACTAAAAAAACATATGAAGATAAAGCAGAAACTTAAACAGAGATGAAAAAGACATCTACCGAAAGAGGCATTAAATTCCATTCAGATGTTTAAAGAACAGGCCTCAGGTCTCGATGGATATTGTAAGTGAAAGAGAGGCATATGTATCACATGTAAGAAAAATAATAAAAAAATTATCTACACGTGTCATTCTCCTTCTCATTCAACATATACAAAGTTGAAACGCAATAATTTGCAATGCATTATCTATATCCCGATCAAAGTTTCCACACTAAAAAGAAGGATAAATGATTAGAAAGGGGGAGGAAAAATACATATATATATTATTTAAAGGGCCAAACAAATATTTATATCTGGCTATATAATTCAGGCCAGATTGAAAAAAAAATATATATATATATATATATATATATATATATATATATATATATATATATATATATATATATATATTTTCAGTGTGTGTGTGTATATATATATATATATATATATATATATATATATATATATATATATATAATTACTCAAAAAGCCTCTAGTATCACGCACAAGGCCAACTCAGATCCAACCTCTGTTGTACATGGTATAATCTGCAGACTATGCCTATATCTCGTTACGAGTTATTGATAAAGGCGTTAATTTCGATGTCCACATTAAGGCCTAATGGTTTTAAACACTTGACCCTATAGAACCAACTCATTTCGAGTTTGGAAATTGCCCTTCTCTTAAACTCAAATGCCATTGGAGAGGTGGATCTATCTATTGCTATAAATGAGGTACCCATAGGATCCCTATTATGTACCTCCCTGTAGTGTTTAGATACAGAGTGTTCCTTGAAGCCTCTTCTGATGTTATGTAAATGCTCATTTAACCTCACCTGTAAAGGTCTAATTGTGCGTCCAATGTACTGGAGCCCAAATGGACAGGTTAAAAGGTAGACTACATGAGTGGTAGAGCATGTGATGAAGGTGTTAATATAAAAAGACTGTGAGGTACTATCAGACACAAAATTGGTGGTTTTACAATCTCTAATTTTGTTAATAGTACAGAGCGCACATTTCTTGCATTCATGGTATCCCACCAAATTTGAAAAAACATGGGTTTGTTACTAGGGGGATCACAAGCACTTGGTGCCAATGCATCTTTTAAATAAGGTACACCTCTGAATACAACCTGAGGTTTTTCTGGGAGAATACAGTGGGTGACTGCGATATTTTTGGCGACATGGTGCCGACATCTCGCACTCGCTGGAATAGACAAAGCACATTCCAGCGAGCGCGTCATAGAAGCGACGGGAGATCCGACTTGGATTCCCGCTAATTCTAGCATCGGCATTTGGTATGCATTCCTGAGAGGATGAACTCCACGCCAATTTTTAAATAAAAAAACGGCATGGGTTCCCCCCCCAGGAGCATACCAGGCCCTTAGGTCTGGTATGGGTTGTAAGGAGACCCCCCTACGCCGAAAAACCGACGTAGGGGGGTCCCCCTACAATCCATACCAGACCGATACCAGACCCGTATCCAAAGCACGGTACCCGGCCGGCCAGGAAAGGAGTGGGGACGAGCGAGCGCCCCCCCTCCTGAGCCGTACCAGGCTGCATGCCCTCAACATGGGGGGGTCGGGTGCTCTGGGGCAGGGGGGCGCACTGCGGGCCCCCCCCACCCCAGAGCACCCTGTCCCCATGTTGATAAGGACAGGGCCTCTTCCCGACAACCCTGGCCGTTGGTTGTCGGGGTCTGCGGGCGGGGGGCTTATGGGAATCTGGGAGCCCCCTCAAATAAGGGGGCCCCCAGATACCGGCCCCCCACCCTAAGTGAATGGATATGGGGTACATCGTACCCCTACCCATTCACCTGGAGGCAACGTGTTAAAGTAAATAAACACACAACACAGGGTTTTTAAAATAATTTATTATTCTGCTCCGGAGGCCCCCCCTGTCTTCTTTAGCTCTTTAAGCAGGAGGGGCTTCTTCACCGCCGTCTGGTTCTCTTCCACTCTCCAGGGGGGGGGCTTCTTCTTCCGCTGTCCGGGGGGTCTCCCCCGCTCTCCGGGGGTCTTCTCCGCTCTCCAGGAGTCTTCTTCTATTTTCGCCGCTCTCCGCTGTTGACTCGGCGCACCCCGGTTCTTCCTCCCGCTGTCTGGTGCATTCTCCTTCAGGGCTGGCCGCCGCTATACTAGCGGCGACCAGTCCGCTCTTCTGTGACGTCATCTTCTTCACTTCTCTTCTTCTGCCTTCTTCTGATGTTGACCCGACGCCTCTCCTCGCTGCAATGACGGGTGCGCGGCTTGCATCTGACTTATATAGGCCTCACAGTCCCATCATGCTCCGGTACCTACCCACGTATAGCGGCGGCCAGCCCTGAAGGAGAATGCACCAGACAGCGGGAGGAAGAACCGGGGTGCGCCGAGTCAACAGCGGAGAGCGGCGAAAATAGAAGAAGACTCCTGGAGAGCGGTGAAGACCCCCGGATAAGCCCCCCGCCCGCAGACCCCGACAATCAACGGCCAGGGTTGTTGGGAAGAGGCCCTGTCCTTATCAACATGGGGACAGGGTGCTCTGGGGTGGGGGGGACCCGCAGTCCGCCCCCCTGCCCCAGAGCACCCGACCCCCCCATGTTGAGGGCATGCAGCCTGGTACGGCTCAGGAAAGGGGGGGCGCTCGCTCGTCCCCACTCCTTTCCTGGCCGGCCGGGTAGTGTGCTTTGGATACGGGTCTGGTATGGATTGTAGGGGACCCCCTACGTCGGTTTTTCGGCGTAGGGGGGTCTCCCTACAACCCATACCAGACCTAAGGGCCTGGTATGCTCCTGGGGGGGGGGGGAACCCATGCCGTTTTTTTATTTAAAAATTGGCGTGGAGTTCTCCCTCTCAGGAATGCATACCAAATGCCGACGCTAGAATTGGCGGGAATCCAAGTCGGATCTCCCGTCGCTTCTATGACGGCTTTGTCTCCATCGCGGCTGGCCAGCTCGGCGCTGGCTCCCGCGATGGGGCTCGTAGGTGGTCAATCTAGCCGAGAAAGGGAGCGAGATTGACAAAATATCGCGGTTACCCACTGTAGGTCCCAAAATGGTGTCATCTTTAATCAAGTGCCAATGTTTCCGTACTAGTTTTTACTCAAAAAATGTTGGTCAGAAAAACCGGTAACAAATGGCCAGACGTACTCATTTTGTACTCCATCATTCCTTGGCTTGTCGGCCAAAAATACACATCTATCTAATTTTTCTACCTCAGAGACTTTCAATTCCAAATCTCCGATGGAGTATCCTTTCTCCAAGAATCTCTCTCCCTGAGACAGTTGCCACTATCATCAGTGGCTGGACTCCGTACCCAAAAGCCAATATGTACGCTTGCGTCGCAACTGTACTAAGGTCGATGACTTTAACCAGTTAAGCCCCGGACCAATATGCAGCCTAAAGACCCAAGGTGTTTTTACAGTTCGGGACTGCGTCGCTTTAATAGACAATTGCGCGGTCGTGCGACGTGGCTCCCAAACAAAATTGGCGTCCTTTTTCCCCCCACAAATAGAGCTTTCTTTTGGTGGTATTTGATCACATCTGCGGTTTTTAGTTTTTGCGCTATAAACAAAAATAGAGCGACAATTTTGAAAAAAATGCAATATTTTTTACTTTTTGCTGTAATAAATATCCCCCAAAAACATATAAAAAAAATTTTTTTCCTCAGTTTAGGCCGATACGTATTCTTCTACCTATTTTTAGTAAAAAAAAAATCGCAATAAGCGTTTATCGATTGGTTTGCGCAAAATTTATAGCGTTTACAAAATAGGGGATAGTTTTATTGCATTTTTATTAATTTTTTTTTTTTTACTACTAATGGCGGCGATCAGCAATTTTTTTCGTGACTGCGACATTATGGCGGACACTTCGGACAATTTTGACACATTTTTGGGACCATTGTCATTTTCACAGCAAAAAATGCATTTAAATTGCATTCTTTATTGTGAAAATGACAGTTGCAGTTTGGGAGTTAACCACAGGTGGCGCTGTAGGAGTTAGGGTGCACCTAGTATGTGTTTACAACTGTAGGGGGGTGTGGCTGTAGGAATGACGTCATCGATCGTGTCTTCCCTATAAAGGGAATGACGCGATCGATGCGCCGCATAGTGAAGCACGGGGAAGCCGTGTTTACATACGGCTCTCCCCGTTCTTCAGCTCCGGGGAGCGATCGCGACGGAGCGGCTATAAACAAATAGCCGCGCCGTGGTCCCGGATCGCTCCCCGAGCGGACCCGACCTCCGCATGTAGCGGGGGGGGTCCCGATCGGACCCCCCACCCGCTAATAGGCAAGGACGTACATGTACGCCCATGTGCCTGTACGTGCCATATTGTGGACGTATATGTACATGCGGGGGTCGGGAACTGGTTAAAGAACAGGCCAAGGTTATGACCAATAGATTCTTGGAGAAAGGATACTCCATCGGAGATTTGGAATTGAAAGTCTCTGAGCTAGAAAAATTAGATGCGTATTATTGGCTGACAAGCCAAAGAATGGAGTACAAAATAAGTATGTCTGGCCATTTGTTACCGATTTTTCTGACCAACATCTTTTGATTAAAAAACTAATACGGAAACATTGGCACTTGATTAAAGATGACACCATTTAGGGACCTATTCTCCCAGAAAAACCTCAGATTGTATTCAGAGGTGTACCTTCTTTAAAAGATGCCTTGGCACCAAGTGCTTGTGATCCCCCTAGTTACAAACCCATGTTTTTTCAAAATTTGGTGGGATACCATAAATGCAAGAAATGTGCGCACTGTACTATTAACAAAATTAGAGATTGTAAAACCACCAATTTTGTGTCTGATAGTACCTCAGTCTTTTGATAGCAAAACCTTCATCACATGCTCGACCACTCATGTAGTCTACCTTTTAACCTGTCCATGTGGGCTCCAGTACATTGGACGCACAATTAGACCTTTACAGGTGAGGTTAAATGCGCATATATGTAACTTTAGAAGAGGCTTCAAGGAACACTCTGGGGGTTATTTATGAAAGGCAAATCCACTTTGCACTACAAGTGCACTTGAAGTGCACTTGAAAATGCACTGAAAGTGCACTTGGAAGTGTAATCGCTGTAAATCTGAGGGGTAGATCTGAAATGAGGGGAAGCTCTGCTGATTTTATCATCAAATCATGTGCAAGCTAAAATGCTGTTTTTCATTTTCCTTGCATGTGTCCCTCGGATCTACAGTGATTGCACTTCCAAGTGCATTTTCAAGTGCACTTGAAGTGCAAAGTGGATTTTCCTTTAGTAAATAACCCCCTCTGTATCTAAACACTACAGGGAGGTACATAATAGGGATCCTACTGGTACCTCATTTATAGCAATAGATAAACTCAAATGCCATTGGAGAGGTGGATCTAAGAGAAGGGCAATTTCCAAACTCGAAATGAGTTGGATCTATAGGGTCAAGTGTTTAAAACCATTAGGCCTTAATGTGGACATCGAAATTAACGCCTTTATCAATAACTCGTAACGAGATATAGGCATAGTCTGCAGATTATACCATGTACAACAGAGGTTGGGTCTGAGTTGGCCTTGTGCGTGATACTAGAGGCTTTTTGAGTAATTATATATATATATATATATATATATATATATATCTATATTTTCAATCTTGCCTGAATATTATAGCCAGATATAAATAAAGAGAAGGAGAATGACACGTGTAGATAATTTTTTATTATTTTTCTTAAATGTGATACATATGCCTCTCTTTCACTTACAATATCCATCGAGACCTGAGGCCTGTTCTTTAAACATCTGAATGGAATTTAATGCCTCTTTCGGTAGATGTCTTTTTCATCTCTGTTTAAGTTTCTGTTTTATCTTCATATGTTTTTTCAGTTGCCATAGAGAGATGAAGTTTTGTCTACCAATGAAATGGCGAGGGGGAGATCTTTTCTGTTAATTAGCTCCTCCTTCCCTCGCCGTCTATTTTCAGCACTGAACGAGGTCAGGCTTCATGTTCCGTTTGGAGGTACAGAGTGATAGTGAGGCTTGGTTCAGTATTAACATGTATAATAGTGGTGACATCGATGCGTCGCCCGTGCCCTTTGAGAACGTCATTTGTGACTAAACTGTTCAGGGCGGTGCTACGTATCGACGTCACCAAGTGACCCCGGAAGCACGGGCGTTCGCTTTTACTTCAGCTTTTCCGGCTGTCTTTTCAATTACATTTTTTTTACTTTATTTGTCCCGTTTTACTGTATTGTTTTTTCGGTGTGATACGTAATAAATGGTCCACCTTTCAAGATGTAATGCACATTGTTGCCTTTATTTTTATTATCCCTCACATTGCCTACCGCTTTACCCGTTTTTGGAGCGATCGGTACTACCGAACCCCCAGTGGTTTTCCCAGGGATTAGGACGAGGAGTCTTTGAGGAGCTCAACTGTGATATCCCGGTCTACCACGCAAACTCTGCAGAAGTTATCTGCAAAGCCATTATGACCTTGTCACCTGAAGTCCAACCCATCTGGTAAGGGTCCCCCCTTTTCATCTGTGTGTGGCACTCGAGGAAGTACCCTTAGTGGTGGTGGTGGTGGACAGATGCCCATTCCCTGTAGTCTGCACCCTCACTTCCCTTCGGACATGTTTATTTGGACACTTGATGCTCAACTGACATGTGAACATGTGATATGATCATATATGTTTGTGAGATAATATTCAGATCTTATTTTCACTATTTTGCACATTTATGTATGGTGAATTTTATCATCACTAGCACTTTTTTGTATTTCAATAATTGTTTTCCATTTTTTGGTCTATTCACTAAGTTAGTTTAATTAGCGCAACTATACCATTTTCTTTATCGTACATCACGGGACACAGAGCAGCATAGCCATTACATATGGGTTATATAGTGCACCTTCAGGTGATGGACACTGGCACTCTCCGACAGGAAGTTCCCTCCCTATATAACCCCCACCCATAGTGGGAGTACCTCAGTTTTTTCGCCAGTGTCTTAGGTGTTGGTGCACATTGAAGAGCTCTGCCTATGGTTGTCCTCTGGACCAGGGCAAGCTGACCGGATCCGTCCAAGGTGCTTCATAGCCAAAGTGGACGGTACCCGGGCCCCCAGGTCCTGGAGGGGGTTTTGCCTATAACGCTTCTCCTTTGCGAGAGCTGGACTCTGGGTTCCAGGACTGGTTTCCTGCAACCAAGTAATTCCTGTTGCCAGCAGTGCTATATAGGTCCAGGAGTGTGGTGTTCCTAATCTGGACCCCGGTACCTGAAGGTCTATGACGTTACCCACGTTTTAGGGGGAAGATTGGGCCTCTTGCATTTGGCAATACCCTGCGGCGTGGAGAAGGTAAGAGGGGGCCTGCGGAACTTGGTTTGTCAGCAGGCCCCCACAGGGGACTCTGGGTTTAGCCCGCTTTATGCCTCTGTGCATGGGCGCCTCATTCCACAAAGTCTGAATGACAGGATGGTTTCTATGTACCCATTAATGCTTCCCCTGGCTGGTTCTGGTAGACGGCTGCATAACCATAAGGTTTACAAAAAGAGCTGCTATTGCGCTAGGGGGGGTCACTTGTGTAGCATGGAGGTCTTACCATCCGCGCAGCTACATGGCTCCCCCGTAAGCCTGTTCGGGCGTCTCACTCCCCTGCAGCTCCACGTGTGTCTCTGCTCCTCCAGCAGCGTCCGGAACGGGCGCGCGCGCGCGCGCGCGCATGGTGTAAATAGACGCGGCGACGCTGCGTGAGCAGGCGGAGTTTTCGGGGCGGTCCCTCTTCCTGCTCTGAGAGCCTATATTAGGCTGGCAGTCGATCTGGGTCGCCGTGGGACACGGAGCAGCGGCATGTTAACTGCGTGAGAGCAGTACCTTGCGAAGGGAGAGTGACACCCGGTGGTGGATCTGGTGAAGTACACTTTTTCTATAAGGAGCCTGCGGCTCGTTTCTTGTTTAAAAAGCCGGTGTACTTGCAGCAGTCTGAGCCTTGCTACCCACGGCTCTATCCCAGATCAGCATAAAAGGTGGCTTTACTTAGCTCATTTAGTGTGAGTTACAAGCCCTTGGGGCATTGTATTGTCCATCTTTATTAGGTTATGGGAAGTTTAATAATTTACCAGCACCCTAACCTATTAATTTTTTGACACTTTTTCAAAGAGGTGTTTTTTTGTCTCTGCTGATTAAAACAGTCAGTGGTGTTTAGCGGAGTACCTTGGGTTTGTATAGATGGCTCCTAAGGGCGCGGGAAGCACCAAAAATGCTAAAGCTACAAAAAAAGCAGAAGGGTTCCCCATCAGGTTCGGAGGATCTTGGCCAGGCCTCTGCAGTGCCTTCCTCCCCGGACAGACCAGAGGTCGTTAGCCCAGTTGAGCCATTGGGGTTGCTAGGTGCTACGGCTGGCCCTACCCAACCAACTCCCTCCTTTGTTACGGAGGAGATGTTAGCCGCCACCTTAGGCGGATTTGAGCAAAGGATGACTGCTTTATTAGCCGCATCATTTCCCGGGAAGAAACGGACTAGGTCCCCTTCCCCTAGGGTCGACTCTCCAGATGAGGAGGTCCTTTCCCAAGAAGAAATTGATTTCTTGGCGGAGCAGGGGGATGACCCCCTGGAACAGGGTTCGGAAGAATCCACAATAGAGGAACCGTTCTCAGCCTCTCAGGCAGAGAGACTATGGATCCAGTCCCTAGCGGACATGGTACGGACGGCATTTAAATTACCCCTGCCTGAACCTCAGGCTACCGTATCCTCCCTTGGTTCCTTAAAAGCTCCCCAAACCAGTGCGGTTTTTTCCGGTCCATCCCTTACTGAGGGACCTAATCTTTCAGGATTGGGCCAAACCAGATAGGATTTTTCTTCCTCCTAAGAGGTTTTCAGTTTTATATCCTTTAGAAGAAGGGTTTTCTAAAAAATGGACTGTCCCTACTGTGGACGCAGCCATTTCATGTGTCAATAAGTCCTTGACGTGTCCGATAGACAACATTCACATGTTTAAGGATCCTGTCGATAAAAGGCTTGAAACTCTGCTAAAATCTTCCTTTGCCACCGCAGGGGCTGTAGTGCAACCAGCGGTAGCCGCCATTGGAGTATGCCAGGCATTGAAGGACCAGGCCAAACAGGTTCTAAGAGACCTTCCGGCGCAACAGGCACAGGACTTGGCTGATCTGCCTAGGGCATTATGCTTTGCCGTAGATGCCATTAAGGATTCCATCCAGCAAGCTTCTCGGTTATCCTTATTCCTGGTTCACATGAGAAGACTTTTATGGCTAAAAAATTGGTCGGCAGAGACTCCCTGTAAGAAACTCTTAACTGGGTTTTCGTTCCAGGGGGAGAGGTTGTTTGGAGATGATCTGGATAAGTATATCCAGAAGATTTCCAGTGGCAAGAGCACTCTCCTGCCTGTTAAAAAGAGGTTTCGAGGGCCAACCTTTAAGCGCCCAAACTCTCCAGGTCCAGGTCCCTCACCCTCCCGGCAGTATCGACGGCCTGCTGGCCGTTCACCCGCAAACAGACCGCAAGGGCAAGCTTCAGGTATCAAAAAACCGTGGTTTCGCAAACCAGTTAAAGCTGCCCCTAAAGCGAATCTGTGAAGGGACGCCCCCACTCTCTCGGGTGGGGGGAAGACTCCGCTTTTTCTCGGAGCTTTGGGAGGCCAGAATCTCCGACGAATGGGTTCTGTCCTCAGTGGCTCAGGGGTACAAGCTGGAGTTTTTGGGGTTTCCCCCTCCTCACTTCCAGGAGTCCAGGCTCCCAAGCGATCCAAAGAAAAGGGTCTCGCTTCTAGCAGCCCTAGATCGCCTCTTAGATCAACAAGTGATTATGGAAGTACCATCTCAGGAGCGCGGACAAGGATTTTATTCAAATCTATTTATAGTCCCAAAGCCCAACGGCGATGTAAGACCAATATTGGATCTAAAAACCCTGAACCGTTATTTAAGGGTTCGCTCCTTCCGTATGGAGTCCATTCGTTCAGTGATGGCCGCCCTACAGGGGAAAGAATTTCTCGCATCCATCGACATCAAGGATGCATACCTGCACGTGCCAATCTACCCCGGCCATTTCAGGTACCTCCGGTTTGCCTTAGGCCATCGGCATTTTCAGTTCACGGCCTTGCCCTTCGGGCTAGCCACGGCTCCCTGGGTCTTCACCAAAGTTTTGGCCCCGGTGTTGGCCAACCTAAGATCCCAGGGGATCCTGGTTATGGCTTATCTAGACGATCTACTAGTCGTCGATCTTTCAGTAGCCAGCCTAAAACAGGCAGTTTGCTTAGTGGTAAATTATCTAGAATCCCTGGGTTGGGTTCTAAATCAGGACAAGTCGGCCTTGCAGCCCACAAGAAGGTTGGAGTATCTTGGGTTAATTCTAGATACTATGCAGCAGAAGGTCTTTCTTCCCCAGTCCAAGGTGGATTCTATAAAGGAATTGATCCAGGTGGTTCTAAGCAGCGCAAGGCCAACAGTTCGCCTGTGTATGCGCCTCTTGGGCAAGCTAGTGGCCACCTTCGAGGCAGTGCCCTACGCCCAGATCCACTCCCGAAAATTGCAGAAAGCAATTCTCGCAGCTTGGGACAAGAGAATCCAGGCCCTGGATCTTCCCATATCCCTGTCCCAGGCAGCCCGTCAGAGTCTGTGCTGGTGGCTGGTCCCACAAAACCTTTTGAAGGGAAGGTCGTTCTGTCCAGTTTCATGGAGGATTGTGACTACAGACGCGAGTCTTTTGGGGTGGGGCGCAGTCCTGGACGGATTGACCCAGCAAGGGAAGTGGTCAAGAGCAGAATCGATCCTGTCGATAAATGTTCTGGAGATACGAGCAATCCGGTTAGCTCTAGTTGCATGGACAGATGTATTACAGGACTCCCCTGTGAGGATACAGTCCGACAACGCCACGGCTGTGGCCTACATAAACCACCAGGGCGGCACCAGAAGTCAAGCAGCCCAGAAGGAGGTGGACCGGATCTTTGCTTGGGCAGAGTCCCATGTTCCCTGCATTTCAGCAGTGTTTATCCCCGGGGTGGACAATTGGCAGGCGGATTTCCTCAGCCGCCATCAGATGTCTCCGGGAGAATGGTCCCTCCATCCCGAGGTATTTCAGGCCATCTGCCAAAGATGGGGAGTCCCGGAGGTGGACATAATGGCCTCCAGATTCAATACGAAGTTGACCAAGTTCGTGTCACGGACAAGGGATCCATTGGCCTACGGGACGGACGCCCTAGTATGTCCTTGGCATCAGTTTGCACTGATCTACGCCTTCCCTCCGTTACGGATGCTACCCCGTCTTCTTCTCAGAATTCAGGTGGAGCACAAACCAACGATTCTAGTAGCCCCCGCGTGGCCCCGGAGGCCTTGGTACTCCTTAATAATAAGGATGGCAGTGGAAGAACCTTGGGTCCTCCCGTTAAGGCCGGACCTCCTCTCACAAGGACCGTTCTTCCATCCTGCCTTACAGGCCCTAAATTTGACGGCCTGGCGGCTGAATCCCTAATTCTTAGAAACAGGGGCCTCTCTGGCCGGGTCATTCCCACCCTGATTAATGCAAGAAAGCCAGTCTCTAGGCTTATATACTATAGGGTGTGGAAGGCTTACATTACATGGTGCGAGGCTAAGAGATGGCATCCCCGCAAGTATGTCATTGGGAGAATCTTGGAATTCCTACAATTAGGAGTAGAAAAGGGGCTGGCTATTAGCACAGTCAAAGGACAGGTCTCGGCCCTATCCATTTTCTTTCAGAGACCTCTGGCCTCTCACTCCTTAATGAAGTCTTTTTTGCAGGGGGTCATTCGGATTAACCCTCCGATTAAAGCTCCCCTATATCCTTGGGATCTAAACTTGGTTCTCTCGGCTTTGCAAAGCCAGCCCTTTGAACCGCTGTCTGAAATCCCGCTGGTCTTGTTGACTAGGAAACTAGTTTTTTTGGTTGCTATGGCTTCCGCCAGAAGGGTATCAGAACTGGCAGCCTTGTCATGCAAGACACCTTACTTGATTGTACATAAGGACAGGGTCGTTCTTCGGCCACATCCGTCCTTCCTACCGAAGGTGGTATCTAGCTTTCATTTGAATCAGGACTTAATTCTTCCGTCCTTTTTTCCTAAACCTTCTTCTAAGAAGGAGAGACTCCTGCATTCCTTAGATGTGGTTAGGGCTGTTAAGATTTATCTAAAGGCCACAGCCCAGATTCGCAAGACTGAAGTCTTATTTATTCTGCCGGAAGGACCTAAAAAAGGTCAGGCAGCGTCTAAAGCCACCATTTCCAAGTGGATTAGACAAGTGATTGTACAGGCCTACGCCCTGAAAGGTAAGAGCCCGCCCTTGTCGATCAAGGCTCATTCCACAAGAGCCGTGAGCGCCTCTTGGGCAGCGTATCACCAGGTCTCCATGGCCCAAGTCTGTAAGGCAGCGACCTGGTCGTCGGTTCATACGTTTGCTAAATTTTATCAAATGGACGTTAGGAGGAACGCTGATTCAGCCTTCGGGCAGGCGGTTCTGCAGGCCGCAGTATAAGATCCTCTTGTCCTATGGCACCCGCTGTTTTTTTCTGTGCATGGTTGTTTTCCCTCCCCTCATTTGCATTGCTTGGGGACATCCCATATGTAATGGCTATGCTGCTCTGTGTCCCGTGATGTACGATAAAGAAAAAGGGATTTTTAATAACAGCTTACCTGTAAAATCCTTTTCTTGTAGTACATCACGGGACACAGAGCTCCCACCCCTCTTTTGGGGAATTTTGGGATGCATATTGCTTGCTACAAAACTGAGGTACTCCCACTATGGGTGGGGGTTATATAGGGAGGGAACTTCCTGTCGGAGAGTGCCAGTGTCCATCACCTGAAGGTGCACTATATAACCCATATGTAATGGCTATGCTGCTCTGTGTCCCGTGATGTACTACAAGAAAAGGATTTTACAGGTAAGCTGTTATTAAAAATCCCTTTTTCTTTACTGCATCAGGACTGGCAGCGAGATCAGGGGATTTGACAAGTGGAACAACACATCGTCTGCGTAGGCCGAAAGTTTGTGTTCTACGGCGCCCACTGTCAGTCCCTTGATATCGGTATTCGCTCTCACTCTGCGCAGTAGTGGTTCAAGTGCCAGTGCGAAGAGGAGGAGCAAGAGGGGGCACCCCTGTCTCGTGCTGTTCCTGATCGAGAACCTGGATGAAAAAATGCCGTTGAGTTTAACCTGTACACTAGGCTCTGAATAGAGTGCTAGTATCTAGGCTAACATGTTTGTGCCTAACCTTAACGTAGACAGGACTTGTGGTAGGTAGGACCAGTCAATACGGTTGAATGCCTTCTCGGCATCAGTGAAAAGTATCAGGTAGGGGGAGGGGATCTTCTCTATTCCTGGCCCAATGTATGAGCTGGATCGCTCTTATTGAGTTCTCTAGCCTCACGTCCTCTGATGAAACCTGTTTGGTCTGGGTGTATTACGTGGGGTATAAGGTGTTTCAGTCGGTTTGCCAGGATACTTATTCTGGTACTTATGTGATAGGTACCTCAGTTTTCTCCACGCTTGATCTTCTAGTAAACGCAAGAACAGTTCCCTAAGCTCTGTTAGTTGCCATAGGGCCTCGGGGTCCCCCCCTGATTTGTGTTTGAGTTCCACTTGCTGAAGTGCGGAAAAGACTCTATGGTAGTCTGCCTGTCGTTCCCTTTTTAATTTGGTGCCAAGGGCTATAAGCTCTCCCCGTATCGCTGCTTTGTGACATTCCCAGATCGTGCCTTCGCTTAAGTCTTCAGCTGTGTTTTCCCGAAAATAGTTTTGTAATGTGTCTAAGATCTTTGTCTCAATTGATGCTGTTTTGAAGGCAATGTGTGGTCACACCAAATATAAATTTATCTTCTGTTCATTTACTTTCCATTTTGTTAATTGATAACAACATACTTTTAACACTTCTATTTTCGAAAAAGATTATTTACAGCATTTTTTCACACCTGCTTAAGAATTTTGCACATTACTGTACAAATTCTTTGGTGGGTAAAACCGCTCCCTAATGTGTAGGTCGCCTATAATTTGGGCTGTTTGCTTGAAATGCATGCCTGCAGCATTTTCTGTAAGGGTCATAACTTTGCTAAAGTCGGAAATTTAAATTGAGTACTGCGCTACCTTGTTTCATATTACAAAATAGAAGTTGGAGCCCTACTATTTTTCACTTTTTGGGGCTACATCTGGATCCACCGAAGAACTGCTTCTCTGACACTTTCACTTCTTGTGTAACTTTCGAGCACAAATATGATTATTTTTACATGTAGAAGAGAAATGTCAGAATTGGCCTGAGTAGCAAGTGGTTAAACAACATGGCTAAAAAAAAAAAAAAAAAAAAAAAAAATGAATAAAAGATACATTTGGCTTAACCCATAAACAGATGAAATCCTGATCTGTCTGCGGTCCTATAGGTTTACAATCCACATAATCGTTTATGGGAGGCAAGTTTGCTCTGTTTCTTAGCAGCTTCCAGCTAGAATCTAATATTGTTTGTGCAGAGGTGTATTTGTTTGTAAAGAACATCCAAGTGGGTACTAATTATGGTTGGCAAGACAACCACTTTAAAAGAGAAGAAAATATAAAATCAGAGCAGATTGTAATATTCTGGTTACATGAACTCTGATGTATTGCAGAGGCTGAACACATTACGTGGGTCATAAGAACATGCAGAGAAGAAAAAATCCATATAGAAATGATTTTCTTTTTCATCAAGAAAGGTGTTCAGTGCCCTGACTGTGCTTCTGTCTAGCCAAGGACGCAACAGGCTTTAACGTCAATAACGATTCCAGTGTCAAAGATGACGTCTGATGGTTACGTAGCAGTTCCATTTAGAATTTTTTTGTGACGTGAGACTGGTATCAATCAGCCTCCCACAGCTAAAGGTTGCTATTTACCAGTGCCTGTAGGCATATGTATGTCCTCACAATACTTCCAACAGATCAAAGGAACCTCTATGGGAGCTGCCTGGGCTCCCGCCTATGCCTGCCTACATCTGGGGCTGTGGGAGGAGGAAGATGTTTTTACCTTGCCAGAATATCATGACCATGTACGGACCTGGCTAAGATACATAGATGACATTTTTGTCATATGGGCAGGTGACATCGACTCCTTCCACAGCTTCATCGGTAGGCTTAATGTTAACGAGCGGAACATTCATTTAACCCACACGATAGACAGGAATGTAATTCCCTTCCTTGACCTCAAAATTGGCCTCAAGGAAGGTAGAATCGTCACGTGTACCTACCGCAAAGAGACAGCGGCAAATACTTTGCTCCAGGCAGACAGCCACCACCCACCGTGGCAAAAAAACAGCATCCCCATAGAGGAATTTATCAGAATAAAACGAAACTGCTCTGATAAATCAAACTATGATACTGAAAGTAAGGAACTCTATAAAAGATTTAGGGAAAGAGGATACTCACACAAACAAATTAGATATGCCAAAAAGAAAGCAGCCCAACGAGATAGGAGCAGTCTTCTCACCACGAAACCCAAGATGTTAGTATCGGACAGTAGGGACTCCAACCCTGTGAGGCTTATCACTACATATGGCCCACAATGGGAAAACGTGAGACAACTGTTGGAAAAACATTGGGGTGTCCTAGCCGGGAATAGGGTACTCGCGAAAATTGTAGGCACAAGTCCTAAAATGGTAGCACGTAGGACCAAAAACTTGGGGGATCTCCTGGTCCATTCCGAGTTCACCAAACAACCACAGATCTCCTGGTTGTCGGAATACCCACGTAGTACCGGAATGTTCCCGTGCTCCAAGTGCCAGGTCTGTCCATATGTGGACAGGACCAAAATTTTCTGCGATGCTAAGGGTGAGAGGACCTTTGAAATTAAAGGGCTCATAAACTGTGCGACGGAAAGGGTTATCTATATGCTCACCTGTCCTTGCCCTAAGATATACGTGGGCAAAACTAAGAGACGGCTCAGGACAAGGATAGGTGAACACCTAAGGGACATTAAAAATGAGGAAAGGGAGGAAGAAAAACGAAAAAAGGTAGGATACACTGAGAAATACCGTGAAAGCCCACTAGCAAGGCATTTCCTAAAATACCATGGAGGCAGACCCGACGGCCTTCTGGTTAAAGGCATATACACACTAAGGCTACCTACAAGACGAGGTGATTTTGACAAAGTATTACACCAAAAAGAAAAGTGGTGGATATACACTTTGAAAGCATTAGCGCCCCTCGGAATTAACACCGAACTAAGCATGCAACCGTTCCTCTAATTGAACGTCTCCAACCCTGTCCCCCTAGAATAAGTCCCTTCATCCCTATCTTTTTGATATATCTAATCTTTTGTATCATACTGTACCATTATCAATAGGTATCATAGCAGCCCGGGTTTGTCTCATATGTCCGCAACCCTGCCTGTTTTAGATCAATTATTTCCTCCACCTATTGAATGTGTATATATTTCTCTCCAAAAATCTGCTTTAAATTTGCAGCATAATGTGGGCTAATGATAGTCCATACCCTTGATGTCAGAATGTATCCTTCGTGTAACATGAAATCACTGTTCAATGTTGTTTTGTGTCAATGGCCCCCCACTAAATACATCCTAGATAGCATCATCGTATTGTTTGAGGGAATAAATCAGTTTTTCTCTATTAATGCTGCCTCAAATGGGGCACCTGTTGCCAAGAATTTTTGTTAACATACCAGTGACTGAAACGAGACAATGACACTAACTCGGCTTCCTATCAGCATACCATCAAGGAACCTATCAGTCTTTACAAACAACACGAGACTAAATCAACAAACACTCAAAGATGAAATTTTGAACGTATAGTTCAGGAATGTGGGCGTGCATGGCATCATGCTTAAAAAGGAGTGATGCACGGCCCCTTACCAAGCGTCCAGACGAAGCTACGCAAGTCATTTGCGAAACGCGTTGACGTCACACGCTCAGACGCCGGACAGACACACACACCCCTAACCAGCTGGGATCAGGTGTGGGAGGGAGCGCTAACCCGACAAGAAACGGATGAGATCATCGTCAGCCTGTTGCATATCAGCACGCACACACGCCAATATACCTGCACTCCAGACAATCTGATTTTATGTCACGGAGATATTGATCTATACGAGGGTTATCCCTCGAGGTGGCACCCTCTCATAAGGTATATACAGTGTTTGACCGTGCTACTCAAAGCCTTAAATAAGGAGCCATATATATGAGCTATATATGAAGGATAAATCCTCTCAAATGATATGGACAATCTCTAACACGGCCCATCAACTCTAAACACGTGGATGTGGTAAGACCGTTCCACTAATTACTGTTTCAACACTAAATTGTCTTCATTCAAACTGGTTGCATCTTGAACTACACTTCAGAGTTGTACCTCTTTCCAGGAATGATATTGAGTCCAGTCATATCTATGATTCATGAGCGAGACTATTTAGAAATATGATCTAGCAGTCTACTACTTATTATGCTATAAACAGTATTGTTTCTTGTCTCACTCGCTACTTTTGAGGATACCCCTACCTTCATTGCTGATAGGTCTATACCTCCTCAATTATTGGACATTTTCCTTTCCATCAATGGGCCCTATTATTTGATGTATGCACAGACCATCACCTATGGAATATATACTATCACAGAAAATACTAGTTACATAGGGTGTTTTCTTTGTGTAGTTAGCTGCTCCCCCTCCCTGCAGTGTCACCTCTGTGGTTTGCTCACCATTTATTTGGCTATGCCAATACAAATATGTTTATTTTTCTTATTATTTAACTATTAGGGGAATTTCCCTGGTGAACCACCACAGAGGTGATACCTCTTGTGTCCGGACTGTCTGAGTTTTACTGTTATATGTCTGTTATTGTTTTATGTTTGTTTGTCTGATAATTTCACAACCGCTATTGCGGGAGCTTCTTGTTTCATCAAATAGCTCTGCCACATTTTCAATTGGTATTTACAGTTGATCGATTTTTTTTTTTTTTTTTTTGTATAATCTTTATTTTTCAGATTTTTCAGATAAAGTTTTGCACAAGACAAATAAACACATAGACATTCGGCCAACATGGCCCATTAGGTAAAATACTGGAATTATAGGAATCACATTGCACATCAATCTGGATCATATCTCGGACAATCACACCGAACCTAGTGGTAAGCCCCCCTCCCCAGGGGCACGCCCAAACCCGGAGGCACAGCAGGGTGAATGGTTAGCAACATAAACAAGGCACAATATAAACCACTTCCATAATGTACCACCCTACCCTCACCACCTGGGCGCTTCCCATCCGGAGGGACGCCCCCCCATAAGATATAACCTATAGAACAGGCCTTCGAGTAATAGATCCTTATGCAATGGAACAATCAGGGAAGAAGGGAAACATGGAATGGGTCACATATAGACAGGGAAGGAATGGGGGAGGGGAAAGGTGGAAAGGGGGAAAGGAAAAAAGGGGGGGGGGGGTAAGGGTAGCATCCAACACATGTGCATCCGTACAGCAAGACATGAAATAGATTATGACATCTCCAAAATGGCTCTAACAGTCCTAGTCAACGACAGCTTCAAGGCTACCGGTAGTATCCCCACCTCCGATACCTGGTCTCCCACCGGAGGGACCAGCCCTCCGGGTGGGCTCAAGCTCCGGCTGGTCTTCAACATAGTGTATCCAGGTCGCCCATATGAGGTAGAACTTATCATATCTGTCTTTGCACTGCGCCATCCACTTCTCAGCCTCCATGAGTTTATTTACCATAGTTACCCACTCTAAGCGGGTCGGTACCTGGGGCGTCTTCCAGTATATCGGGATCAGCCGTCTGGCCGCATTGAGTAGATGAGGCAGTGCAGACTTGCGGTATTGACTGATTGGGATGGTAGGGAAGTGAAGCAAGGACTCCAATGGGGAGTCCGGTAGCTCCACATCCAAGATCAACCTGATCTGGGCATGGACGTCTTGCCAGAAGGGGCGCAGCCTGGGGCACTCCCACCAAATATGTAGGAAAGTGCCCCGTTGGCCACACTCCCGCCAGCATGCATCTGGGAGAGATGGATATATCTGGGCAAGCCTGGTGGGTACCCTATACCACCTAGTAAGCACCTTATAACTATTTTCCTGCATCCTCGTATCGACCGTGCTCGAATGTGTGAGTCTATATATGTGGTCCAATTGGGGTTCAGAAAAGCTGTGTTGCAGGTCAACCTCCCACTCCCTTATGAACCTTGGCTTCCCATCTTTCCGCAGAGAGTATATCAGGGCATATAAGGCTGAGATAGCATGGGGGACAGCCTCCTGGGACATACAGAGACGTTCAAAAGGGGAGGCCTGCGTGGGCGACCTGACCCCGTGAGGTAGGGTATTGAGGAAATGGCTGAGTTGCCGGTACCGCCATTCATCCATAAGAAAGGGACCATATTGCTCCCTCAGCGCATCCAGGGACAGCAAGCCCCGGTCCTGAACGAATCTCCCGCACCTAGACTCCCCGTCCGCCGCCCACGTCCGAAAAAAGGACGGGTGTTCCCCTGGAGTGAACCAGGGGAAGCCCCCTAGGGGCGCCAGCGGGGAGGTCGGCAGCGCAAGCCCCCCCGTCTTATTTAAGGCATCCCAGGTCGCCAGGGCATGGACGGCAAAGGGGGACACCAGTCCCGACAGCCCCCTATGTTCCCTAGGTACCCACGGGGCGTGAGCCAAATTACGCCCCGCCAGGAACTTGTCCAAGGGCACCCATACCTTATGCCGGACATTATGATACCAATCCAGAATACGCTGGAGAGCTATCGACTCGTAGTATCTTCGCATCACCGGCACCCCCAGCCCACCCGCAGACTTAGGGCGTTGCAATAAACGGAGGGCTAGCCGTGGACATTTCCCACTCCAGACATACTGAACGAACAGACTGTTGAGGCTTGAGAAGAAGGCCCGAGGCAGAGCAATTGGGATCATCTGTAAGAAAAACAAGATTCTGGGGAGCACATTCATTTTAAGTACACTGACCCGGCCCATCCACGAGAAGGCCGTCCTATCCCACCTCTTTAAGTCCACCCTGATGGAAGAGAGCAGCGGGGTGTAGTTGCACTCATATAGCTGAGCACAGCTCGCTGGTAACTGGAGATCGATTTTAATTATGTCATGTAACTAATTAATAATTCATTAAATTTCATATTTTTGTATAAATTGAGTATAGTCCGTGTTTTGCCTATAGTAGCCTCTCGCCCAGAGGTAACCTTACTCTTTAGGGTCACCGTCTGGGTATTTTGTATATTTTTAATATGTATGTTGCTCCTGTGTGCTGGCCCCTGAGACAGGGATCTGCTGTGCCATATTTTATAGCAGTTTTAAAGGGGTTGTAAGGGTTTGTTTTTTTTATTTTCTTAATGGGTTCCTTTAAGCTAGTGCGTTGTTGGTTCACCTACCTTTTCCTTCGAATTCTCTTCTAAATGTTTTTTTTTCTTTGTCTGAATTTCTCACTTCTTGTTTCTCCTCAGTAAGCTTGCCCCCATCATCCGAGCCGTTCTGGCTGGGGATTTAATTCGGCCAGAACCGCTTACTGAGGAGGAACAGGAAGTCCTTGGGTCCTTGTGCTTCTCTGTGCAATGCAGGCAGATCATGGCTGGTGGGAGGGGCAGGCAGCATCCTTTACATAGCTTTCTGAAAACATCACAGCACCCTGCCCCAGTAAAAGCTTGTACACACGATAAGAAAATTGGGCGAAGATGTTTGTCCAAGAAACTTTGGTACGATTTTCGTATAATGTGTACACGACTTTCGACATTCAATTCCAACTTTTCGTATGAAAATTCCAGAAGGGACAAACTCTAAAACTTTTCTCGTATGGGAACAGAACGAACGATTTTTGTTGTGTACCATTTTCATACACGAAAAATCAGAAAAGAAAGATTGCGCATGATCAGATATAATAAACGACAACAAAAAAAAAGCCTTTGCGTACGAGAATTTTTGTGTGAATTTTTGGTTCCGATTTGCTGTGAAACAACGAGCAAATTGGGACGATCGTTCGCCAGATTTTCTTATAGTGTGTACCCCACATAAGGCTCTCCAGAGTCCTCAGACCTGATTCAGGCAATGGGCTGGCACTTATGAGGAGTTATGCAAATACCATAACTCCTTCAAGTGGTAGAAAACTCAATACAACAAATCCACAGACATGAGATTACCACATTATAATGCAGTTAAAGTGGTTGTATACCCTTATTTTAATGTTTTACCTACAGGTACACCTATAATAAGGCTTACCTGTAGCCGCTGACATATGCGACGCATGTGAATGCCTGGGTGAAGGTCCAGCAGACGCTGCCGGACCTTGCTGGGAGGAAGACTCCTGCATGCATGTCATCACGGCTCCGGCCACTCACAGCGCTGGAGCCGCAAACCCGGTAGAACCGGCGAGGGCAAAATGTCGGCTCCCTCGGCGTGGATCAGGCTGTGATACAGTGACCTTGTTCTAAGGTATTTCATAATGCGCTAGTATGTGGTGCATAAAGGCTGGTATGTGGTGCGTAAAGTCTAGTATAAAGGCTCATTATGCCTTTACTTTACACTTACAGGGTTGTTTTTTTTTTTTTTTTAACATGTGCGGGTATACAGCCAATTAAAAACACAAAGGGATAAGCTAGAGCATCATGGCTGCGATATGATCATTTTTGTAGTTTACTATTATAGCGCCGACTCGCCGTTCGGCTTCTTTCGGCAACTCGTGACGCTCCGTATGCGACGGGGGTAGTGTTCGTCATCACGTCAATCACTTGCCTGCTGGATAGGAATGCCCAGATCCCGCAGGATTCACCACCCGGAAGCCGGGGGGGAAATAGCGATTCTACGGTATGTACGACAAAAAAAAAATCGGCATACGGTCAATCTCTGAAGTGAGCTCAATGTAATACTATTTTTTTTTTTTTAGGGTGAACCCCCGCTTTAATTTGCAGGGATTCCCTCTTTCTTCCTGTTTGGCTACGAGACAGGAAATTAATAGAAATCTCTGCAATGGGACACAGATTATGGGAAAAAAAAATCTGAAAGGAGTTATAACCCTTCCTTGATCTATCCAGAATGGAAAAAATAATGTTTGCCTATACTTCTACTTTAAGGCTGGTACATACAGGCCGAATATCAGCCGGTTCAACAGAAACCGGATGACATTCGGCCCGTGTGTACAACAGCCTGTCTGACAGAAGCTAATCCAACGGCTGGCTTTTATCGAACAAGCATGCAGGAAAATCAATAGTTGTTAGCGCTGATCAGTGTATTTAGGTGGGGGAGGGGGCAGTCCCCTTGTCAGAACAAAATAGCTCAGCAGGGTAGATCGCTGCACTAACATCGCTTGTGTTAGTACAGTGATCTGTCAGTTATTTTTCCTTCATTCCGCTGAAAAAAAAAATCCCCATGTGTACAAGGCTGTAAGTATGTTTCCATCCTTCAGGAAATGTTTTGTTTTCTGTGGTATTAACACTACAGTAATTTTGCCATGAGTTTAAAAAAATATTGGTCAGGAGCAAGATTGATTTGTGATGCCTCATTTCCATGGTATGTGTTATCGCAGTAGTCATCACAAAGAAAATCCCTTTATTTTATTTTTTTGATAGCTGTTTAGATATCAGTATTTTTGCAGTTTTCACCTTCCTGCATCACACATGGAATACAGAGAACATGTAGTGATGTTTAAATTTAGAATATTAGCTATGTTTGGAGTTGCTCTGCCAAGCTTACGAATTTTAGAAGTTAATAGTCTGTTACAGGAACGGAAGAACTTGGTGCCAGTACTAAATCGAGAAAGGAAAAGGAGTTACCATTGTACTATTACTTTCTAAAGGACTGTACTTTATCGTGCAGTTTTATTTCTCAGACTGCATATATTTCACATTTATTTCTTAGGCTTCGAAGTAATTTATTTGAAAAAATAGGCAATGTATTGTTACATTGTGTTTACTAATTCATTCATATGTTGATAATATGACCTGATATTTTTTTTAAAGCGGGAGTTCACCCATTAATCTATTTTTTCAAACAATCCCCTTAGATTCCTGCTCGTTTTGTCTAGGGGAATCGGCTAGTTGTTTTAAAATATGAGCTGTACTTACCGTTTTCGAGATGCATCTTCTCCGTCGCTTCCGGGTATGGGTCTTCGGGAGCGGGCGTTCCTTCTTGATTGACAGTCTTCCGAGAGGCTTCCGACGGTCGCATCCATCGCGTCACTAGTAGCCGAAAGAAGCCGAACGTCGGTGCGGCTCTATACTGCGCCTGCGCACCGACGTTCGGCTTCTTTCGGAAAATCGTGACGCGATGGATGCGACCGTTGGAAGCCTCTCGGAAGACTGTCAATCTAAATAGGAACGCCCATACCCGGAAGCGACGGAGAGGATGCATCTCGTAAACCGTAAGTACAGCTCATATTTTAAAACAACTAGCCGATTCCCCTAGACAAAACGAGCATCCATCTAAGGGGAAAAAGTATATTGTACGGGTGAACCTCCGCTTTAAGTAATAATGTATTCCTGTTAAACCCGAATTAGCTCGAATTAACCCTTTTCTTCCTCTTTCTCTACGTTTTTTTTTTTTTTTGTTTTGTTTCTTTTTTCTCAATTAGATTTTTTTTTTTTCATTGTTGTTTTTTAGTTTTTCTTCCCCATAATGTCTTGTTAAAGCGGAGTTCCGGCCACAATTTCACTTTTTAAATATAAATACCCCTGTAATACACAAGCTTAATGTATTCTAGTAAAGTTGGCCTGTAAACTAAGGTCCGTTTTGTTAGGTTGTTACAGCATTTAGACACTTTATAAAATAGAAATTGACTGGGGCCATCTTAAGTGTGGGCATCATGAAGCCAGACTGTATGACTTCCTGGATTTCAGCCTTTCAGATCTCGCACATGTTCAGTGCTGCACAAGCAGTGTCAGATCAGGTTTCAGCACCTGTGCTGTCCAAGTCACATGATTCTTTGAGACTGGGGAGTGCACAGACTCCTGGAAAGTTACACCCACTACATTCCCAGGAGTCTGTGCGGTGAAGCTTAAGCACATAGGTGCAGGAAGTGGGAAGATTAACTATTCTGCCTAGCAACAACACTTTGAAGGCATCTAAAAAAAAAAATTTTTTCGTAAAGGACTAATGACATTTTTTTAAAACTACTGATGTAATGTTATATTTATGGGTGGAACTCCACTTTAACATTTGTGCAAAAATGAAATAAAAAAAGACTTTTCCATTTTCTGTAATTAGTACCACATTGGTTTACATTATTGCTTGTCGGGAATGCACGCACGTGTTCCCAAAACATGAGAGAAACTCACTTCTGTTTAGCAGATATGTAGGGTGTCATTTATTCTTAATGGCACCCCCACGCATCAGCAAAACTCCAGTGAAACCTCGTGGCACCATGTGGTTCTGTTTGGTGCAATTTTTGAAAAATGGGTTGAGGAATTCTTTCCCCACATTTCTGTGGGTAGGGCGGCCTATTGACAAAATACTTTTTTTTTTATTTTTTTTTAAACTGGCCAATGATCAAATTTTATTAAAAAAAATAAAAAATGTAATTGTACTTTTTGTGTATAGATTACATAGAAAATAAAATATTAATTATTTCAAGAACTTGTCACCAAAAGAAAGCCTGGTTTCTACCCCTAGAAAAACAAAAAACATAGAGCCCATAGAGGAAATGTAAACATTTGTAAAGAGGTCAAATATGACTGCCCTGGCTTCTGTATTTATAGTCATTTGGAGATAAACACGTCTAGAATAATATTTTGTAGCTATTTTAGACCACTGACAAAATGCTGCCACGAACAATAAGGCTGGGTTCACACTACGATTTTCCCGTCCGTCAGCCGCATACGATTTATATGAAAAAACGTATGCGGCTGAAACGGACGTAAACGTATGGAACCGCACATATGTGCGTTTTCCATTGACATTAATGTTAAAAAAAACGTATGCGTTTGCCATACTGTTTCAAAAACGGCCGCAAAACCGTGGTTGAACACGGTTTTGCGTACGTTTAAAAAACGTTATGCCAGCAAATCGTACGCACCCGGATGCATCTGAGTGCATACGATTTGCAATGCATTGTCTATCTATACGTTTTCCCGTCCGGGCCCGTACGTTTTCAATACTGAAATCGTATGCGGCTGACGGACGGGAAAATCGTAGTGTGAACCCAGCCTAACAGTGGCTCATTTATAGTCTCTACAGGCCTCTTTTAGTCCTTTGATATTTTGAAACGGTTTTTAAAGTCCAAACTTTTTTTTTTTTGACAGGCTAGGGAATGGTTAAAGGCGAACTCCACCTTTTCAACATGTCACTTGTTATACCTATACTTGGGTACTTAGGGTGTAACATATTGCTAAGCATACTATCTCCCCCCCCCCCCCCCCCCAACCCAGAGTGCCCTTCACCTTGGTTATTTTCCCCTTCAGCTGCTTGGCAAGACCCCACCCACACAGCCGTGCCATTCATTCACAGTCCTCTGTGGGAACTACAAGTCCCTTCTGCAGACGGACTTGTAGTTCTCAATGCAATACAAGTTTGGTGATCATTGTATTCCTAGTCCATTGACTCTTCCTCTAGCTCTCCAACTGAAAGCCTGTACCTCAGTAAAGAGAGGGAGCTGGAGGAAGAATCTACAGGAGGGGTGCATCCACACTGATGTTTTTTGCAATCCTTTTAGGCCCCTGTGTAAAAAAAAAAAAACTTTAAAGGAGAAGTCAGGCCTACGCTCGTTTGGCTGGGCTTCTCCTATGGGTCACAGGAGTGCAGTTTGTTTTGCACTCCTGTGACCCTTTTTTAGCATGGAGCAGACTGACGTCACAGATATCAGTCCAGGCACCTCGTCATCCCGACAATGGAACTCTGGATCAAGCCGCTGAGAGCCTATGATGGTCGCTCCCGCCTCTCCATAGCTCAGCGCTCCAGTGTGCGTGGAGGAGCAGAGGAGGACAGATGCTGATTGACAGTCAGCAGCTCTCTGCTCGTGGAGCTGTGAGATCCGAGCCATCGGCGATGTTTGTATGCTCGGTTCTCAATATAGAGGCGCCGGGGGACAGATGCAGCATCTGACCGATGCTTCATCCACCTAGGTAAGTATAGTGGGTGAAAAACAAAAACAAAAAAAACCTGTGCTTCTCTTTTAAAACCCCTGCTGTTTTTTGCCACCTGCATAGATTTCCCTTTACTTTCTGACCTATAGACACCAATAGACAGTGAGAGGAAATCTCTCCAAAGAGTCCCACATTGAAAGATTAACCTCTATTTCAGCTCTGGTAACAACTTAACCTATTCTGGCCAGCTCAGTAAATTGCTTTAACCACCTCCATACACGCCACTTTCACCGCCTTCCTGCCCAGGCCATTTTTCAGCTTTTAGCACTGTCGCACTTTGAATGACAATTGGGCAGTCATGCAACACTGTACCCAAATACATTTTTAATAATTTTCTTCACAAATAGAGCTATCTTTTGGTGGTATTTAACCACTTCCTATCCGCGCTATAGCCGAATGACATCCTCCCATGCTCGAGCGGCCTGCGCACCCCCTGCAGGGCACGCATGGCTCGCTCTGTGATCAGCGAGTCTATGAGACTCGCTGGATCCCAGACCGAAGTAAGGGGTCGATCCTGACCCCTTACCACATGATCAGCTGTTTGCCAATGACAGCTGATAATGTAATGTAAACAGAACGGTAATCGGCTATTTTTTCTCCTCACACTGATAGCGTGAGGAGGAACAAAAAAGCCGATCACCAACAGAAGACAGCGGGACATCGGTCCCGATCAGGAAGAGCTGCAGACAGCTCATTTGTTTAAATGTGTGCCACCTGTCAGTGCCACCTATCAGTGCCCACAGTGCAACTTCTAATCAGTGCCTCAAACAGTGCTGCCCATCATTGTCACCTGCCAGTGCCTGTCATTGTCACCTACCAGTGCCGGTCAGTGCCATCTATCTGTGCCCATCAATGCCATCCATCAGTGCCACCTTATCTGTACCCATCAGTGCCGCCTTATCTGTGCCTATCAGTGCCCACCAGTGCAGCCTATCAGTGCCGCCTCATCAGCGCATATCAATGAAGGAGAAAAATTACCGGTTTGCAAAAAAAATTAACAAAATATAAAGGATGATTTTTTTTTCAAAATATTCCATATTTTTTTGTTTGTTTAGCAAAAAAAAAAAAAAAAACAGAGGTCATCAAATACCACCAAAACAAAGCTCTATTTGTAGGGAAAAAATTATAAAAATTTAATTTGGGTACAGCGTTGTTTGACCGCGCAATTGTCATTCAAAATGCATCAGCACTGAAAGCTGAAAATTGGTCTGGGCAGAAGGGGGGTTTAAGTGCCCAGTAAGTAAGTGGTTAATCACTGCTGTTTTGTTTTTCTTTTTTGTTTTTTACAAATAACTTGGTGTTTTTATTTAAAAAAATAAATGGCATACAGAACGCATAAGCATACATCACACGCAGGTGAGATAAGGAAGATACAGGAGTCAATGCATACACTGAACATTGAAAATATATTGCAGTTAGCATCCCAAGCGCGATAGGCAGGCGTAAAAAACATAGAGACTCAAAGGGGCAACGGGACCAGTCAGACACACAACCATAGTTTACAAGTGGGCATGGGGGGAGGGTCTGTAGGCTCAATCAGGCAAGGCATTGCAGGTATCAGCATTCTCCACCCAGTCATCCCACACCTTGTTATATTTGGCCGGGCAACCCCTATGGGCGTAGATCTCCCTTTTATACGGTAACACAGAATTAACCGCAACTATCCATTCCTGGATAGACGGGGGCGAGGCACAAAGCCATTTACAAGCTATCCATAAACGTGCCGTGAATAATGATTCCTGGAGGAATATCTTGTGGTATTTGTCAGAGTCGGGGTCCGGGAACACCCCCAGTAGACACTGCTTGGGGCACAGTGTCAGGGGGGACCCCATCTTATCATGTATGAATTTCACAATCTGTGACCAGTATCCTTGTATGATCGTGCAAGACCACATGAGGTGAAAAAATGTGAAGGGGGTACCGTCACACCTGGGGCATAGAAGGCTGTATCCCTGCTTGTATTTGGCCAGGCGAGCGGGGGTCAGGTACGACCTGTGTAAAATGTAAAGGTGGGTAAGACGATCTGACAGTTTAGGCGACACCTTCTTAGTGGCATCCAACGCGTCCTCCCACTCATCATCCTCGCTGTTTTGTTTTTTTACTAGAATAAAAGACCAAAAATTTTGAAGAAAAATGTTTTTCTTAGTTTCTGTCAGTAAATTTTGTAAATGAGTAATTTTTCTCCTTCACTGATATGCATAAAAAGGCTGCACTGATGGGCACTAATGAAGTGGCACTTCTGGGCACTGATGAGGAGGCACTATTAAGCGGCACTGAGGGGCACTAATAGGCAGCAGGGATAGGCGGTACTGATGGGCACGAATGGGTAGCACTGATGGGAATTGATGGACAGCACTGGTGAGGAGCAGGCACTAAAAGGCAGCACTGCCTGGCACCAGTAATGGCCATTGATTTGTGTCACTCATGGGCATTGATTGCTGGCACTCATGGGCACTGATTGGTGGCACTACTGGCGCTTTACTATAATCGGGGAACTAATGATCAGTGCCCTGATTACCTACCCTGTTTTCCCCTGCGTGGAGATGCCGCTGATTGGAACTTTTCGGGTAGAGCTCCTGTGCAAAGGAAGCATCATTCATTCTGAGGTTGAGTGTGAGGCGAGGAGTGCCAATTACTGTATGTTGCGGTCGTTCAGGTGCTTATCTAATCATTTTTATATATAATATTCTGTTTGCATCAGCTTGGCATTGCATGCCATTGCTGAGTTTATCATCTTCTAGGACCCCCAGGTCCTTTTCCATCCTAGATCCCCCCAGAGGTTCTCCCCTTAGTGTATAGATTGTATTCATATTTTTGCCACCCAAATGCATTATTTAAAATTTTTCTACATTAAACCTCATTTGCCATGTAGTTGCCCACCCTTTTAATTTGTTCAGATCTTCTTGCAAGGTTTCCACATCCTGCGGAGAAGTTATTGCCCTGCTTAGCTTAGTATTGTCTGCAAATACAGAGATTAAACTGTTTACCCCATCCTCCAGATCATTTATGAACAAATTAAATAGAATTGGACCCAGCACAGAACCCTGGGGGACCCCACTACCCACCCCTGACCATTCTGAGTAATTCCTCATTTATCACCACCCTCTGATCTCGCCCTTGTAGCCAGTTTTCAATCCATAAATCCACACACACACACACACACACACACACATATATATATATATATATATATATATATATATATATATATATATATATATATATATATATATATATATAATTACCTATGTCATAAAATATTCTCAAAATTAATGAATACAATTTAAATTTAAAATGTGACCTTCCAATATAACCGTAAAATTCTTTTAGGGCAACGTTCTTAATCCATATAGGAACTTCAAGTAAATTGGACACCCAGTGTTCACAGAAATATTTTGAGTCTCACCAATATCAACTTGCTGTTAAAGATTGAGGACTTTTTCAATGAGCTCCAGTCACTGCTCCACGGAGTTGTTTCAATCACAGGCACATCTTGCCAGGAAGTGTGTGATAAGCGAGAGGGAGGAAGGGAAATTAATAAAAGCAACAAAGATTTTCACAAATTCCAGGTGCCCGCCTGGCACTAAGGATGACATGCTCAGATCAGATGATCGTTACATGCCCCGGTTATGTCGTATAACACAGGCTTAGACCATACACCATGCAATGTTTGTCAGTGTTCCTGTCTAACTCGATGTTCGTTTTGTCTGATGGACTTCTTTTCTTTTTTTTTTCTCTCAATGCACATTCACATTGCACTGGTGATAACAATATATACCACTTATATAATTATTTATTCATTAAATATTATTTATTTATTCAAGTATATAATCCGTTCCACTGCATGTTTGCACAGTGTATAAATTACACAACGTAATTTGTATATTTGCACATAATAATGTATGAATATAGACATATTCAACAGATTTAATATTGAGGACTATATTCTATGCCTCAGAATATTGCGGACCTGCACTAATCTTGCTCTCAATTTTGTCCTTCCAATTTTGACTTGTGTCATTACTGAGAAAGCTGCAGTTTATTGTTTGATTATTCCTTGATTGATGTGATATACCTGTGACGCTGTTAAAACTGTTTTGCATTGAGTTTTCAATCCACGTACTCACCCTATGGTCCATGCCAACGACCTTATTTTGTGCCGTAAACGTTTATAGGGAACTGTGTAAAATGCTTTTGCAAAATCCAGATACACCACGTCTACGGGCCTTCCTTTATCTCAAAGGCAGCTCTCTTCCTCATAGAAGGTAATAGATTGGTTTGGCAAGAACGACTCTTCGTGACTCCATGCTGATTACTGCTAATGATACAGTTTTCATTACTAAAATCTTGTATATAGTTCCTTATCTTCCCCTCCAAGAGCTTACATACTATTGATGTTGGGCTAACTGGTCTGTAATTCCCAGAGATGTATTTTGGGCCCTTTTTAAATATTGTGGCTACATGGGCTTTTCTCCCATTCGCTGGTACCATTCCAGTCAGCATTGGTATGCATAAGGCAACACGTAACAAAGTTGGACCGCCCATTATTTCAATTAAGAATCCAGGTAGTTGGTGTAGGCGGACTCAAACCAGTTCTATTATGTGAAGGACCCTATTTGGGAGGGAAACATTGCCTTTCTAAGTAATATAAAAAGCCCTTAAAACCTAGGGCACTATTGAACAGAAGTGAAAAGCTCTATATAACAGAAAATTTTCCATCTTATAAACGGTAACATAGCTTTGCTATTTATTTTTTTGCCTTGTTCTGGATCAACTGTGGGTATAGGATTGTGTATATGGTAGTGTGTGTGTGTGTGTGTGTGTGTGTGTGTGTGTGTGTGTGTGTGTATATATATATATATATTCCCCCCCCCCCTTTTTTAAGGTTTGAACAAGTCTTTTTTTTTTTTTTAAAACCTAACTGTAACACAAAATTTGGGATTTTTCTTTCTTTTAGCCCCAATCACAGTGGTCAACATTACAAACGTTTCTGACCTCTCACCCCTCATCACACTATCCCCCAAAAAAGTTAAAGCAGAACTCTAGTTTGCAGATAAATATATCTGTCAGAGCAATTTGTCCCCATGTTAATGAGGACACAAGACTTTTTTGGATGTGAATGAGTAGAGGTACATAGTATCCCTTTGCATTCATCAAAGAAGGTCAAAAAGTAAATAACACAAAAACGCTGCCTGCCAAACACGACTGTTCCTGTAGTACTCCCATGGAGGGGGAGGGGGGGGCGTCAGAAGAAGTCTGATCATCGAAGGACAGGCAGACATCATGGCAAGGAATCTGACCATGATGGGATGAATGTGAGGATCACTTATAAAGATATAGCACTTGTGTACATAATTGTAATACAAGCTACTTTTTTTTTTTTTTAAACCAATACATTATTGTTTTAGTGCTATAGCCTGTACTGCTTTATAAATACGAAAATGTCATTTCACTTTTCGGCTATTGTCTTCATTGAAATTATTTCAATTCAGATTAATGGCATAAAATCTTGTAACATTCTTTTTTCTTTCTTTTGAAGGTTTTAACATCTTTCGTAGGAGATAAGCATGTGAGAGACATCAAAAGCGCAGTTCCACATTAAAGTAACAGGTTTGTATCATTTTGTTCTGCTCATTTGGTGCATGTTTGGCATTTTATTTAATATGTAATTAAGATATTTGCTGCTAGTGTCATTTTACAATTATGTGCAGGGCCAGATTTCTACATGGCCTTAGTGTGGCACAGTCACGTGGGACAGCGCCAAGCCTATTGGACCATTACCACGTGGGAATATCTAAACACTACATGCATGGGCACATCTGCCTTCTAGATTGTATCTAGAAGGCAGACAGTAGTTCCAGCGAATTCAGTGCTGATGTGTAAGTGTTATCACCTGTAGAATAGAAATGATTTGACTAGTATTTCTGTTGGGATCAAAAGATATGTTAGGAACATAGTTAGACATGTCTTTATGATCCATTGATTAATCATCTTTTTTAGAGGTGTCAACAATCTGTTCAGGCCATTTTATAATATCTTTGTAGAATAAGCAGTAATTTCTCCCTTCACACTTTGTTTGCTATCTTCTGGTATACTAAAGTCATGCGGGTGTACAAGAGAGGTTTGCTTTTAACATCATCACTTTTTAAAGGGAATGAGGCGTTGTTTCAGTGAGCTGTAAGAATACCAATAAATGTGTCTATATCCGTAATACAAAGGAGCTTGTGCCTGAATAGTCAGGATTGTTTTTTTATATGATTTGTATAGAGTTATATGAGACAAACACCTCTCCTGGAACGCAGGCTCTTCAAACTAAGGTTGAGTTACTATGACAACCAATGAAAACGGCAGAATATGGAATGTTGGATTTATGATCGACAAGGGCACATGTTTGGAAATTGCAGAATTTACTTGCTGTAATTACACATAGGATTAATGTCCATGACCTTAGTGGTGAGACTGAAGAACACTTTTACTTTATGGGTGGATGGAAAGTCGGGACTGCTGTTAGTGCTGTGTCTGATTGTGCTGGGTAGATACTTGCTGTTCTAGTTGGTCATCAATGTAATGGATGGTCAAAGGCAAATCAAAAGAGACAAAAAGTAGTGGAGCCAATCCTAGCAACCAAAAGGTTGGTCAGTTATTAAGTGGTCTTGCATAGCAAGAGCACTTATTGTTATCTCACATATATATTATTAAGTGGTCTTGCATAGCAAGAGCACTTATTGTTATCTCACATATATATTATTATTATTCTTATAGCCAAATTTGCCCCCCTAACTCCTCCCACAGTTTTTACACTACATAGACGAGTAATATATCGAATCGTGCGGATTGTTCCCGATCGGTGGGCTATTACTGTGTGGAAAATTTCGCCGAATCGTTCGCGAAATATTGTAATTTTTGCGGCAAAATTTTCCCATAGGAATGAATGGGGAGCGGTAGAGTGTGGGATTTCTAAAAATGAAAAATCATTACATGATTTGCAAACTGCGACCACACCCTCATTTTCAAGCCGACCTACACAAATCTTATATCAAAACGTTCAGCTATCCCTGCTGCCTCCACACGTGTTCACGGCTAAGTGATTGATCAAACCGTTTTCACAATATGATAATTTGTTTGCAACCTACGCCATCCATTATTTCAATGGAAGTCAATGGAGGTCAAAGTTTAGAAAACTAAAATCATCTTTGGAATTTGTAAACTGCGACTGTGCCTTCAATTTTATTATTTCAGAGACATACTATACATCAAAATGTAGGTCTGGGTCTTGTGATTCGTAAAATATAAAGATATTCGCTGTACGATTCATAGTTTTTAAAATACAACCATTTGAATAGGACAAGTATTTAAGAAAAATCCAGGATCTGAGTCTCTGCTTAGAGGCTGCATGCTTATGTTTACATTGGTTTCCTAGGAGACGCTGAGGTAATAAAAACTCCTCACGCACAGCTGTAAGGGGATTCTATAGCTCCTCCCACACAGTTGTGAGGTAGTTGTGAGGCGTTTTCTGTGAGGTAAATACCTTCATACACACAGTTGTGAGGTAGCTGTGAGGTGTTTTCTGTGAGGTAAATACCTTAATTTGAAGGACAAGTATTAAAAAAAATTCCTCAATTTCTGATGTGTTTACAGAGAGCCTGCAAACCAAACAATTGGTTTCCTAGGAGACGCTAAGGAGTTTAATAACACCTCACAAACAGCTGTGAGGTGAGTTGGCTCCTCCCACACAAGGCTGAGGGAACTTTCCTCTGCTTGCAAGGGTCTCAAACTGGTGGCCCTCCAGCTGTTGTAAAACTACAAGTCCCATCATGCCTCTGCCTGTGGGAGTCATGCTGGTAACTGTCATTCTTGGAATGCCTCATTGGACTTGTAGTTTTGCAACAGCTGGAGGGCCGCCAGTTTGAGACTCGAGTGTGTTTGCATATGTTTACATTGGTTTCCTAGGAGACGCTGAGGTAAAATCCTTCATACACACATCTGTGAGGGCTTTCTATAGCTCCTCCCACACACTGTGAGGTGATATGGCTCAGTTTTTTTTGGCTCTGCGTAACTTCTGCATGCTCTGCATATAGCAACCATACATAGCAACCAGTCCATAGAAACCAGTCCATAGCAACCAGACCATAGCAACCAGTCCATAGCAACCAGTCCATAGCAACCAGTCCATAGCAACCGTCTATAGCAACCAGTCCATAGCAACCAATCCAGAGCAACCGTCAATACCAACCAGTCCATAGCAACCAGTCCATAGCAACCAGTCCATAGCAATCAATCCATAGCAACCAGTCCATAGCAACCAGTCCATAGCAACTGTCCATAGCAACCAGTCCATAGCAACCGGTCCATAGCAACCAGTCCATAGCAACCGTCCATAGCAACCAGTCCATAGCAACCAGTCCATAGCAACCGTCCATAGAAACCAGTCCATAGCAACCACTCCATAGCAACCCATCCATAGCAACCGGTCCATAGCAACCGGTCCATAGCAACCGGTCCATAGCAACCGTCCATAGGAACCCGTCCATAGCAACCAGACCATAGCAACCCTCCATAGCAACCAGTCCATAGCAACCGTCCATAGCAACCAGTCTCTAGCAACCACTCCATAGCAACCACTCCATAGCAACTGTCCATAGCAACCATTCCATAGCAACCGTCTATAGCAACCAGTCCATAGCAACCACTCCATAGCAACCACTCCATAGCAACCACTCCATAGCAACCGTCTATAGCAACCAGTCCATAGCAACCAGTCCATAGCAACCAATCCAGAGCAACCGTCAATACCAACCAGTCCATAGCAACCAGTCCATAGCAACCAGTCCATAGCAATCAATCCAGAGCAACCGTCCATAGCAACCAGTCCATAGCAACCAGTCCATAGCAACCAGTCCATAGCAACCAGTCCATATCAACTGTCCATAGCAACCAGTCCATAGCAACCCGTCCATAGCCATCAGTCCATAGAAACCAGTCCATAGCAACCCTCCATAGCAACCGGTCCATAGCAACCAGTCCATAGCAACCGTCCATAGCAACCAGTCCATAGCAACCAGTCCATAGCAACCACTCCATAGCAACCCATCCATAGCAACCGGTCCATAGCAACCGGTCCATAGCAACCGTCCATAGGAACCCGACCATAGCAACCGTCCATAGCAACCAGTCTCTAGCAACCACTCCGTAGCAACCACTCCGTAGCAACCACTCCGTAGCAACCAGTCCATAGCAACCAGTCCATAGCAACCAGTCCATAGCAACCCTCCATAGCAACCAGTTTTTGATGGGGCAAATAGGATGGTGCAGTTTTGATGGGGTAGTTTTTAATGGAGCAGTTTTTGATGGGGCAATGGACCGAACTGGCTCGACACACTGTTGGATCACATTTACATCTCCAGGGGCACCGTCTCCAGTCAGGAGTATTGGTGGAGGCAAGACCACGCCGCACAATTTCCCCAGAAATTGTATCTTTTCTAGTTAAGTGGTCTTGCATAGCAAGAGCACTTATTGTTATCTCACATATATATTATTAAGTGGTCTTGCATAGCAAGAGCACTTATTGTTATCTCACATATATATTATTATTAAGTGGTCTTGCATAGCAAGAGCACTTATTGTTATCTCACATATATATTATTATTATTATTATTATTCTTATAGCCAAATTTGCCCCCCTAACTCCTCCCACAGTTTTTACACTACATAGACGAGTAATATATCGAATCGTGCGGATTGTTCCCGATCGGTGGGCTATTACTGTGTGGAACGTTTCGCCGAATCGTTCGCGAAATATCGTCATTTTTGCGGCAAAATTTTCCCATAGGAATGAATGGGGAGAGCTAGAGTGTGGGATTTCTAAAAATGAAAAATCAGCACATGATTTGCAAACTGCGACCACACCCTCATTTTCAAGCCGACCTACACAAATCTTATATCAAAACGTTCAGCTATCCCTGCTGCCACCAGACGTGTTCACGGCTAAGTGATTGATCAAACCGTTTTCACAATATGATAATTTGTTTGCAACCTACGCCATCCATTATTTCAATGGAAGTCAATGGAGGTCAAAGTTTAGAAAACTAAAATCATCTTTGGAATTTGTAAACTGCGACTGTGCCTTCAATTTTATTATTTCAGAGACATACTATACATCAAAATGTAGGTCTGGGTCTTGTGATTCGTAAAATATAAAGATATTCGCTGTACGATTTATAGTTTTTAAAATACAACCATTTGAACAGGACATGTAATAAAAGACATTCCTCAATTTCTGCTGTGTTTACAGAGAGGCTGCAAACCAAACAATTGGTTTCCTAGGAGACGCTGTGGAGTTTTATAACTGCTCACAAACAGCTGTGAGTGTGAGTTGGCTCCTCCCACACAAGGCTGAGGGAACTTTCCTCTGCTTAGCTGCTTGTATATGTTTATATTGGTTTCCTAGGAGACGCTGAGGTAAAAACCTTCATACACACATCTGTGAGGGCTTTCTATAGCTCCTCCCACACACTGTGGTGATATGACTCAGGGAACTTTCCTCTGCTTAGAGCAAGGGTCTTCGCTGTACGATTTATAGTTTTTAAAATACAATCATTTGAATAGGACAAGTATTTAAGAAAAATCCAGGATCTGAGTCTCTGCTTAGAGGCTGCATGCTTATGTTTACTTTGGTTTCCTAGGAGACGCTGAGGTAACTAAAACTCCTCACGCACAGCTGTAAGGGGATTCTATAGCTCCTCCCACACAGTTGTGAGGCAGTTGTGAGGTGTTTTCTGTGAGGTAAATACCTTCATACATACAGTTGTGAGGCAGTTGTGAGGTGTTTTCTGTGAGGTGTTTTTTGTGAGGTAAATACCTTCATACACACAGTTGTGAGGTAGTTGTGAGGTGTTTTCTGTGAGGTAAATACCTTCATACACACAGTTGTGAGGTAGTTGTGAGGTGTTTTCTGTGAGGTAAATACCTTCATTTAAAGGACAAGTATTCAAAAAAAATCCTCAATTTCTGCTGTGTTTACAGAGAGCCTGCAAACCAAACAATTGGTTTCCTAGGAGACGCTGAGGGGTTTAACCACTTCCCTACCGGCCCATAGTAAAATGACGTCCACAAAGAACTTCTGCCGTTCAGAGTGGACGTCATATGACGTCCTGGGCTTTCCGGGTGGATATCTGAATGATGCCTGCAGCTAAGAGGCATCATTCAGATATCCTTCTAAACTGCCGGCGATTCTGCACAACGTAAGAACGATCATAGCGGCGGTTCCGCCGCTAGATCGTTCTTACAGGCGGCGGGAGGGGACATCCCCCCCCTCCCGCCGCCATCCGGTGCTTCTCCGGGCTCTCCCGTGCCATCGGGGGCCCGGAGAACGAATCGTCCGGCGCTCGCAGGAAGCATAGAGATGACTGGTGACCAGATGGTCACCAGTCATCTCTATGACCGTCGGAGGACCCGGGCGCGATGTGATGACGTCACGCCCGGGTCCCGTAAGTAAACAAAGCCGCGATTGCGGCTGCTAAGCAACCACAAGCATGAGATCGGTGAATTTTTTTTCACCGATTTCATGCTTTCCAGCCTGGAGGAGAGATGTGGGGTCTTACTGACCCCGCATCTCTCCATAAAGAGTACCTGTCACACACATTCCTATTACAAGGGATGTTTACATTCCTTGTAATAGGAATAAAAGTGATAAAAAAAAAAAAAAATTAAAAAAAAAAGTGTAAAAAAGAAATAAATATATATAAAAAAAAAAAGAAATAAAAATTTATTTTTTTAACGCCCCTGTCCCCGGTAGCTTGCGCGCAGAAGCGAACGCACACGCAAGTCCCGCCGACATATGTAAACGCCGTTTAAACCACATATGTGAGGTATCGCCGCGTGCGTTAGAGTGCCAGCAACAATTCTAGCACTAGATCTCCTCTGTAAATCTAAACTGGTAACCTGTAAAAAATTTCAAATCGTTGCCTATGGAGATTTTTAAGTACCGAAGTTTGGCGCCATTCCATGAGTGTGCGCAATTTTAAAGCGTGACATGTTAGGTATCTATTTACTCGGTGTAACATCATATTTCATATTTTACAAAAAAATTGGGCTAACTTTACTGTTTTTAAATTTTTTTAATTCATGAAACAATTTTTTTCCCAAAAAAAGGCGTTTGAAAAATTATTGCGCAAATACCGTGCAAGATAAAAGGTTTCAATGACCGTCGTTTTATTCCCTAGGGTGTCTGCTAAAAAAAACATATATAATGTTTGGGGGTTCTGCGTAATTTTCTAGCAAAAAAATTATGATTTGTACATGTAGGAGAGAAGTGCCAGAATAGGCCCGGTATGGATGGGTGTATAACTGCCCGGTATGGAAGAGGTTAATAACACCTCCCAAACAGCTGTGAGGTGAGTTGGCTCCTCCCACACAAGGCTGAGGGAACTTTCCTCTGCTAGAGTGTGTTTGCATATGTTTACATTGGTTTCCTAGGAGACGCTGAGGTAAAATCCTTCATATACACACATCTGTGAGGGCTTTCTATAGCTCCTCCCACACACTGTGAGGTGATATGGCTCAGTTTTTTTTGGCTCTGCGTAACTTCTGCATGCTCTGCATATAGCAACCATGCATAGCAACCAGTCCATAGCAACCAGTCCATAGCAACCAGTCCATAGCAACTGTCCATAGCAACCAGTCCCTAGCAACCACTCCATAGCAACCACTCCATAGCAACCAGTCCCTAGCAACCAGTCCCTAGCAACCGTCCATAGCAACCAGTCCATAGCAACCAGTCCATATCAACCACTCCATAGCAACCAGTCCCTAGCAACCAGTCCCTAGCAACCAGTCCCTAGCAACCGTCCATAGCAACCAGTCCCTAGCAACCAGTCCATAGCAACCACTCCATAGCAACCACTCCATAGCAACCACTCCATAGCAACCAGTCCCTAGCAACCAGTCCATAGCAACCAGTCCCTAGCAACCAGTCCCTAGCAACCAGTCCCTAGCAACCGTCCATAGCAACCAGTCCCTAGCAACCAGTCCCTAGCAACCAGTCCATAGCAACCAGTCCCTAGCAACCAGTCCATAGCAACCAGTCCCTAGCAACCAGTCCCTAGCAACCAGTCCCTAGCAACCAGTCCATAGCAACCAGTCCATAGCAACCAGTCCCTAGCAACCAGTCCATAGCAACCACTCCATAGCAACCAGTCCCTAGCAACCAGTCCCTAGCAACCAGTCCATAGCAACCGTCCATAGCAACCAGTCCATAGCAACCACTCCATAGCAACCGTCTATAGCAACCGTCTATAGCAACCAGTCCAAAGCAACCGTCCATAGCAACCAGTCCATAGCAACCAGTCCATAGCAACTGTCCATAGCAACTGTCCATAGCAACCATTCCATAGCAACCCTCCATAGCAACTCTCCATAGCAACCACTCCATAGTAACCAGTCCATAGCAACCAGTCCATAGCAACCAGTCCATAGCAACCGTCCATAGCAACCCATCCATAGCCATCAGTCCCTAGCAACCAGTCCATAGCAACCAGTCCATAGCAACCACTCCATAGCAACCGTCTATAGCAACCAGTCCAAAGCAACCGTCCATAGCAACCAGTCCATAGCAACCAGTCCATAGCAACTGTCCATAGCAACTGTCCATAGCAACTGTCCATAGCAACCATTCCATAGCAACCCTCCATAGCAACCACTCCATAGTAACCACTCCATAGCAACCAGTCCCTAGCAACCAGTCCCTAGCAACCAGTCCATAGCAACCAGTCCATAGCAACCTGTCCATAGCAACCCTCCATAGCAACCACTCCATAGCAACCCTCCATAGCAACCACTCCATAGCAACCCTCCATAGCAACCCTCCATAGCAACCACTCCATAGCAACCGTCCATAGCAACCAGTCCCTAGCAACCAGTCCCTAGCAACCAGTCCCTAGCAACCAGTCCCTAGCAACCGTCCATAGCAACCAGTCCATAGCAACCCTCCATAGCAACCACTCCATAGCAACCGTCTATAGCAACCAGTCCAAAGCAACCGTCCATAGCAACCAGTCCATAGCAACCAGTCCATAGCAACTGTCCATAGCAACCAGTCCATAGCAACCAGTCCATAGCAACCAGTCCATAGCAACCAGTCCATAGCAACCTGTCCATAGCAACCCTCCATAGCAACCACTCCATAGCAACCCTCCATAGCAACCACTCCATAGCAACCCTCCATAGCAACCCTCCATAGCAACCACTCCATAGCAACCGTCTATAGCAACCAGTCTAGGGCAACCAGTCCATAGCAACCGTCCATAGCAACCAATCCAGAGCAACCGTCCATACCAACCACTCCATAGCAACCAGTCCATAGCAACCGTCCATAGCCATCAGTCCATAGAAACCACTCCATAGCAACAACATAGCAACCACTCCATAGCAACCGTCTATAGCAACCGGTCTATAGCAACCGGTCCATAGCAACCGGTCCATAGCAACCGTCTATAGCAACCGTCCATACCAACCACTCCATAGCAACCAGTCCATAGCAACCAGTCCATAGCAACCGTCCATAGCAACCAGTCCATAGCAACAGTCCATAGCAACCCTCCATAGCAACCCTCCATAGCAACCACTCCATAGCAACCATTCCATAGCAACCCTCCATAGCATCCAGTCCAAAGCAACCAGTCCATAGCAACCATCCATAGCAACCGTCCATAGCAACCAGTCCATACCAACCGTCCATAACAACCCGTCCATAGCAACCAGTCCATAGCCATCAGTCCATAGCAACCCTCCATAGCAACCAGTCCATAGCAACCCTCCATAGCACCCAGTCCATAGCACCCAGTCCATAGCAATCAGTCCGTAGCAACCACTCCATAGCAACCACTCCATAGCAACCACTCCATAGCAAACCGTCCATAGCAACCAGTCCATAGCAACCCTCCATAGCAGCCAGTTTTTGATGGGGCAAATAGGATGGTGCAGTTTTGATGGTGCAGTTTTGATGGGCTAGTTTTTGATGGAGCAGTTTTTGATGGGGCAATGGACCGAATTGGATCGACACACGGTTGGATCACATTTACATCTCCAGGGGCACCGTCTCCAGTCAGGAGTATTGGTGGAGGCAAGACCACGCCCCACAATTTCCCCAGAAATTGTATCTTTTCTAGTTATTATTATTATTCTTATAGCCAAATTTGCCCCCCTAACTCCTCCCACAGTTTTTACACTACATAGATGAGTAATATATCGAATTGTGCGGATTGTTCCCGATCGGTGGGCAATTACCTTGTGGGACGTTTCGCCGAATCGTTCGCGAAATATCGTCATTTTTGCGGCAAAATTTTCCCATAGGAATGAATGGGGAGAGCTAGAGTGTGGAATGTCAGAAACGGAAAAATCAGCACATGATTTGTAAACTGCGACCACTCCCTCATTTTCAAGCCGACCTACACAAATCTTATATCAAAACGTTCAGCTATCCCTGCTGCCACCAGATGTGTTCACGGCTACGTGATTGATCAAACCGTTTTCACAATATGATAATTTGTTTGCAACCTACGCCATACATTATTTCAATGGAAGTCAATGGAGGTCAAGGTTTAGAAAACTAAAATCTGCTTTGGAATTTGTAAACTGCGACTGTGCCTTCAATTTTATTATTTCAGAGACATACTATACATCAAAATGTAGGTCTGGGTCTTGTGATTCGTAAAATATAAAGATATTCGCTGTGCGATTTATAGTTTTTAAAATACAACAATTTGAAGGACAAATATTAAAAAATAAATCCAGAATCTGAGAATCTGCCTAGAGTGTGTTTGCATATGTTTACATTTGGTTTCCTAGGAGACGCTGAGGTAATTAAAAGTCCTCACAGCTGTAAGGGGATTATATAGCTCCTCCCACACAGTTGTGAGGTGTTTTCTGTGAGGTGAGTTCTGTGAGGTAAATACTTTCATACACACAGTTGTGAGGTAGTTGTGAGGTGTTTTCTGTGAGGTAAATACCTTCATACACACAGTTGTGAGGCGTTTTCTGTGAGGTAAATACCTTCATACACACAGTTGTGAGGTAGCTGTGAGGCGTTTTCTGTGAGGTAAATACCTTCATACACACAGTTGTGAGGTAGCTGTGAGGCGTTTTCTGTGAGGTAAATACCTTCATACACACAGTTGTGAGGTAGTTGTGAGGCGTTTTCTGTGAGGTAAAAACCTTCATACACACAGTTGTGAGGTAGTTGTGAGGTGTTTTCTGTGAGGTAAATACCTTCATACACACAGTTGTGAGGTAGTTGTGAGGTGTTTTCTGTGAGGTGTTTTTTTGTGAGGTGAGTTCTGTGAGGTAAATACCTTCATACACACAGTTGTGAGGTGTTTTCTGTGAGGTAAATACCTTCATACACACAGTTGTGAGGTAGTTGTGAGGTGTTTTCTGTGAGGTAAATACCTTAATTTGAAGGACAAGTATTCAAAAAACATTCCTCAATTTCTGCTGTGTTTACAGAGAGCCTGCAAACCAAACAATTGGTTTCCTAGGAAACGCTGAGGAGTTTTATAACACCTCACAAACAGTTGTGAGGTGAGTTGGCTCCTCCCACACAAGGCTGAGGGAACTTTCCTCTGCTAGCAAGGGTCTCAAACTGGTGGCCCTCCAGCTGTTGTAAAACTACAAGTCCCATCATGCCTCTGCCTGTGGGAGTCATGCTGGTAACTGTCATTCTTGCAATGCCTCATTGGACTTGTAGTTTTGCAACAGCTGGAGGGCCGCCAGTTTGAGACGCCTGGTTAGAGGCTGCTTGCATATGTTTACATTGGTTTCCTAGGAGACGCTGAGGTAAAATCCTTCATACACACATCTGTGAGGGCTTTCTATAGCTCCTCCCACACACTGTGAGGTGATATGGCTCAGTTTTTTTTGGCTCTGCGTAACTTCTGCATGCTCTGCATATAGCAACCATGCATAGCAACCAGTCCATAGCAACCAGTCCATAGCAACCAGTCCATAGCAACCAGTACATAGCAACCACTCCATAGCAACCACTCCATAGCAACCACTCCATAGCAACCAGTCCCTAGCAACCAGTCCCTAGCAACCGTCCATAGCAACCAGTCCCTAGCAACCAGTCCATAGCAACCAGTCCCTAGCAACCACTCCATAGCAACCACTCCATAGCAACCAGTCCCTAGCAACCAGTCCCTAGCAACCGTCCCTAGCAACCAGTCCCTAGCAACCAGTCCATAGCAACCAGTCCATAGCAACCAGTACCTAGCAACCACTCCATAGCAACCACTCCATAGCAACCACTCCATAGCAACCACTCCATAGCAACCAGTCCCTAGCAACCACTCCCTAGCAACCGCAACCACTCCATAGCAACCAGTCCCTAGCAACCAATCCCTAGCAACCAGTCCATAGCAACCAGTCCCTAGCAACCGTCCATAGCAACCAGTCCCTAGCAACCAGTCCATAGCAACCACTCCCTAGCAACCACTCCATAGCAACCAGTACCTAGCAACCAGTCCCTAGCAACCAATCCATAGCAACCAGTCCATAGCAACCAGTCCATAGCAACCGTCCATAGCAACCAGTCCATAGCAACCAGTCCCTAGCAACCAGTCCCTAGCAACCAGTCCCTAGCAACCAGTCCCTAGCAACCAGTCCATAGCAACCGTCCATAGCAACCGTCCTTAGCAACCAGTCCCTAGCAACCAGTCCCTAGCAACCAGTCCCTAGCAACCACTCCCTAGCAACCACTCCCTAGCAACCGTCCATAGCAACCAGTCCATAGCAACCAGTCCCTAGCAACCACTCCCTAGCAACCACTCCCTAGCAACCAGTCCATAGCAACCAGTCCCTAGCAACCAGTCCATAGCAACCGTCCATAGCAACCAGTCCATAGCAACCAGTCCCTTGCAACCAGTCCCTTGCAACCAGTCCCTAGCAACCAGTCCCTAGCAACCAGTCCATAGCAACCCTCCATAGCAACCACTCCATAGCAACTGTCTATAGCAACCAGTCCAAAGCAACCGTCCATACCAACCACTCCATAGCAACCACTCCATAGCAACTGTCCATAGCAACTGTCCATAGCAACCATTCCATAGCAACCCTCCATAGCAACCCTCCATAGCAACCAGTCCATAGCAACCAGTCCATAGCAACCGTCCATAGCAACCCATCCATAGCCATCAGTCCATAGCAACCCTCCATAGCAACCAGTCCATAGCAACCAGTCCATAGCAACCCTCCATAGCAACCCTCCATAGCAACCACTCCATAGCAACCACTCCATAGCAACCACTCCATAGCAACCCTCCATAGCAACCACTCCATAGCAACCGTCTATAGCAACCAGTCCATAGCAACCAGTCCATAGCAACCGTCCATAGCAACCAGTCCATAGGAACCAATCCAGAGCAACCATCCATACCAACCAGTCCATAGCAACCAGTCCATAGCAACCAGTCCATAGCAACCGTCCATAGCCATCAGTCTATAGCAACCAGTCCAAAGCAACCAGTCCAAAGCAACCAGTCCATAGCAACCCTCCATAGCAGCCAGTTTTTGATGGGGCAAATAGGATGGTGCAGTTTTGATGGTGCAGTTTTGATGGGCTAGTTTTTGATGGAGCAGTTTTTGATGGGGCAATGGACCGAATTGGATCGACACACGGTTGGATCACATTTACATCTCCAGGGGCACCGTCTCCAGTCAGGAGTATTGGTGGAGGCAAGACCACGCCGCACAATTTCCCCAGAAATTGTATCTTTTCTAGTTATTCTTATTATAGCCAAATTTGCCACCCTAACTCCTCCCACAGTTTTTACACTACATAGATGAGTAATATATCGAATCGTGCGGATTGTTCCCGATCGGTGGGCTATTACGTTGTGGAACGTTTCGCCGAATCGTTCGCGAAATATCGTCATTTTTGCGGCAAAATTTTCCCATAGGAATGAATGGGGAGAGGTACAGTGTGGAATGTCAGAAACGGAAAAATCAGCACATGATTTGTAAACTGCGACCACTCCCTCATTTTCAAGCCGACCTACACAAATCTTATATCAAAACGTTCAGCTATCCCTGCTTCCACCAGATGTGTTCACGGCTACGTGATTGATCAAACCGTTTTCACAATATGATAATTTGTTTGCAACCTACGCCATCCATTATTTCAATGGAAGTCAATGGAGGTCAAGGTTTAGAAAACTAAAATCTGCTTTGGAATTTGTAAACTGCGACTGTGCCTTCAATTTTATTATTTCAGAGACATACTATACATCAAAATGTAGGTCTGGGTCTTGTGATTCGTAAAATATAAAGATATTCGCTGTGCGATTTATAGTTTTTAAAATACAAGAATTTGAAGGACAAATATTAAAAAATAAATCCAGGATCTGAGAATCTGCCTAGAGTGTGTTTGCATATGTTTACATTTGGTTTCCTAGGAGACGCTGAGGTAATTAAAAGTCCTCACAGCTGTAAGGGGATTATATAGCTCCTCCCACACAGTTGTGAGGTAGTTGTGAGGTGAGTTCTGTGAGGTAAATACTTTCATACACACAGTTGTGAGGTAGCTGTGAGGCGTTTTCTGTGAGGTAAATACCTTCATACACACAGTTGTGAGGTAGTTGTGAGGCGTTTTCTGTGAGGTAAATACCTTCATACACACAGTTGTGAGGTAGCTGTGAGGCGTTTTCTGTGAGGTAAATACCTTCATACACACAGTTGTGAGGTAGTTGTGAGGCGTTTTCTGTGAGGTAAAAACCTTCATACACACAGTTGTGAGGTAGCTGTGAGGTGTTTTCTGTGAGGTAAATACCTTCATACACACAGTTGTGAGGTAGTTGTGAGGCGTTTTCTGTGAGGTAAATACCTTCATACACACAGTTGTGAGGTAGCTGTGAGGCGTTTTCTGTGAGGTAAATACCTTCATACACACAGTTGTGAGGTAGTTGTGAGGCGTTTTCTGTGAGGTAAATACCTTCATACACACAGTTGTGAGGTGTTTTCTGTGAGGTGTTTTTTTGTGAGGTGAGTTCTGTGAGGTAAATACCTTCATACACACAGTTGTGAGGTGTTTTCTGTGAGGTAAATACCTTCATACACACAGTTGTGAGGTAGTTGTGAGGTGTTTTCTGTGAGGTAAATACCTTAATTTGAAGGACAAGTATTCAAAAAACATTCCTCAATTTCTGCTGTGTTTACAGAGAGCCTGCAAACCAAACAATTGGTTTCCTAGGAAACGCTGAGGAGTTTAATAACACCTCACAAACAGTTGTGAGGTGAGTTGGCTCCTCCCACACAAGGCTGAGGGAACTTTCCTCTGCTAGCAAGGGTCTCAAACTGGTGGCCCTCCAGCTGTTGTAAAACTACAAGTCCCATCATGCCTCTGCCTGTGGGAGTCATGCTGGTAACTGTCATTCTTGCAATGCCTCATTGGACTTATAGTTTTGCAACAGCTGGAGGGCCGCCAGTTTGAGACGCCTGGTTAGAGGCTGCTTGCATATGTTTACATTGGTTTCCTAGGAGACGCTGAGGTAAAATCCTTCATACACACATCTGTGAGGGCTTTCTATAGCTCCTCCCACACACTGTGAGGTGATATGGCTCAATTTTTTTTGGCTCTGCGTAACTTCTGCATGCTCTGCATATAGCAACCATGCATAGCAACCAGTCCATAGCAACCAGTCCATAGCAACCAGTCCATAGCAACCGTCCATAGCAACCAGTCCATAGCAACCAGTCCCTAGCAACCAGTCCCTAGCAACCAGTCCCTAGCAACCAGTCCCTAGCAACCGTCCCTAGCAACCAGTCCCTAGCAACCAGTCCCTAGCAACCAGTCCCTAGCAACCACTCCATAGCAACCAGTCCCTAGCAACCAGTCCCTAGCAACCAGTCCCTAGCAACCAGTCCATAGCAACCAGTCCCTAGCAACTGTCCCTAGCAACCAGTCCCTAGCAACCAGTCCCTAGCAACCAGTCCCTAGCAACCAGTCCCTAGCAACCGTCCATAGCAACCAGTCCATAGCAACCAGTCCATAGCAACCAGTCCCTAGCAACCACTCCCTAGCAACCGCAACCACTCCATAGCAACCAGTCCCTAGCAACCAGTCCCTAGCAACCGTCCATAGCAACCAGTCCCTAGCAACCAGTCCATAGCAACCAGTCCCTAGCAACCAGTCCCTAGCAACCAGTCCCTAGCAACCAATCCATAGCAACCAGTCCATAGCAACCAGTCCCTAGCAACCAGTCCATAGCAACCAGTCCATAGCAACCGTCCATAGCAACCAGTCCATAGCAACCAGTCCCTAGCAACAAGTCCATAGCAACCAGTCCCTAGCAACCAGTCCCTAGCAACCAGTCCATAGCAACCGTCCCTAGCAACCAGTCCCTAGCAACCAGTCCCTAGCAACCAGTCCATAGCAACCAGTCCCTAGCAACCAGTCCCTAGCAACCAGTCCATAGCAACCAGTCCATAGCAACCAGTCCCTAGCAACCAGTCCATAGCAACCCTCCATAGCAACCACTCCATAGCAACCAGTCCAAAGCAACCGTCCATACCAACCACTCCATAGCAACCAGTCCATAGCAACTGTCCATAGCAACTGTCCATAGCAACTGTCCATAGCAACCATTCCATAGCAACCCTCCATAGCAACTCTCCACAGCAACCAGTCCATAGCAACCAGTCCATAGCAACCGTCCATAGCAACCCATCCATAGCCATCAGTCCATAGCAACCAGTCCATAGCAACCAGTCCATAGCAACCCTCTATAGCAACCAGTCCATAGCAACCAGTCCATAGCAACCAGTCCATAGCAACCAGTCCATAGCAACCCTCCATAGCAACCACTCCATAGCAACCCTCCATAGCAACCCGTCCATAGCAACCAGTCCATAGCAACCCTCCATAGCAGCCAGTTTTTGATGGGGCAAATTAGGATGGTGCAGTTTTGATGGTGCAGTTTTGATGGGCTAGTTTTTGATGGAGCAGTTTTTGATGGGGCAATGGACCGAATTGGATCGACACACGGTTGGATCACATTTACATCTCCAGGGGCACCGTCTCCAGTCAGGAGTATTGGTGGAGGCAAGACCACGCCACACAATTTCCCCAGAAATTGTATCTTTTCTAGTTATTATTATTATTCTTATAGCCAAATTTGCCCCCCTAACTCCTCCCACAGTTTTTACACTACATAGACGAGTAATATATCGAATCGTGCGGATTGTTCCCGATCGGTGGGCTATTACGTTGTGGAACGTTCGCCAAATCGTTCGCGAAATATCGTCATTTTTGCGGCAAAATTTTCCCATAGGAATGAATGGGGAGAGGTACAGTGTGGAATGTCAGAAACTGAAAAATCAAGACATGATTTGTAAACTGCGACCACTCCCTCATTTTCAAGCCGACCTACACAAATCTTATATCAAAACGTTCAGCTATCCCTGCTGCCTCCAAACGTGTTCACGGCTAAGTGATTGATCAAACCGTTTTCACAATATGATAATTTGTTTGCAACCTACGCCATCCATTATTTCAATGAAAGTCAATGGAGGTCAAAGTTTAGAAAACTAAAATCATCTTTGGAATTTGTAAACTGCGACTGTGCCTTCAATTTTATTATTTCAGAGACATACTATACATCAAAATGTAGGTCTGGGTCTTGTGATTCGTAAAATATAAAGATATTCGCTGTACGATTTATAGTTTTTAAAATACAACCATTTGAACAGGACATGTAATAAAAGACATTCCTCAATTTCTGCTGTGTTTACAGAGAGGCTGCAAACCAAACAATTGGTTTCCTAGGAGACGCTGTGGAGTTTTATAACTGCTCACAAACAGCTGTGAGTGTGAGTTGGCTCCTCCCACACAAGGCTGAGGGAACTTTCCTCTGCTTAGCTGCTTGTATATATGTTTATATTGGTTTCCTAGGAGACGCTGAGGTAAAAACCTTCATACACACATCTGTGAGGGCTTTCTATAGCTCCTCCCACACACTGTGGTGATATGACTCAGGGAACTTTCCTCTGCTTAGAGCAAGGGTCTCAAACTGGTGGCCCTCCAGCTGTTGTAAAACTATAAGTCCCATCATGCCTCTGCTTGTGGGAGTCATGCTGGTAACTGTCATTCTTGCAATGCCTCATTGGACTTGTAGTTTTGCAACAGCTGGAGGGCCGCCAGTTTGAAACGCCTGGTTAGAGGCTGCTTGCATATGTTTACATTGGTTTCCTAGGAGACGCTGAGGTAAAAACCTTCATACACACATCTGTGAGGGCTTTCTATAGCTCCTCCCACACACTGTGAGGTGATATAGCTCAGTTTTTTTTGGCCCTGCGTATATGCATGCTCTGCATATAGCAACCAGACCATAGCAAACCTCCATAGCAACCAGTCCATAGCAACCAGACCATAGCAACCAGTCCATAGCAACCAGTCCATAGCAACCAGTCCATAGCAACCGTCCAGAGCAACCAGTCCAGAGCAACCGTCAATACCAACCAGTCCATAGCAACCAGTCCATAGCAACTGTCCATAGCAACCCTCCATAGCAACCAGTCCATAGCAACCAGTCCATAGCAACCAATCCATAGCAACCAGTCCATAGCAACCACTCCATAGCAACCAGTCCATAGCAACCAGTCCATAGCAACCACTCCATAGCAACCGTCTATAGCAACCGTCTATAGCAACCAGTCCATAGCAACCCATCCATAGCCATCAGTCCATAGCCACCTGTCCATAGCAACCTGTCCATAGCAACCATTCCATAGCAACCGTCCATAGCAACCACTCCATAGCAACCACTCCATAGCAACCACTCCATAGCAACCACTCCATAGCAACCATTCCATAGCAACCCTCCATAGCAACCCTCCATAGCATCCAGTCCAAAGCAACCAGTCCATAGCAACCGTCCATAGCAACCGTCCATAGCAACCAGTCCATAGCAACCGTCCATAGCAACCAGTCCATAGCAACCATCCATAGCAACCCGTCCATAGCAACCAGTCCATAGCCATCAGTCCATAGCAACCCTCCATAGCAACCAGTCCATAGCAACCCTCCATAGCAACCAGTCCGTAGCACCCAGTCCGTAGCACCCAGTCCGTAGCAACCAGTCCGTAGCAACCACTCCATAGCAACCACTCCATAGCAACCAGTCCATAGCAACCAGTCCATAGCAACCCTCTATAGCAACCAGTTTTTGATGGGGCAAATAGGATGGTGCAGTTTTGATGGTGCAGTTTTGATGGAACAGTTTTTGATGGGGCAATGGACCGAACTGGATCGACACACTGTTGGATCACATTTACATCTCCAGGGGCACCATCTCCAGTCAGGAGTATTGGTGGAGGCAAGACCACGCCGCACAATTTCCCCAGAAATTGTATCTTTTCTAGTTATATTATAGTGTGAAGCAGGTTTTGGGAGTACAGAGCCACTCTACAAAGGAGAAACGCTTCCATGCACATGCATTAATGGACCTGTATTTTCAATATATTGTCACTAAAGAGAATTTATAAAGCCGAATACAGTAGATATACATGTAAACCTTATGTAGGAGGATTTTTTTTCATCTCTGTGGATTATCTGAGGCTGTTAACTTCTCTGGGTGAAAGTGAAGGTTTACATCCAACCACTTCAGCCACGGAAGAATTGGCTGCCCAATGAGCGGGCCATTTTTTGCGATTTGGCTCTGCGTCGCTTCAACTGACAATTGCGCAGTCGTGCGACGTTGCACCCAAACAAAATTGATGTCCCTTTTTTCCCCTCAAATAGAGCTTTCTTTTGGTGGTGTGTGATCACTTCTGCGGTTTTTATTTTTTTTATTCTTTTTTTTTTTTTTACTAGTAATGGTAGCGATATGTGATTTTTACCATGACTATGATATTGCGGCGGACACATCGGACACTTTTGACACCATTTTGGAACCATTCACATTTATACAGCGATCAGTGCTCAAAAAATGCGCTGATTACTGTGTAAATGACACTGGCAGGGAAGGGGTTACCACTAGGGGGCAAGGAAGGGGTTAAGTGTGAGTGATTCTAACTGTGAGGGGGCTGTGCTACCAGTGGCACGACAGTGATCACTGCTCCCGATGACAGTGAGCAGTAGAGCACTGACCTGTTACTAGACAGAACAAGGAAATTCCTTGTTTACATCTCACCGTTCTGCTATACTTGACACGATCGCAACACACCAGCGGACATCGAGTTTGCGGGCACGATCATGGAGCTTGCGGTGGGTGAGGGCCCGCTAGGCTACAGATTCCAAGCAACGTAAAGGTACATTGCTTTGCCTGCCTGTGCCATTCTGCCAACGTAAATGTACATGAAGCAGTCAGCAAGTGGTTAAAGGAAAAGTTTGTGGTTTGTAGAAAAACAAAACACACCTTTATCCTCTATGCTGCAGCTGTCCCTTATCGGGTCTAAGTCCAGGAAGTTGGCAGTCACATGACTGCTGAACACTCAATTCTCGCTCTGTTCAGTGCAAAATGCAGTAACTGTTAGACTAGAAGGGGTAAGGATTGGGTTTATCAATTTATACAGTGCTCTTAGTCTAAAGTTGGCCATACAATAGAAGAACTTGTTTGGATGGACCTATAGAAGTTCAGTAATATCATTATTCAGAGCATATAATAGTACCGATACATTTCATATGAAAACCCTCACAATTTGCACTTGATTGCCATACCAATGTTTTGAATTCTTTAACATGCACAATACAATAAGTATATTTCCTAAACCTAAATGAAAACAGCATTTACAGATGAAATTTTGTTCGCTGGTGAAAATTTTTCCATCCTTCGATTTTCCTTGTCGCTGGGATTGAAAATGGTTGTTGATTTATAGGGGTTGTAAAGGTAATTTTTTTCCCCTAAATAGCTTCCTTTACCTTAGTGCAGTCCTCCTTCACTTACCTCATCCTGCGATTTTGCTTTTAAATGTCCTTATTTCTTCTGAGAAATTCTCACTTCCTGTTCTTCTGTCTGTAACTACACACAGTAATGTGAGGCTTTCTCCCTGGTGTGGAGAAAGCCTCTTGAGGGGGCGAGCAGGAGTGTCAGGACACTCTCTACTTTTCAGATAAAGAAAGGAGCTGTGTGTTAGTGGGCGTCCTGACACTCCTGCTTGCCCCCTCCCCCGTCAAGAGGCTTTCTCCACACCAGGAAGAAAGCCTTGCATTACGGTGTGGAGTTACAGACAGAAGAACAGGAAGTGAGGATTTCTCAGAAGAAATAAGGACATTTAAAAGCAAAATCGAAGGATGAGGTAAGTGAAGGAGGACTGCACCAAGGTAAAGGAAGCTATTTGGGGGGGGGGGGGGGATTACCTTTACAACCCCTTTAAGTCCCATTACATATTAGAATATCATTTTTTTTTTTTTTTTCAAATAGAATTCTACTTGTGTATGGCCAGCTTAACACTGCTGGAGGATAGAACATATAGATTATCTTGATACTTCTAATGAGGTATTCTGTTTTGTGATTAGGTATCCTATTAGAGAGAAGGGGAATGAGAGGTGAGTAAACAGGAACCTTCAGCAATGTTTCCTGTGTCCTCCTCTGATTTGTGAGTGCCATTACCATCACTCCGGGAGGCCAGAAATACTGTTTATGAGCTTCCATATCATTGATATGCTAAGATTTTCTAAAGTTCTGCTTTAGATGAGAAACTTTCTTTAAGTGGGAACCCAAATGTTTAGTGTCAAGTAAACCATTCTTAGTATGAAAGTAAAATGTAGTGTAAATATTGGGCCAAATTCTCAAAAGAGATACGCAGACTTAACTGCTGTTCAGCCTGCGTATCCCTGTGCCTAACTTTGGAAACGATTCTCAAAAGGCTTTTTCCAAAGTTAGGCAGAAAATCTGACATGTGTAAGACACTTACACGGTCAGATTTTAGGATGCAGTACCGCATCCGCCACTGGGGGCATTTCTCATTGAAATCCAGCTTTGCGTATGCAAATGAGGACTTAAGCAGATTTTCAAAGCATTTCAGCACTTTGATTTCTGCCTAAGTTCCGAATTTGCCGGCGCAAAATTAGGGCTGGTTTTACAATGTGGAAAGTTAGCCAAACCTTGTAAAGGCCCATTCCAGCGACGGCATTTGGTATGCATTCCTGAGGGAGAACTCCACGGCAATTTTTAAATTCAAAACCGGCATGGGTTCCCCCCCAGGAGCATACCAGGCCCTTAGGTCTGGTATGGGTTGTAAGGAGACCCCCCCACGCCGAAAAATTGACGTAGGGGGTCCCCCTACAATCCATACCAGACCCGTATCCAAAGCACGCTACCCGGCCGGTCAGGAATGGGAGTGGGGACGAGCGAGCGTCCCCCCCCCTCCTGAGCCGTGCCAGGCCGCATGCCCTCAACATGGGGGGGTTGGGTGCTCTGGGGCAGGGGGGCGCACTGCGGGCCCCCCCCACCCCAGAGCACCCTGTCCCCATGTCGATGAGGACAGGACCTCTTCCCGACAACCCTTGCCATTGGTTGTCGGGGTCTGCGGGCGGAGGCTTATCGGAATCTGGGAGTCCCCTCAAATAAGGGGGCCCCCAGATACCGGCCCCCCACCCTAAGTGAATGGATATGGGGTACATCGTACCCCTATCCATTCACCTGGAGGCAAAAAGTAAAATTTAGTAAACACACAACACAAGGCTTTTTAAAATATTTTATTATTCTGCTCCGGATGCCCCCCCCCTGTCTTCGTTATTAGCTCAATTACCAGGGGGGGCTTCTTCTTCCGCTCTCCGGGGGTCTTCCGCTCTCCGGGGGTCTTCTCCGCTCTCCGGGGGGGGCTTCTCCGGACTCCGGGGGGCTTCTTCCATCTTCTCCCCTCTTCCGCTGTTGACTCGGCGAACCCCGGTTCTTCTGCAGCTCTCCGGTGCCTTCTTCTTCAGCGCTGGCTGCCTGCTATGTTTGTGTGTTAGCTCGATTTCAAACAGGCAGCCAGCGCGGTCTTCTGTGGCGTCAGGGTCTTCTCTTACTTTCTTCCGATGTTGCCTCGTCGCCTGTTGTCGCTGTAATGATGGAAGCGCGCCTTGCATCCCATTTATATAGGCATCACCGTCCCATCATGCTCCGGCAGGTACCCACGTGGTGGGTGCCTACCCACGTGCACCCACCACGTGGGTACCTACCGGAGCATGATGGGACGGTGATGCCTATATAAATGGGATGCAAGGCGCGCTTCCATCATTACAGCAACAACAGGCGACGAGGCAACATCGGAAGAACAGAAGAGGAGACCCTGACGTCACAGAAGACCGCGCTGGCTGCCTGTTTGAAATCGAGCTAACACACAAACATAGCAGGCAGCCAGCGCTGAAGAAGGCACCGGAGAGCTGCAGAAGAACCGGGGTTCGCCGAGTCAACAGCGGAAGAGGGGAGAAGATGGAAGAAGCCCCCCGGAGTCCGGAGAAGCCCCCCCCCGGAGAGCGGAGAAGACCCCCGGAGAGCGGAAGACCCCCGGAGAGCGGAAGAAGAAGCCCCCCCTGGTAATTGAGCTAATAACGAAGACAGGGGGGGCATCCGGAGCAGAATAATAAAATATTTTAAAAAGCCTTGTGTTGTGTGTTTACTAAATTTTACTTTTTGCCTCCAGGTGAATGGATAGGGGTACGATGTACCCCATATCCATTCACTTAGGGTGGGGGGCCGGTATCTGGGGGCCCCCTTATTTGAGGGGACTCCCAGATTCCGATAAGCCTCCGCCCGCAGACCCCGACAACCAATGGCAAGGGTTGTCGGGAAGAGGTCCTGTCCTCATCGACATGGGGACAGGGTGCTCTGGGGTGGGGGGGCCCGCAGTGCGCCCCCCTGCCCCAGAGCACCCAACCCCCCCATGTTGAGGGCATGCGGCCTGGCATGGCTCAGGAGGGGGGGGGGACGCTCGCTCGTCCCCACTCCCATTCCTGGCCGGCCGGGTAGCGTGCTTTGGATACGGGTCTGGTATGGATTGTAGGGGGACCCCCTACGTCAAGTTTTCGGCGTGGGGGGTCTCCTTACAACCCATACCAGACCTAAGGGCCTGGTATGCTCCTGGGGGGGGAACCCATGCCGTTTTTTTCTTTGAAAATTGGCATGGAGTTCTCCCTCTCAGGAATGCATACTGAGCGACAATGACATTTTTTTTTATAATTATTTGTTTTCCCGGCGCGTCTTTTTTTTTTCACCCGTCGCAACTTTAGTGTCCCGTCGAAATTCTCAAAGCCGACCGGCGTTAATTACGTTCGCGCGCTGCACGTCGGGAAAATGACGTCACACGCATGCGCAGTACGGCCGGCGCGGGAGCGCGCCTCATTTAAATTTTAAACGCCCCCAGGAGAGGAGGACCGCCTTACGACGGCGGCACTTAAGTTACACAGCGTGTAATTTCTACCTAAGTGCTTTGACGATCAGGCACTTAGGTAGAAATTTTAAGTCAGTGTAACTTAACTGCTGAAATTTAAGTTACGCAGAGTTTTTGAGAATTTGGCCCATTGTTCTTAACCAAATCCGACTGCCATGTATATTTCGGTAAGCCCTTAAAAAGTCCTTTTAAATAGTGCCAGGGCCAATTGTCCTTATTTTAACGGTTTAGTATATTCTTAAGCTTGTTTAAGAATATAAAATGACTTTAATATTATAACATGCTTCAGTAATCACATTTTATATGCTTATAGTATTTACTGTAGTAATAGAGGGGATTTTTCTGTAACTTTAGCCTAGCATCCTGTCGGCAACCCCCTGGAGGGAGAGGCTCACAATAACAAAATGTGAGATGCCATGGATGGTAAGCTTCTGAACTGTGTTCCTTTTTACACAACGCCATCGCTTTGCTGAGTGCTTGTGTATATTAACCACTTCCCGACCTCCTCATGTACATATACGTCAGCAGAATGGCACGGACAGGCACATGTACGTACTTATACGTCCTCTGCTAGACGTGGGTGGGGGGTCCGATCGGAACCCCCCCCGGTACATGCGGAGGTCGGGTCCGCTCGGGGAGCGATCCGGGACGACGGCGCGGCTATTTGTTTTTAGCCGCTCCGTTGCGATCGCTCCCCAGAGCTGAAGAACGGGGAGAGCCGTGTGTAAACACGGCTTCCCCGTGCTTCACTGTGGCAGCGCATCGATCGGGTGATCCCCTTTATAGGGGAGATCCGATCGATGATGTCATTCCTACAGCCACACCCCCCTACACTAGTAAACACACACAGTGATCCCTAAATGTTACAGCGCCCCTTGTGTTTAACTCCCAAACTGCAACTGTCATTTTCACAATAAAGAATGCAATTTTAAATGCATTTTTTGCTGTGAAAATGACAATGGTCCCAAAAATGTGTCAAAATTGTCCGAAGTGTCCGCCATAATGTCGCAGTCACGAAAAAAATCGCTGATCGCCGCCATTAGTAGAAAAAATAAATAAAAATAAAAATGCAAAAAAACTATCCCCTATTTTGTAAACGCTATAAATTTTGCGCAAACCAACCGATAAACGATTATTGCGATTTTTTTTTTACCAAAAATAGGTAGAAGAATACGTATCGGCCTAAACTGATAAAACAAATAAATTATATATGTTTTTGGGGGATATTTATTACAGCAAAAAGTAAAAAATATTGCATTTTTTTCAAAATTGTCGCTCTATTTTTGTTTATAGTGCAAAAACTAAAAACCGCAGATGTGATCGAATACCACCAAAAGAAAGCTCTATTTGTGGGGGGAAAAAGGACGCCAATTTTGTTTGGGAGCCACGTCGCACGACCGCGCAATTGTCTGTTAAAGCGACGCAGTCCCGAACTGTAAAAACACCTTGGGTCTTTAGGCTGCATATTGGTCCGGGGCTTAACTGGTTAAGGCTTCATTTATTTTTTGGTTTAAATGTTGGAGAGAAAATTACTGGGTGATAGAAAGGTGTGCCAAGTGCTCCAAAAATAAGCTGATTCTTTTACTGTTGTACACTTGTTGTTTACTATGAAATTCTAATTCCTGTCCCAGGACAGCAGTCCTGTCTATTGCTGTGCACATTGTCCTAGTGGTGCTCCTTCCCTCCTTCAAGCATCGAGGTGTCTGAACTGCCATGTTGGCAATCTGGAAATCAGTCCAGGTTTATGGTTACATAGTTCTATGCTGCCTTTAGGAGACCCTGTCACCAGATATTTCAACAACAATCTTCCCATAAGATTATATGGCAGTTTATGCATGCCATTCATCTGTTGTTGTCTACCTTGAGTAAAACTCTTGAGACTGCTGGTGGGTGGCTTTATTTTAGGTGTGATGTCAGCAGTCCCTGCACACTTAGTTGTAACTAAAGTGACACTGTATAATATTACGGTACTTTTTTTCCTCTTCCTGCAGCTATATAAAAGTTTCGTACTGAAGTGGGGAAAGGGGTGGAGGAGCTGGGCCAGCACAGATGCTAATTAGACATTCCTAGAGGAGGAGAGGACATGGTGTGGCTGTGCTAGGAAATCCACTGTTCCCGTAAAGACCACATTTTCTAGCAAGTTCAAAGACAATTTTCAAGAGAATATACAAATTGCTTATAAAAAGAAAAACATTTTACACAGTTTTGCAAGGTTGGTTAACACTTTGTAGTATCGCTGCTGGTTATATTGGTTGGTGCACAGTGAGCGCAGGAGTTTTCTATTAAAGGATAAGTTCTTGGCTCCACCCATGACCCCAACCCCTTTCCCCTGCCCATGTATACCCCACCTTATTAATCAAGCGCCCATCAAATACAGCCGCACCAGCGCCCATCAATGAATGTTTGCTCAGAAAGGGCGTGACCGGATGCAGGTGGATGGAGAGAGGTGTGCAGCGTGAGGTGTGGATGTGAGGTGCGGTGAGATGTGAGAAGCCTCCCCTGCCCTCCCTACCCCAAGTACCGAAATATGCCGTTTTATCACCTGCCAGCTTGCGCCACTCGTTTGTCCTAACCTGCCTAACGCCATAGACGAGGAAGAAATCATACCTGTGGCGAGGAGGTGTGCTGGATGGGGGTGCTCTCGTGTCTCCCGTGTCGTCCCCATGTCTCTCATTGAGCCCTTCCCCTGAAGGTCCGTGGTGGTTCGTTTGCAGACCAGACGCGAGAGCCCGTGATTGGAGGACAGCGGTCAGCTGCCGGGATCATGTGACTGGCCCGGCGAATCGCTATGTACTCAAGCCGGGGAGACGGCACTGGCATCTGACGCTGTCATCCACTGAAGGAGCCTTCGTACCTCTCATTGAACCCCCGGAGATCGTGCCTGAGTTCCCTTGGAAGCCTGAGGAGCAGGCTCGGTGAGTTTCCCCCATAGACTCTGCACTACATTCCTGATCTCACTATAGGAAGAGGACGTGGATAAGAGCAAAAATTACTGCTCGAGAGAGCAGAGGAGCAAAAGAGCGTTGCATAATTGTGTAACCTGCTAAATGGAGGTGAGCCTGGGACAAGAAAGTGAGTAATCCATGCACAAATTAATGCATATTGAGCTGTATAATAGTAACCAGATAAATTGACTATAGAAAAAGTTCCAGAGAAGGAAAAAAAGTGACACACTGCCTTTCTTGATTTTATCTATTTTATCCACTGACTTTGCTCCTAAAATTGCCTTAAGTGTAAAGGTTCCTATTTGATGCCTAATGAATTTGGGTGATTACCATCGCAACATACAATATACAAGAGAGGCGTATCAACAACGCTCGCCCCAGCTCATGTGGATAAGGACAGGGATAAAGGAAAGCCGCACTTGTTCCCGTGACTTGGTGAATAATACCTTTACTATTTCCCCCTTTATTATCATTGGACAATTTCTTTTCCTTTTTCAAGTTTAAAAACTTTATTAATTTATTGATTTATCAACATAACTGTAGCCCCGTAGTGGGGGAGGCAGGTCGCTCCACGTACGCATTTCTGTCTTTCCTAATATGTCCAAAAGTCAGGTGGGAGCCCCAACTACACGGTCTGCAAAAAGCCAGGCAAGCGCATTAGCCTCCTCAGCAATATCTGCAACAGCTGTAGTAAAAATTGATCGCTTTGCTCGAACCTCTCTGTCACCATCTAAGGCGGCCCAATTGCAGATCGCGCAAGCAGGAGCACCCTCGGACCGGAGAAGTAGGGGCACGACGACAACTAAATCAATAGTTACACCCCTTACAAAAACTGCAAACACTAAAGGGGTTGGGGGAGGAAAAGAATACACGGAAAACGCAGTAAGGAACACGGCAGTAAAATCAGCCAGTTTACCCAAAAAGACTATGGAAGGGGGCATAACAGGCAGCGAGGGGGAACCCACCTTGAGAGACCTCCTGCAGGCTATTAATTCCTGCAGGGATTCAATAACAGGCCTAGAGACCCAACTGAAAGGTATCAGAGAGGACTTATGTTCAATGGGTGACAAGTTGACTAAGACCATGGAAAGAACATCTATACTAGAGGAAAGACTAAGTACAGTTGAGGATGATTTATTCCCGCTTAAACAGGAAATTGCAGGGTTAAAGAAACGAATGGATATACAGGGGGTGAAGATCGACGACCTTGAAAATAGAAGCCGCAGAAATAATGTTAGAATTATTGGCATACCGGAGCGGAGCGAGGGAGCTAACCCCATTGCCTTTCTTGAGGACTGGTTTAGAGCGACTTTTGGTGCCACATCTTTTTCATCCTTTTTTGGCATTGAACGTGCCCACCGGGTCCCCTTTAAACCACGTTTACCAAACGAGCGCCCTAGACCACTCCTTGTCAAAATATTTAACTATAACGACAAAGTCACTCTACTGCGGAAGGCTAGAGAAAAAGGGGAGATTTTATACAACGGGGTTAAAGTCTCGCTGTATCAGGATTTCTCTCCCGATCTGCAGTGGCGCAGAGCTGAATTTATTTCAATTAAGCGAACTCTTCAAAAACACGGACTTACTTATGCTTTGCTTTATCCAGCCCGCCTGCGAGTCTCTGCATTGGGTGGAACCTTTTTTTTTTACTCACCGGCAAGTACTGCGAAGTGGTCTGAGGACAATAAGAAAGACCTATGACCTATAGAAGGGAGGCGAAGTGGAGGAAGCAAGAGAGAGAGAAGGAAAGGAACTTGGACTTTTTTGTAAAGGAGGATTTTTTTTTTTTCTCTTTTTTCTTCCATTTTTTTTTTTTTTGGGTTACTTAATGCACTTTTAAATTGATACAGAACACAGGAAATCACTTTTTTAACATAATTATAAGCACTTAAATTTCATAAAAAGGGACGACGAGAGGGGAGGAAGCAAGTGGCACTGTAATAATGTTAGAGGGGGGGGGGGTGGGGCGGGAGGGAGAGGGGAGGACAGTATGGTTGTGGTTTGTATAGGGAGGTATGGTAGTTGGGAGGTCCCAACAATGGTGTGGAGTGTGGAGGTCACAGGAAGAGCCCCCAGGGAAGGCCCAGGAGGGCCAAGGGAGGGAGGGGGGTGTAGCGAGGGGGTGGGAAAAGAGGGAGGGATGTATTAGGAAGGGGGAGGGGGCGGGGAGGGATGAAATGGTTGGATTTCACATCACTATTAACTGTCTGTTGACACTATTCACAATTGTAATTTCCCTATTTAGATTGTTTTTACTATTTTTTTGTTTTAAGATATGGTGAAATGGGTAATTATATCCTCATTTTTTTTTTCTCTTCTTTTTAACATAGCAATGTCCCGGGGAGGTTTCTTATATAGTAACACACCATTCCAGGAAGAACGTGTTTTTTCTGGCCCCCTTTTTTTTTTGTTTTAGTATATATAAGAAAAGAGAAGGAATTTTTTTTTTTTTTTTCTCTTTTTTCTCCCCTTTTTCTTGGTCAAACTTAATATTAACATATGGTAGATAAGCCGTTTTGTATAAAATCCCTTAATGTGCGGGGAATGAGAGACCCAACCAAGAGAGCAAATATTTTGGATATGTTGGGGGAAGGAGGTGCCGGTCTGCTCTGTCTGCAGGAGACACACTTAACTGCAAGTACAGCTACACAGTTGAGTGGCTCAAAATTCCAGGCCACCTACCACTCGTATCACTCATCCTATTCTAGGGGAGTAAGTATACTGGTGGGGAGGGGATTGGTATTCTCCTGTAGAGAGAACAGGATAGACGATCAGGGAAGGTTTGTTTTTTTATTATGCCTAATTGAAAATAAACCATTTGTGATAGCTAGCGTTTATATTCCCCCTCCATTTAAATTTGAAGTCCTGCACAAATTGATCGAGTTCACATTGGACAAACCAGGAACACCGATAGTTATTATAGGCGACTTTAATGAAGTCTTAGATAGGACCCAGGATAGATTCCCACCAGTAAATAGATCTAAAACAAAAGGAGAGAATCGACTAGTGCAATTTCTGGATGAAGTGGGGCTATGTGACATTTGGCGTATGCGTTATCCGCAGGAACGCCAATACTCCTGTTTTTCGAAGACCCACCACACTTTATCCAGAATAGATATGGCATTGGGTAATGAGGAGGCAGCATCACTAGTAATAAATATAGAATATGGCCCACGAGGAGTATCTGATCACTCACCGATTGAGCTGACAATAAAAACTAGGGGTAAATGGTACCCAAGAGAATGGAAAATTAGCCCTCACTGGCTCGAACTCATGAGCGAACACAGTATGGTGATGTCGGCTCTTAAAGAATTTTTACAGATTAATGAGGGAACTGCATCAGTGGGGGTGGTATGGGACTCCCTAAAAGCCTACCTCCGAGGCCTCCTAATCCAAAAGATAGCAGGGATTAAGAGGAAGAACAGAGAGGGAGAGAGCGAGACAAGGAATCAGCTGCTACAGGCAGAGAAGAGATACATTGAAACCCCAACCTCTCATAGCTTAAAAGAGTGGCTAGAAAAACAACAAATATACAAAATGACTATATTAAAAAGAACAGAGGGAAAACGAATTTTCCAGAAACAGAATCAGTTTGGAGAGGGAGAGCGAGTGGGGCGTTTATTATCCCTGCTTATTAGAACCAATGCCCCCCCCTCCACTGTTACAGCAGTTAATTTATCAAACGGTGAAACCTCCTTTGATAAAACCGTGATATTAAATACCTTTAGAGAATTCTTTTCATCCCTTTATAGCTCCAAGAGAAGGGATGGGACTGAAGTACTGGAAACATTTTTCCAGGGATTGTCCATCCCGACTCTATCGGAGGAAGAAAACATTAACATGGAGGCGCCAATTACTCTAGGAGAACTAAAACATGCAGTGGCGGGGATGTCAACTCAAAAGTCACCAGGCCCAGGCGGGATACCCGCAGAGATCTATAAAAGATATGGGGATATCCTGCTACCAGAACTCCTAAAGACACTAAATTGGGCATTAACCCAGGGAATACTTCCCACCTCTATGACAGAAGCTACCATCATTGTTTTGCATAAGGAGGGAAAGGACCCAAGAGAACCATCATCGTATCGTCCCATCTCTCTCCTATGCACTGATGCTAAGATCTTGGCCAAAGTGCTAGCCACACGCCTTAACCGGTATATTCAAGCGCTTATACATCCTGACCAATCTGGCTTTATTCCCAATAGGTCAACCAGTGCCAACATTAGGAGAGTGTTCCTGAATATGCAAATTCCAACAGAAGGAGAGGGCTCTAGAGCCATCTTAGCCCTGGACGCTGCCAAGGCTTTCGATAGTCTGGAATGGGATTACCTATGGAAGGTACTAGAGAAATTCGGGTTTGGTCCCAGGTTTATGAGTTGGGTGAAGTTGTTGTACAACCAGCCAAGAGCAAAAACCAAAATTAATAACGAATTTTCAGAAATTTTTCAACTAGAGAGAGGAACGCGTCAGGGTTGCCCCCTTTCTCCCTTACTGTTCGCCTTGGCGATGGAACCATTAGCTATTAAAATCAGGAAAACTAAAGACATTCAAGGGTTCCATAGACAGACTACAGAGGATAAGATCGCACTGTTTGCGGACGATGTCCTCTTCTTTTTGGGAGACGTTGAAACCTTGTTAAAAAATGTGATCAAAGCAGTGGGCGAGTTTGGGCTATGCTCCGGGCTGGTCATCAATTGGGAAAAGTCAGCACTACTGCCAATTGATTCCCTCGATGCCCAGATACCGCATGGAATCCCTCAGCTGAAAGTTGTAGCTATGATGAAATATCTTGGGATTTGGATCTCGAGGGACATTAATAGCTTTGTCCAGAATAACTTAATTCCTCTTTTGTCTAAATGGGAACATAAAAGAGACGCCTGGTGTAGACTACCATTATCTATAGCGGGACGATGTAACCTGATAAAGATGCTATGGTTACCTCAGTTACTCTATATCCTCCATAACTCTCCAGTTTGGATAGCTCAAAAATGGTTCAAAAAGATAGAATCCCTCTTCAGAGAGTTAATTTGGAAGAAGGGACAAGCTAGGATCTGTCTCCAGACCATGCAGCTACCAGTTAAAGAGGGGGGAATGGCAGTACCTCACCCGAAAACATACTTTATAGCCTCACAATTACAACAACTTGCGAACTGCGGACTGGAGGGAGGTGGAAACTCCGGTAGACTGATGCTAACGGGAGCACCACATAGGACAATAGTAGATGCACTTGAGGCTGGTTCGTTTGCCCATAGATGTCCAACTATAAAACTTAGCCTTAAAGTGTGGCAAACAACAAAAGCATTGATGGGCTACAAGGGAATAACAGTATTTGCCCCTCTCTGGTGTAACCAAAACTTAAGAGAATTAAAAGACATTGAGAGATGTAAAGAATGGGAGAGACAAGGGATAAGCCGGTTAAACCAGCTGTACAATGGAGAACAGATGAAATCCTTCGCAGACTTGCGACAGGAATTTAATATAACAAATAAAACATTTTGCAGATACCTACAGATACGACATGCTATCCAAGCTCAGTTTGGGTCACAACCCATTGTATGGTCCTCGGCTCCCACCCTCCTGAAAATAACCTCTCCAAAATCAACTAAAGGCCTGATATCTGAGTTGTACTCTAGAATAGGAGCTAAAACAATAAGTAGGGCAGGCCCCATTAAGAGCAGGATAGGTTGGGAGAAAGACTTGGGTCAAATGACCACGGAACAGTGGAGTGCGATCTTGAGGAGGGGGGTATTGGTTTCGATCTCCCCATCTCAGAGGGTATCACACTTGTTCCTCTTGCATAGAGTATACTATACCCCCAGGAGAATGTTTAATCATGGTTGGAGAAGTACTGACGAATGCCCAAGGTGCAGAGCGACAGGTAATCTTATTCACATGATGTGGAAATGCCCAAAGCTATTTAGATACTGGGAGGAGGTGGTCAACATAATAAATAAAACCTATAAAACTAAGCTAGAAGCTGAGTCTAAGACATGCCTGTTAGGCAGCATAGAGGAAAATAGAGTGCCAGCCAGCTCCCTTGAAGTGGTACTGAGATGCCTCTTCCAGGCAAGGAAGTTAATTGCGTGGAGGTGGCAGGCCAGGACACCACCCACTGTCAAATCTTGGGTTGAAATTATAAACACAATGATTTGGAGTGAGAGAGTGACACTTACTCGACAGGGGAATTATAGTAAGTTTGTGAGGATGTGGAAACCCTGGCTAGACGAAACAGGATGCTCTATATAGAAATCGCCATTTAAATTTAACAAATATCTTAACCCGCTATTAGGTATTTATTTATGGGGAAGATGTACTTAACGTAGTACATCCACTTCAAAAATTAGCTTATGGTGTGATGGGAGGGTGGGAGGGCGGGCGAGGGTTTAATGGGGTGGGAGAGGGGGAGGGGAGGCGAGGAATGACAGTTTAGAAACTAGGGTTTTCTTTTCCACTTATTCACAATGTCATAAAGAACGAGGATAGGAAAAGACAAGGGGAAAATAGGGGTAAAAACGTATGCTTGGGTATTGTTTATAACACGCACGATGATGTAATAATTTTTGTATTTTTTTTTGATACGCAAACAACAATAAAAAAACATACAAAATAAAAAAAATAAAAAAATGAATGTTTGCTTGCTTCCATTCATTAGGGAGTTGGGACACAGTCCTCCGCCACCGCTGCACCTCTGACACTATGTACGAACGGAGCAGTGGCTGCCTGCTGATGCTGAGACTTAGTTGCTTGCTGAAAACAGTAGGAACACCAGTGGCCAGGTGCCCTAGGCAACTGCCTAGTTTGCCTAGTGGTAGCACGGCCCTGATCACAATAAAAATACAACAGTGTGGGGCTGTGTCATTCATTCACAAAGTTCTGTGAATGGGAGAACTACAACCACCATCCGCCATTGCAGCTGATGAGTGCTCTAGGTCACAGGTGTCAAACACAAGGCCCGCAGGCCGAATCCGGCCCTCGAGGCTATTTCATGTGGCCCTCACACCTCACTTGCCTCCGCCCCCACCTGGTCTCAGCAGTCGGTAGCAGAGAGGAAAGGACTCCTCCACCAGATCCTGCACTTCTCTGTCCAGCCCTCCTGGCAGCAGCACAAGGCAAGGGGTGCACTGATGTAAGGGATAGTGGGGGGAATGCTCGACTTCTGATGGTGGGGGGGGGGGGTCTTGACATCTGATGTAAGGGGGGTGGGGTACTGATACAACCGGCCCTTTGAGGGCAACCATAATGCCAGGGCTCAAGTCCTGCGGGAACGCGTGGGAGCGGAGTTCCTGCACTTTTTTCACAGCAGGAACGCAGTTCTCTTTGCAGGACTAAAGCAGCCGAGCCACCTGAGCCAATCCTTCACTGAGCGGCGATGCCCAGCTTGACTCACTGTCAGGGGCAGGCGAACCTTATTAATCCTTTGTTACTGGCCGCTTCCTGTATATGGATTCATCGGGTAGTGTGCGGGTATTCAGTCACTTCCTCGATGCCACAATGTGTCCTGGGAGCTTTTGTCATTGTTCCCAGGAGACATTGCAGAGATCTGCCGCGAGTTATCGCGGGATTTAGAAAGAACTTGCTTAAAAAAAAAACATGCGCTTTAGTAATTATGCATATGAGCGTATCATTTTTTTTTTGGTGGTGGAGTGGATCTTGGGTGGGAGTTCCCACACTTTTTTCCCCAGGACTTGACCCCTGCATAATGCTGATGTGGCCCACAAGGAAATGGAGTTTCACACCCCTGCTCTAGGTAGTTTATTGATTCTTCCTGTCAGTAACTGCCTGTTCATAAACTATGTAACTGTTTTTTTTTTTTTTACTAAAGCTGGAGAGTGCAAAATCAAGCTCACTTCTGCATAGAAACCAATCGGCTTCTAACCTCAGCTTGTTCAATTAAGCTTTTGCAATAAAATCTGCAAGCTGATTGGTTTCTATGCAGAAGTGAGTCTGGTTTTGCACTCTCCAGCTTTATAAAATTAACCCCCTATGTATTTACAGACTTGGTTGATTAGTTATTGCACACCATTGCTTCTGGGACTATTATTACACAAGCCTAGGTAGCAGTTCAGTTTCCTGTTTGGTGAATTGTTCCATGTATTTGAAGCACTGCATAAAGCAGGCAGCATATTCCCCCTTATATCACATTTTACTTTTGTTATATCACATAGTTTTTCTTATAACAACTTCACTACCCATTTGGAAACAAAAGGAGGTGAAACTTTGTATAAGAGCAATATTAGTCATATTAGTGCAACATTACAAATTTGCAGAATTTGTAAAACTGATACTTTTAATAATTGATCTTGCTAAACAATCTGTAATACACAGGGCCTCATACACTGTATAATGTTTGAAAAGGGAACTGAAAAGAAAAGCTGGGGTCCCCACAGCATTATCTCAGATGAATTTTTTATATTCTAGTCTATTCTTGAGAAAATACTGCTGGAATCTAACGTATTGCGATTGGCAGTGCAATCACTTCAGCACTGTTTTGTGCCCCTTTGAGAGCTGTTGGGGATTTTCCTCATATAATCAAAGTCAAGCCCATTAGTATAACCTCAAACAACAGGGAAAACATTGACAGTTATAAATGGTAAAGGAAAGGATGCAATCCCTCCATAAATCATGTTAATTATATGAGATAGTCTTTTACCCAGTTTCAAGTAGCAGGTCAGACTTCCAACTTACTAGTAAAGGTTTAATACATCCGCATTAATGGTGTTGTTACTGGAAACTTATGTGTTCATTTACAAACAGGATGCAGTAATTAGAATTCCACTTAGGATGAGAGTGGATGGCGAGAAGAAGCTTTGTTGGCTATACAGACTCTGTTTTGAGGTAAACAAAAATCTATCAAGAACGTTTACTATGTCATCCATAACTTTTTGCAGATAAACATGTAAAAATGTGAAGCATGTAGGCCAAAGATGTCAAACACAAGGCCCGCGGGCCGGATCCGGCCCTCCAGGCCATTTTATGTGGCCCTCGCACCTCTCCTGCCGCTGCCGAAGAGCTCCAGCCCTCCACTGGTCCTCTTTCAGACCCTTACTTTCTGCTTTCAAGCAGTGCATCCAGCTTCTTCCCAGCAGCAGCATAAAGTAAGGGGGGTGCACTGTGATGTAAGGGAGAGTGGGGGACTCAACTTCTGATGGTGGGGTGGCTCTTGACATCTAATGTTACAGATACAACCGGCCCTTTTGAGGGCAATCATAATGCTGATGCGGCCCACAATGAAATTGAGTATGACACCCTTGATGTAGGCATTCTTACACAATACGCGTATGCAGCTCAGCAATGCCCTAATCATTGTAACAAGAATGCGTGAAGATTCAGTTTCAACCAGCTGACGCGTTGTGCCTCTCAAGCATCTGCCTTTGGCTGTAGGGATTGTATAATAGTGCTAGACATCTTTGTGGAGAGGTTCTTGTACTTTTTTTGCAGTAAAGAGGTTCTTGTACTTTAGCTTAACATATGCTTGACCATTTCGCACCACGCATGTTTTAGAATAGATATGTACTATGCTGTTTCTCTTCTGTTCACAGTTGTTTCTTTTTCACATTAGGGCCCAATGCACACTGGCCATATAGCCCATTGCATGGGACTATACAGTGCTTTATCATCAGATTAAAGTAGGATTTATTTTGTCATATACATTTTTAACTAAATTCACCAGCGTTTCCTTTAAATTCCCTACAGATAGTTGATACAAAAACATGCATGAATCATTTTCCCTTACACTTACTGTAGATATTGTTATTTGACTCTTTTTGTTGTTTAAAATGTTCTCAAAGATTTGTGTAGTTGCAAATTATTGTATTGCTATGCAACCTTGTATAGGTGACATTGGTATTATTACTGTAAATCCAGTTACCCTTTACATTGTAATTTGATGGTATTAATTGGCACTTAAGAATACATTGTCAGCATTACAGAAGACCATGTTTTATTGGTTTCCATAGAAACTAGGAAAAATGATGGCTTAAATCTATATTGACATCTGAAAGTAATTACACAGCGATTAGTTGGGATATGATGCTCACACTTTTATTTAGGGCTTTGATGAGCATCTGTAAATAGGTTGTTTTCATTTAGTTTTCTCTCTTCACATGTTATGATGATCTGAAAATTTCTACAAATTTATCATATTATCTTAAGTCCTCTTTACCTTTTAGCACCATTCTGTGCTATTTTCTGAAAATAACTCCATAGGAGAAAAAAAAAATGGGATTGTTTTATTAACTTAGTAAAGTATATGGATTGCGCTACCCTGGTGGGTGACCTACATCCACCTGATCATGTGCAATAGTTACAGCTATTAGCACCTATAAATATCACCTTGTGCTATTCCTCCACAAGTTTTTACTATTAAATGACAATCCACCATGGATCTACATGAAAAAAACGCATAAATATACCATGCACGTGTTAATGTGTCTAAATAGTGCTGTTGACATATAAAAAGCGTGCACTACCCTGCCACGGGTTCACAAAGAATATTGTGTCATCAATCCACAAAGAAATATATATATATAATGACAAAATAAAGGTGTATATAATAACAAAAGATATTGATAAAAAATAGTGTGTGGGAGAGTTCCTATATGAATCCTCTTCCCTTTAATATAAGAGTCCCAATGTGCTCCTAGGCAATAATATTCCTTCTATGGGGTGTTCAAAAACAACGTGATTTCACCACTTCCGTGATTATCCCATCACCGTTAAAAATGGCCACTCACCAGATCCTACTCAAAAGATGCCTTTGGTTCATTCCCAGGATAACCACTCCTATTATGCGTCACCACAGCTGCCAAGTGTCTTGGATATATTAGTATGGTCTCTCTTTCTCTATAAAAACTCACAGAACAATAGTGCCCCTCATAGTGTAGTAGGTGAAAAATGTATTCGTTTTAAAATACAACGCATATATTGCACTCACATTTTGTTGTGCCTGTATGCCGGCAGCAAGCTTCTCCAGCCGTGTATGCAAAACGTGAAAGAAAAAGCATTCCTCTCTCGTGTTCCCCCCTAGTCTTTTTTACGATTGGCGTGTTGTCCTATGGGTATCAGCAGCCTCTATGCATTTCGCAAGTATGTTGCATCATCAGGAAGCTTATTTTTAGCCTTTTAAACGTATTGCCCATGGGAATATACTTTGCAGTGAGTTCACAAACAGTCTTTTTGAGGAATTACCATTTCTGTTCTGTGCTCATTGATGCCAATATTCTCTCCCAGTCTAAGTCCTGGAGAGCAGCCCTCATACTTGGAAAATTTGCTCTCTTGAAATTAATAGCTAGATCCACAGAGACTGCCTTAACTTTAAGGCGGCGTAGCTTAGCGTGTTTAGGCTATGCCGCCGTAAGTAAGCGAGGCAAATACTTCGAACTGCGCATGCGCCGGGCGCCTACATTTCCCAGTGTGCATTGCGGCTAAGTCCGCCTCACGGGCCTATTGATTTCGACGTGGACGTAAACAACGTAATTCCCTATTCACGGACGACTTGCGCAAACAACGTAAAATTTTCGCATTTCGAAGCGGGAACGGCGGCCATACTTTAACATTACTATTCCAACTATTTGTTGGAATAACTTTAGGCCTGGTAAAGCGTTACGTAAACGGCGTAAATGTACTGCGTCGGCCGGGCATACGTTCGTGAATAGGCGTATCTACTGATTTACATATTCTACGCCGACCGCAATGGAAGCGCCACCTAGCGGCCAGCTTAAATATTGCAACCTAACATAGGACGGTGCAAGCCGTCGTATCTTAGATATGTTTAAGCGTATCTCTGTTTGAGAATACACTTAAACATAGGTCGGCGTACCTACTGATTCGCCGACCTAACTCTACCTGAATCTAGCTATAAGTATTTTTATCTTTCCTGTATGCGGTTTTTGCTTACAGCTAACATCAAATGAAATCATGTTATGGTCACTGCTACCCAGGTGTTCTTTTATCTGAACAGTAGTAATACGCTCTGCATGGTTGAGATTACCAGGTCCAACAGAGCATCATTCCTAGTTGGGGCCTCAATAAGCTGGACCATAAAAATTGTCCTGCAATAGGTTTATAATTTTTTGTCCTTTAACTGTCCCAGCAGTGCCATTATTCCAGTTAATTTCTGGGTAGTTAAAATTCCCCATTTTCTTTTCCGTACATCACGGGACACAGAGCGGCATATTCATTACTATGTGGGTTATATGGAGTACCTTCAGGTGATGGACACTGGCAATCTCAAACAGGAAGTCCCCTCCCTATATAACCCCCTCCCATAGGAGGAGTACCTCAGTTTTTTCGCCAGTGTCTTAGGTGTTGGTCACAAAGAAGTTTGCCTCCAGGTCCTTGAGACTAGGCAGACTATACCGGATCTGTCCAAAGTGCCTCAGAGCCAAAGTGGACAGTACCCGGGCCCCAAGTCGTAGGGTTTCGCCTATAATGCCTCTTCGCAAGGGGCTGGATCCTGGGCCCAGAACTTTGAGCTTTCTAAAGCCCAAAAGGTACTGTTGCCAGGATGCTGTATAGGTCCAGGGCAGTGGTGTTCCACAGGACCCGGGTCCCTGAAGGTCTAGTACAGAACCCACGGAGATGGGAGAAGATTGGGCCTCTTGCTTTTTTTGCAATACCCTGCAGCGTGGAGCAGGTAAGAGGGGGGCCTGCGGAACTTGGTTCGTCGGCTGGTCCCTCAGGGGGAAGACTAGTTGGGTTAGCCTGGGATGCTCTGCATGGGCAACTATTACCACTATGTCTGCTAGACAGGATGGTCACCTCCCATTTACTAGTATACCCCCCCCACCCCCACGGACTGTGTTGCTTGTGGCTGTCCCGCATGGTTTTGGGGGGTAGAGGCTCTTTGCCTGGTTCTAGGACAAGCAGGGCAAGCCCACCCCCCGTTATCTCTCGGCTTAAAGGCCAGGGACTTACCTGTATTGGGTGCGTTTTTTCCCCTGCAGCTCTGGGTCCTCTTGCGCCGCCGGCGTGCTGCTCCTCTCCTCAGAGAGACATGCTTCCCCTCTGGGACGCGCGCGCGTGCGCGCGCATTATATAGATGCGTGCTGAGGGGGCGGGGAGCGTCGCGACGTCGGCGGGGAGAGAGGGGCGTTCCCCCCTCGCTGTTATCTTCAGCAGTTCTGTCCTCCGGTCAGTGTAGGATTCGTCTGCTGACTGGAGGGACACAGAGCAGGACAGAGCGGAGCAGGGTGACACCTAGTGGCGGTAAAAGAGACCTGTTTAGGTCTGGAGCTAAGCTCCTCACTGACTAAGGGGAGAAAATAGGAGATGTTCCCCTGATTTTCTCTATTAGCCAAAGGTCTTTTTGGCAGCAGTCTGGCATTCACACAGTCCCTTTAAATATTAAAAAAAAAAAAAAAAAAACACAAAAAAAAAAAAAAAAAAGTTTTCTTTCAGGGAAAAGGTGTGCACTACCTTCCCATTGGCTTATAAGGTTTCGTGCCTTAAGCTACTTATATTATTATTTTTTTGTTCTCCTTGCTACATCAGTCAGTTGTTAGTAGCGGAGTGCCTCGGTATTGTATCATGGGCCCTAAAGGTTCGGGGACTAAAAGTGCTAAAAATGCAAAGAAACAGAAGGGTTCCCCCTCTAGCTCTGAGGATCTTAATCAGACTATGCCGGTTCTGTCCTCTCCTAAAAAGCTAGAAGATGCCGCCTTTGAGGAGCCATTAGGTGTGGTGGGTGCTGTGGCTGGCCCCATTCTGCCCGACCCAGTGTTTGTCACGCAGGATATGTTATCTGTCTCCCTGCAGGGGTTAGAACAGAGGCTGACAACTTTGCTTACTAATTCTCTGGCAGGCAAAAAGCGGACTAGATCTCCGTCCCCTAAGTTGGTGTCCTCTGATGCTGAGATTCTCTCCCCAGAGGAGTTAGAATCCCAGGAGGACCAAACGGAGCAGATCCTAGAAGGTTCAGACATTGAGGAGTCCACTATTGAGGAACCTTTTTCGGTCTCTCAAGCAGAGAATCTGTGGGTACAGTCTTTAACGGACATGGTCCGCTCAGCTTTTAAGCTGCCCTCGCCAGGGCCTCAGATTCCTGCCGTGTCTTCTTTGGGCTCCTTAAAAGCACCATTAAGTAACGCAGTGTTTCCGGTTCACCCTTTGTTGGAAGACCTGATCTTTCAAGATTGGGCCCGGCCCGATAAAATTTTTGTGCCTCCTAAAAGGTTTTCTGTTTTGTACCCCATGGAGGAAAGATTTTCAAAAAAATGGGTGCTTCCCGCTGTGGATGCGGCGGTCTCCTGCGTAAACAAATCTTTAACTTGCCCAGTAGAGAACATACAGATGTTCAAGGATCCGGTTGATAAGCGGTTGGAAACCCTTTTGAAAGCATCCTTTTCTACAGCAGGGGCAGTTGTGCAACCGGCCGTGGCTGCAATTGGCGTTTGTCAGGCGTTAAAAGACCAGACTAAGCAGATGCTAAGAGAGCTCCCGGCTCAGCAAGCACAGGATCTGGCCGACCTTCCCAGGGCTCTGTGTTTCGCGGTGGATGCCATAAAGGACTCCATCCAACAAGCTTCCCGTCTGTCGCTATTTTTGGTACATATGCGAAGGCTCCTGTGGCTAAAGAATTGGTCGGCAGAGACTCCGTGTAAAAAGCTGTTGACGGGTTTTCCCTTCCACGGAGGAAGGCTTTTTGGGGAAGATCTGGATAAGTACATACAGACAATATCAAGTGGCAAGAGTACTCTTTTACCGGTCAAAAAGAGATTTCGAGGTCCGGCGTTTAAGCGGCAGCAATCCCCAGCCCCAGGGCCCTCGGCCCCCAGGCAGTATCGACGGCCTCCCGCACGGTCAAACTTTGGTAATAAGTCGCAAGGGCAGGCCGCGGGTGGCAAGCGACCATGGGCCCGCAAGCCGGTTAAACCTGCTCCAAAGTCAGCTTTATGAAGGGGCGCCCCCACTCAATCGGGTGGGGGGCAGGCTTCGATTCTTTGCAAAAGTTTGGGAAGCCAAGATCCCCGACAAATGGGTTCTTTCCTTGGTGGCGGCTGGCTACAAAATAGAATTTCGGGAGTTTCCCCCCTCTGCATTTTCAGGAATCAAGAATTCCAAGCGATCCGGAAAGGAGGGCTGCCTTGCTAACAGCCTTGGATCATCTTCTAAACCAAGGGGTAATCGTAGAGGTACCAGTTCAGGAGCACAAGCTAGGCTTTTACTCCAATCTGTTCATCGTGCCAAAGCCCAACGGCGATGTAAGGCCCATCCTGGATCTAAAGATTCTAAACTCTTACCTGAGGATTCGGTCCTTTCGGATGGAATCCATACGGTCTGCCGCCGCAGCCTTGCAGCGGAATGATTTTTTGGCCTCGATAGACATAAGAGACGCGTATCTTCATGTTCCAATTTTTCAGGGGCATCAAAAATTCCTACGCTTTGCAATCGCAGGGCGCCACTATCAATTTGTGGCTCTCCCTTTCGGGTTGGCTACAGCCCCCCGTGTGTTTACGAAGGTCCTGGCCCCCATCTTAGCCAATCTAAGGACCCAGGGAATCTTGATCCTGGCCTATTTGGACGACCTCCTGATCATAGATCACTCTGCTTCGGACCTGGGTCGAGCGGTAGCCCTTTCAGTTCAGTACCTCGAGGTATTCGGTTGGGTTTTAAACCAAGAAAAGTCTGCTTTACAGCCCACAAAACGATTGGAATACCTCGGCATGCTGCTAGACACGGAGCAACAAAGAGTGTTTCTTCCTTTAGAGAAGTTCAAAGGGATCAAAGAATTGATCCAGTTGGTGCTAAGCAAAAGGAAGCCAACTATCCGATTGTGCATGAGATTACTGGGAAAAATGGTGGCCACCTTCGAGGTGGTGCCATACGCTCAGGCACACACTCGAATCCTACAGACAACCATCCTGTCAGCATGGAACAAAGATCCACAACGCCTGGATCTTCCGTTGATCCTTCCATCAAGGGTCCGGCAAAGTCTCTACTGGTGGCTAAAGCCTCGGAACCTCCTAAAAGGAAAATCATTCAGTCCCATCATCTGGAAGTTGGTAACCACAGATGCCAGCCTGAAGGGCTGGGGAGCGGTCTTGGATGGGCAAGTCCAGCAGGGGGTTTGGACAGAGTCGGAAAGAGGGCTGCCAATCAATGTCCTGGAGATCAGGGCGGCACGCTTAGCCTTAAAAGCCTGGACGTCCAGACTTCAGGGGTTTCCAGTGAGAGTGCAGTCCGACAATGCCACGGCGGTGGCATATATAAATCACCAAGGGGGCACGAAAAGTCGAGCCGCCCAAAGGGAAGTGAGCTTAATTTTCCTGTGGGCAGAGTCGCATGTACCATGCATCTCGGCGATTTTTATCCCAGGGGTGGACAATTTACAGGCGGACTTCTTAAGTCGCCAGCAGCTGGTGTCAGGGGAGTGGTCCCTCCATCCCCAAGTCTTTCAGGAGATCTGCCAGAGATGGGGATCTCCGGATGTGGACATCATGGCGTCAAGGTTCAACAGGAAACTGAGCAAGTTCGTATCCCGATCAAGGGACCCTCTGGCCTGTGGAACCGATGCGTTGGTTTGTCCTTGGCATCCGTTCAGTCTGCTGTACGCCTTCCCCCCGTTACAGATGCTGCCCCGCCTGCTGCGCAGGATCAGGGTGGAGAACAGACCAGTCATTCTGATAGCCCCAGCATGGCCCCGGAGGTCGTGGTACTCACTAATCGTGAGAATGTCAGTGGGAGAACCATGGACCCTTCCACTTCGGCCAGACCTACTCTCTCAAGGCCCGATACTCCACCCTGCCTTACGGCATCTAAATTTGACGGCTTGGCGGCTGAATCCCTGATCCTCAGGGGTAGGGGCCTATCTAGCCAAGTTATTTCTACTCTGATTAAGGCTAGAAAACCAGTCTCCAGAGTAATTTATTACAGGGTCTGGAGGGCCTACGTAAGCTGGTGTGAGTCCCAGAGATGGCTTCCACGCAAATACACCGTTGACAGGGTATTGCGTTTCCTCCAGATAGGGGTAGATAAGGGCTTGGCCTTAAGTACTATTAAAGGACAGATTTCTGCCTTATCAGTATGGTTTCAGAGGCCGTTAGCCACGCACTCTTTGGTTAAAACCTTTTTACAGGGGGTCTTGCGCATTAATCCCCCCATCAAATCTCCGGTTTGTCCGTGGGATTTGAATCTTGTGTTGTCAGCGCTGCAAAAACAGCCATTTGAGCCTCTGGCAGAGGTTCCGTTGGTATTACTGACTCGGAAGTTGGTATTTTTGGTCGCTATGGCTTCCGCTAGAAGAGTTTTAGAGCTGGCAGCCTTGTCTTGTAAAGAACCATACCTCATTCTGCATAAAGACAGGGTGGTTCTCCGTCCACATCCGTCTTTTCTGCCTAAGGTGGTGTCCAGTTTTCACTTGAACCAGGATTTGGTCCTACCATCCTTTTTTCCAAAGCCCACTTCTAGAAAGGAAGGGTTGCTGCACACCTTGGATATTGTCAGGGCCATGAAGGCCTATCTCAAGGCTACAGAAGAGATTAGAGAGACGGATACATTGTTCATTCTGCCGGAAGGGCCCAAGAGAGGTCAGGCGGCAGCTAAAGCTACCATCTCTAGATGGATTAAGCAGGTAATCGGTCAGGCCTACGGCTTGAAGGGGTTGCCCCCTCCTTTATCTTTTAAGGCCCATTCTACTAGGGCCATGAGCGCCTCCTGGGCAGCACACCACCAGATCTCTATGGCTCAGGTTTGCAAGGCGGCAACCTGGTCATCGGTCCACACGTTCACAAAATTTTACCAATTGGACGTGAGACGAAGGGCCGATGCAGCCTTTGGACAGGCAGTGCTGCAGGCTGCGATTTGAGATCCTCAAGATTCGGGGCACCCTTGGTTAATTAATGAATTAATTAAATTAATCAGAATAATTATTTTTTGTTGGATTTAATTTGGATTTATTATGATTTAAAGAATACTTTCTGAATTAAATCTCCTGGCTGAGATGTCTCCCTCCCCTCATTGGAAGCATTGCTTTCGGACATCCCACATAGTAATGAATATGCCGCTCTGTGTCCCGTGATGTACGGAAAAGAAAAGGGGATTTTTAATACAGCTTACCTGTAAAATCCTTTTCTTGGAGTACATCACGGGACACAGAGCTCCCACCCCTCTTATGGGGAACATTTTGGGTGGCATACTGCTTGCTACAAAACTGAGGTACTCCTCCTATGGGAGGGGGTTATATAGGGAGGGGACTTCCTGTTTGAGATTGCCAGTGTCCATCACCTGAAGGTACTCCATATAACCCACATAGTAATGAATATGCCGCTCTGTGTCCCGTGATGTACTCCAAGAAAAGGATTTTACAGGTAAGCTGTATTAAAAATCCCCTTATTTTCACCATCCTAGCCCTTGCAGCCCTTTCCATCTGTGCAAGGAGCTGAGTCTCCACCTCCTCATTAACATGCTGCTTCAGACTCATCACACTCTCCATCCACCATGTCCTCTTTCACACTTGCTTTAAGATCACCTCTCACATAGACAGACCGCTCCACCTTTCTTTTTTACCCTGTCTTTCCGAAAGTGCATAGCCAGGAATATTAATAGCCCAGTCATATGAGGAATGAAGCCAAGTTTCAGCAATACCGATAACATCATAGCTCTCCTGATGCACCAGAGCTTCCAACTCACCTATTTTGCTTGGCAGACTTCTGGCATTGGTGAACAAACACTTTACTGCATTAATATATTTTGACCGGTCACATACTATCCTCTTGGGTGTTCCGAGATTACGATGGAGGACCGAAGCTTGCTTTAAATGTAGGATGCTGGGTATTTTACCCAGGAAACAGAGCACATTGAAATATGAAAATGCAGACGTTTTCCCAGCTTCTGTAATGAGATTTTGTTTTTAAGTTATAATTCCACCTTTTTCATGTATTACAGGAAGCAGATCTTTAGTTCCTTCCTCACATTTAGTTCTAAGCTTTTCCTTGCTTTGTTCTGCTCAAGGACTGAACATTCAGCCCACAACACAGAGTGCAGCACCTGACATTGCAAAACAGAACAAATGTGACTAATCTGATTTCCCAGTTGAAATAGGTATACGTTTTTCAGGAAAATTGTATTATATTTTTTAAGTGCTATTTCCAGGTTGCCGTTTTTTGTTGCTTTAATCCTAGTGGAGTAGTTGTTAAGATCCTAGAATATTTTGGCAGCTGTTTACATTCCAAATTTCTCCAGTGCTAATGAGGCCATGTATAGGTTAACAAGTGAGTGAATAATAATGCATTTGTGAGACATTTACACTAACCTAACCTTACTTTCCAGACTAATTCAGAATAATTTCCAGACTAAACCCATTGTTTAGAATACATACTTTTTCTGTTTATTTAGATTAGTCACTCCAATCTACCATCAAATATCATTATTAAAAGCCAGAGCCTGCAAGCCCCCTGTTAGGGTTGCTTACTGAACTGAGGCTTTACCATATTGGCTTTTAACCACTTAGAGACCGTAATGTTACAACCCCTTTAAGTCCAGGCCATTTTTAAGTTTTCAGCGCTGTCGCATTTTGAATGCCAATAACTTGGTCATGCAACACTGTACCCAAATTAATGTTATATAGCTTTTTTAAAACAGACAGTTTCTCCTATAAAACTTTTTAAATAAATAATCTTTCTTCATAATTTTGGACCAGAATGTGTTCTGCTACATTTCTTTTGTGAAAAGAAAACAAATCGGTGTATATTTAGTCTGTGTGCAAGTTATAGAATCTACAAACTTTGGTAGGTATTTGAAAATTGATCAGTCCTGATGACTCATTTCTTGAGGCCCTAAAATGTCAGGACATTACAAATACTCCCAAATGAGTAAGAGGCGTGGTAAGTTATTGAAGTTGTAATTTTTTGTCGTACTTTTTCGAAAAATAAAGATATTTTTTTTTTTTTACACAAAGTTGTCAGTTTTTTCTCATAGCATAGACATACTTAGGGTTACACCCCAAAACACATTCTGCTTTGCCTTCCGAGTAAGGGGATACTACATGTGTGAAACTTTTTTACAACCTAGATTCATAAAGGGGCCCAGAATCCAAGGCACACCTTCAGGCTCTCAAGGAGCTGCCTATTGTGCTTCTTGAGTCCTGAAAGTGCCAGGACTGAAGAAACACACACAAAATGACCCATCTTTTTTCACCACATGTTTTTCGAAAATGCAGGAAAGAAAATTAATATGTAAATGTATTGTCTTTTTCCTTTATTTATTTTTTACAGAAAGTTGTCAATTAAAGGGGTTGTAAAGGTAAATAGCTTTCTTTACCTTAGTGCAGTCCTCCTTCACTTACCTCATCCTTCGATTTTGCTTTTAAATGTCCTTATTTCTTCTGAGAAATCCTCACTTCCTGTTCTTCTGTCTGTAACTCCACACAGTAATGCAAGGCTTTCTCCCTGGTGTGGAGTGTCAAGCTCGACCCCTCCCTTGGAATACAGGAGAGTCAGGATGCCCACTAACACACAGCTCCTTTCTCTATCTGCAATGTAGAGAGCGTCCTGACTTTCCTGTATTCCAGGGGAGGGGTCGAGCATGACACTCCACACCGGGGAAAAAGCTTTGCATTACTGGTTTGGTGACACTGAAACTAGTTTGGTGATCAGGAAAACTCTTGCTGGCTGCACTGGACTGGTGTAGTGGATCTCAGGAATTGGTCTGGTAACACTGTGACTGGGGTGACCGCGGTGAGGAACACTGTTGCTGGCATATGCGGATCACTGGGACTAGTGTGGTAGTGATCAGGAAAAATGTCTGCTTCAGATTCCGGCTACTATATTTTAATTAAGTATAAACTCCATGGCTGTTATACTTGCTTCTCTACCACTTCAACTTCAATTCTAATAAAAACATAAAAATAAACCTACATTTCAAAAAACAACTCCAGTGTTTGTCAATAAGATAATAATTACTACACTTTGTTTAATTTAACAAAATGTATTATAAGAGATGCCACTCAGCACCTCACATCAGTGAATGCCCATCAGTAGTGCCCATAAGCACCGCCCATCAGTGCTGCCTAATTGTGCTGCCTATCGGTGCTGCCCACCAGTGCCGCCTATCAGTGCTCACAAGTGCCGCATATTGGTGCCTCCTAATCAGTGCCCATAAGTGCTACCTTATCAGTGCAGCCTCATCAGCGCACATCCGTAAAGGAGAAAAATTACTTATTTACAAAATTTACTGACAGAAAATAAGAATAACGTATTTTTTTTATTCTGTCTTTCATTTTTTTCTTTTATAAACATCTCAGCAGTGATTAAATACCACCAAAAGAAAGCTCTATTTGTGTGAAGAAAAGTATAAAACAAATAATTTGGGTACAGTGTTGCATGACTGCGCAATTGTCATTCAAAGTGCGACAGCGCAGAAAGCGGCCCTGGCAGGAAGGGGGTGAAAGTGCCCAGTATTGAGGTGGTTAATATGTCTCTGCTATCTTCCAGTACATTTACATTCAAACAGGGAGAGGAAGGGATGGCATTGTAAGACAGTCAGGCTTCTCTGCCTAGGATAGTTATGTGACTGTATTGACTGGCAATTCTGTTCACTCACTACTATACAGTCAAGGCTTTGACCATGCTGTGTTGCTTAAACTGTTGTAAAGAAATCTAAGTGGCCATGATCTCATTCAATGGATTAGTAAACTAGCTTTACTTAAATAAAAAAAAATTTGGTTGGGAAAGCCAGTTTAACATATTTAACTGTTTGCCTGCATTAGTTATACGGTCTGGAATTGGCATTGTACTGAGCATCATCCTTTTTGGATAATTTCATTATCTTCTCTTAAATATACAGACGACCTATCCTATGCAAACATGATGACTCCCTCTTTGTGAAATTGCCATATTTGCACAGATGTGGCTGCTTTTCTTAGGAAGAAGGCCCCATAATGATCCAACCTTGCTCATTTTACATGACTGAGAGTCCTGTTTGTTTCTACTGATTTGTTTTATGTTTATACAACTCTTGCTTAAAGTGTTCGTTCACTTTTCAGAAAAATGAAAATGTGAACTAACACCCAAGAGCCCCCGCAAGTACCTGCTGCTCTTACCTCTGTGGGTGATGAGCTGGCAGTGCCCCCACTGTAGTGGTCCAGAAATGTGAAATTCATGCTCTGGGGATAATGCTTTGTGCCGGCGCTGAACAATTGGAATCGCTCTGATCCGTCCAGGTAGCCCTGTAGAAAGAAGGGGGAGAAGAGCTGGGATTTCAATTTTCATTTTATGCGAAAGCCTGTTGCTGGCTGAAAAAAAAAAAAAAAGATACCAGCATGATGCCTGTAGCTGAAGATACTGGGATGAAACCTGTAGCTGCAGGCTTCATCCCAGTATAACAACTTTAACCTGGTGAATTATGAGTACATCAGGGAGGCAGAAGTTAAATGATCTTGGGTCGCCTTCAAGTAGTCTTTTTGTCCTAAGCCTCACTAAATATTTCACTCCCTGTGGACCTATTGGCTTAGTGGCTTGCTAGCCACTACTGCCTTGCAGCACTATAGTCCTTGGTTAGAATCCCAGTCTGGATACTATCTACATAGTTTGCATGGGTTTTCTCTGGCTACACAGGTTTTCTCCTACACTCCAAAGATATGCTGATAGGTTAACTGGCTGCTGTCTATTCTGGCCCTGGTAAACACGTAAGTTTATCTATGCCTGTGAGATGGGGACCTTCGATTGTAAGCTGTGTGTGTATGTGTGTGTATATCTATATATATATATATATATGTGTATGTATGTGTGTGTGTGTGTGTGTGTGTGTGTGTGTATATATATAATATATGTGTGTGTGTGTGTATATGTGTGTGTGTATGTATGTGTATATATATATATATATATATATATATATATATTATATATATATAGTGACGGTATGCGAGGCGAGATACACGATAATCGCTACATCTCACCTCACATTTGTTCCATTGTAAGGGACTGAACCGGAATCCACAATCAGGTGGACTTTAAATATCCAGGAAGAGAGCACAGCAGGGCTCTGGCTGGAGACTCAGGGAGGAACCTGACGAGGGGTAGGGGTGCGCATCTTCACCGGTCTCACGATTCGATTCGATTACGATTATCTGGTCAACGATTCGATTCGATTCGATTCCGCGATGCATCACGATGCATCAAGATTACCAACGAGCTCTCACTTCCGCTTGGGCCGCCTAGGTGGCCCTTCATCCCTGTAATCTTCTGAGACACATCACAGGTCCCAGAAGATTGTCCAGCTATGCAGGACAGCGCAGTGAGACATGTGCACCTGGCTGTGAAGCTGCAAGCTGTCACAGCCGGATGCCCACAGTAGTATTGCCAGCGCCATGGACAGAATGGAGGGTTCGGGTGGCCACGTCGCTGGATTGTGGGACAGCTGAGTGTCTTTTTATTAAAAGTCAGAAGATACACTGTTTTTTGAAGCTGCTGACTTTTAATAACTTATTTTTTTACTGAACTCTGCTTTTAAATAAAAATAAACTCATTCCCTTAAAGTGGAGTTCCACCCAAAAGTGGAACTTCTGCTTTAAGCACTCCTCGCCCCCTGCCATTTTTAATGGGACTTTTTGTCACAGCTGCCTAGGTGACTCCTCCTGTCGCCCTAGGTGGCTCCTCCTTGCCAGCAATCTTCTGGGACACAGGTCCCAGAAGATTGTCTGGCCAATGGCAGATAACAGTGCGCGCCTGGCCATGAAGCCGTAAGCTATCATGGCCGGGTGCCCACAGTAGATATGGCGGGGTTGAGGAGAGGAGCGGGGAAAGGTATGGGACTCTGTGCGGCCGCATCGCTGGACTGAGGGACAGGTAAGTGTCAGTTTAATTGAAGTCACCAGCTACACTTTTTGTAGCTGGTGACTTTTACTAAACTAAAAAACGGTGGAACTCCGCTATAAGTAGTGCACTAATCCGGTGCACTACAGGGTACAGACATATACACATGTGGTGCTGGGAGGTCAGGAGAGATTATAATCCACAGCAAACAGCCCTGTGAAGTTCCCTGTACTGTGTCTGTGTTGAAATTACCCTGGATTCCCAAGTTCACACATTCCAGCACACTAGGAGTTAACACAATGGAATGTGCAAATTTAGGAGATCAGGGTAATGTCAACACAGAGCACATGTAGGAAAAAGAATACAGCTGTAACTAAGAGTACCCGTTTTGAAATACATGCCTTTCTAAACCATTAAATGTCCACTGCTGCATGTGCTTTTTAAAATATATAAAGCTTCTCATACCTGCATTTCTGTCTGTGTATGCTCTATATTCCGCACGTGACTCTGTCCTGTACAGCCCGCCTCTTGCCTCTCGTTCTCCTCTTTCCCGACATCAGTGGGAGTTCTCAGCCCCGCCCACCGTCTGTACTGTAGCCATCAGATGAGAAGAGAGGCTGGCGGGGCTGACTTCAGGAGACACGTGGGAGGTGAGAGGCGGGCCAGAGCGTGCAGTCACATAAGGGGAATATACAGACAGAAATATAGGAATGAAACACAGTATATTTTAAAAAGCACACGCAGCAGTGTCCCCTGAATGGATTATAGCAGCATGTATTGCAAAACGAGCATTTTAAAACACACGCTCGGAGCGCTCTCCCGGGAGGGGCGGGGCAAGTCGGGATGACGTCACCGACATCGATTATTGGGGTCACATGCATCGATGCAGAATCGGGGGCCCCCGAATCTCGATGCATCGATGCAACGATTATATTCAACACCCCTAACGAGGGGGCTCTGTATTTTGGACTAAAAGGTTTGTTTTACCGCATGTTTTGTGGGTGACAGGGACCAGCCTCGCACTGTATAGCGAGGAGACTATTTTGTTTAGTTAGCGCTGGATGACAAGGATTTTATTTACTGTTTTGTTTATTTTTATTTGCAAACCTCCTGTAAATAAACCTGGCATTCGCCAGATTTGAAAGAAAGTGCCTGTTTGCTGACCTTCCTCCAAAGGTGATCCCCATGACCTAATCTCCCACAATATATATATATTAGGGTTGTCCCGATACCACTTTTTTGAGACCGAGTACCGATATTTTTTTTTCCCAAGTACTTTCCGATACCGATTACCGATACTTTTTTTTAATGTCATGTGACAGTGGCAGTATTTTTTTTTTTTTTACAATTTTTATTTTTTACAATTCTTTATTTTTTTTTTTTTACAGTGACTTATTTTCTTTTTTTTAGGGGGGGGGTTGGATTGTCAGTGTGTGTGTGTGTGTTTTTTTTTTATTTACATGTTATTTATTTTAAAAATAATTATTTATTGCAATTATTTTTTCTTTTTTTAATCAGCCCTGTTGGGGGTCTTTGGTGAGATATCAGGGGTCTTAACAGACCTCTGACATCTCCCCTTTAAGACATAGAAAGTGACTAAGGACACAGATTCCCCAGTCCCTTCCTCTGCAGCCTCAGCTAAAAGGAATGGAGAGAAGCTCCTCTCCATTCATAAACTGAAGCATCGTAATCGGAGGTTACAATGCTCAGTTATGTGAATGGACAGAGTCAGTGATCACTGACTCTGTTTATTCGGAACAGGTAGGAGCCGGGTTTAGCGGCTCCTACCTCCGCTCTCCATCCTGACAAATTGAGGGGGGAGAGCAGCACGGATGGGGGGAAAGCCAGCAGGGAGGGGGGGAGAAGACGGCACGGAGGGGGGGAGAAGACGGCACGGTGGGGGGGAGAAGACGGCACGGAGGGGGGGAGAAGACGGCACGGAGGGGGGAGAAGACAGCACGGAGGGGGGCAGTCATCGGTGCGGCTTTGAGGGGAGTTACAAGCAATGATCACCGCTGTATAACTTATATAGTTATATCACATAGTTTTGTGATTTCCAGAATGGGTTCTGGAGTTTGAAAGAGCTTTGGGTGTAAAGAAGCCTCTAAACTAGTGTTCAGGTCTGTTTAGGAGATATTCACTCCTTAGTCATGCCACTTCTTCAGTAGCTCTGCCATGACCGGCGGTACCCGCACGCATGGCGGGAGTGACATCATTGCGTCTCAGGACAATCACAGCGTAGCTCATTATGCCTTTGTCAACATTGGTGTTGTGCTTTATTCCTGCTTGTTTAAGTTACCAAGGATATGATGCACTGTTGTTAACCAATGAATCATTGTAGAAATGCATAGGATCTATTTTGTCTTGGTATTACTGATATGCTGGATGCTCTATATATATTTTGATGTTGTAATGCCACTGCTCACTATGTACACCTTGTACAATACTACTGCTTACTAGGGTTGTCCCGATACCACTTTTTAAGACCGAGTACAAGTCAAGTACCGATACTTTTTTCCAAGTACTCGCAGATACCGATTACCGATACTTTTTTTTCAATGTCATTTGACAGTTTGATAGATGGGGGACTGATAGGTGGCACTGACAGGTGGCTGGCACTGATAGGCAGCACTTATGGGCACGCACTGGTGGCTGGCACTGATAGGCGGCACTTATGGGCACTGACTGGTGACTGGCGCTGATGGGCATTTATAGGTGGCACTGACTCTTATGGGCACTGATTGATGGCACTGATAGGTGGCACTTGATGGCACTGATTGCACTGATAGGTGGCACTTATGGGCACTGATATATGGCACTGATAGGTGGCACTTATGGGCACGGATAGGTGGCACTTAGGTGCAATCAGTGCCATCTATCACTGCCCACATCAGTGCCATATATCAGTGCCCATAAGTGCCACCTATCAGTGCAATCAGTGCCATCTATCAGTGCAATCTACCAGTTCCACCTACCAGTGCCACCTGATAGGTGGCACTTTTGGGCACTGATAGGTGGCACTTTTGGGCACTGATGCTGCGAAAAATGACATAGGAATTATATAAAAAAAAACTATGCTGCAACTCCCATCTTGCTACACCCTGCACTCAGCTGCAGTAAGCAGCAGCAGACATCTTGTTACACCCAGCCCAAGCTATATGGGCTGGGTGTAACACGATGTCCGCTGCTGGCTTACTGCAGCCGAGTGCAGGGTTTACCAAGGTGGGTGTAGGGACGTGCAGCCGCTAACGGCGACCGAATGTAACTGCACTGTTCACCGATCCTGATGCGGCTGCACCCTACACCCCTGCCAGCTTATGAAGTTTCACTGCAGGTGAGGACTCTCCGTCTACAGACTTTGTCCACCCTCTCCAGCCAGACTCCGCCCGCACTTTCCTTCCACAGACTCTGCCCGCCCTCTCCAGCCAGACTCCGCCCACCCTCCCCAGCCACTGAAAAAAAAAGGTATTGTGTGAATCATCGGGAGCATTTACCGATACTAGTATCGGTATCGGGACAACCCTACTACTTACCTTGATTGTATGCTCCCTTTGTTTATTATTTTATTACGTTAATAAACTTTATGCTTGTTAAAAAAATATATAAGGTCTCATAGAGTAAGGTATGGTTTTGTCTAGGGCAATGCTTTGACGGTGTCCAGTCACCTGAAGGTAACAGCCTTTAGCCCAGGGTCTATGAACATCTAGCCTGTAATGTACTTCAAGATCTGTAATTTACAGGCAGGTCACAATTCCTTTTTTCTTCCATTTGAAGGAAAAAGTGTTAATTGGTTGTATTTAGTAATTTTTCAGCGCCTTGTGTTAACACATTAATCTTCTTTGTAAATAGACTGGTGTCCTTTTTAAGCATTCACTCTGGGACATCCTAATACCAGTAAAGACCTGCTTGGGTCATTTAAAACCTTGTTGGATGTATTATAAGATGCATTACAAACCCGGCCACCAAAATTGTTTAGAAAACAACTATTTTCCTAACAGAATCAGGTGGATGTAAACCCTCCATACACCCAGTGAAGTGAACAGCATCAGATGATACACAGAGATTAACCAAATCTCCTTACATAGGTTTTACATGTATATCTGCTATCTTCACGTTTATATACTGTTTAGAAAGTTCAGATTGTGTTAGGAAATTTTCTCTTCCTGTTTAACACAGAGTGTGATGTCTGGGCATACAGTTAAGATAGCTAAAATTGCCAATTGGAGGAAAGGCACACACCCCCTCTCATCATAGGCAGAGACTCTCAGAGGTGTTTTGTAACAGGCCCCGCTCCCTGTTAATCTATTTTAGCAACCTCCCCACCAGAAATTTCAGGCTGCTTTTATCTAATGTGTCAGAGAATTTGTCAGGAGTTATCAGGCTGATAACAGAGGTACGGTTCAGGAGAGAGCTATGGGACTTAGCTCTTTGAAGAGATATAACACAATTCTGCAGCTATATGTGCCCAGCTCAAATTTCATGAATTGGGTTTACATCCGCTTTAATTAAAATAATCATTGCTGTCTTCATTATTTGCAACATGATGAACTGTAGATCTGTAATACCAAGCTTTAATCTCAATGCTGCCAGTAAGGAGAAAACTGACCTTGACTTACTAAAAGGGCCATCCCTGGCCTGTTTACCACTGGAAAAAAAATGAAAATATTTTTTTTAAGGTCTTATGAAACCCTTACTAAAAAGTATTATATTTACGCCATGCATATAACATTTGCTGCATGTTCAGCCATAGGGCATAAGTGGAAATCAATGAGATTCTCAGCATTAGGGAAATCGTCAGACAGGTTAACACAATACAATAGCTGAATACGAAAAAATGTGAGCATACAAAGATGGGGAATTGACTAGATATGAGCTTAATTGGTTTCTCTGAAAAACGTAATCTGTCCAGCTATGGACTAAGTTTATAAATCACCGGCGTCTTAGAAATACTTCACTGCTTTTGCTTATCTCTGTTCTTTCTTTCTTGTTCTTTGTTTCTGTTTACATATATGTTCTCATTGCTAATTGAAGCATGCCTGTTTACAGGTGATGATGCTCTGGCTTAACGCACAATAGAGTATAGATAAAAGATACGATTGTTTGTTTATTCCTTGGTTGTTCACTCATACCTATGACAAAGACTTTCTGTTATACATGTTTACTCATTGTATATGGCAGATTTACCTGGAATTGTTTGTTATAGTCCAATAAAAAACATTTGTTAAAAAGTATTCTATTTATAAATGAACATGATTAGTGAGTTGGAGATTTAATAGGAAATAAAATAATGAAAAAATGTAGCACATTTGGTAAATTTGGCAACCAGAGTGAAATATTTTTAATGCTCTATACAGCAAAATCATTCTTGGTTAAAAATTAAACTGATGCCTTGTACACACGAGCAGAATTTCCGACTGAAAAAGCTTTTCATAGAATAATCCGTCCGTATGTATGCCCCATTGGACTTTTTCTGTCGGCAATTCAGACGGAATTAGATACAGAACATGTTCTGAATTTTTCCAATGAAAAAATTTCGGAATTTCCGTTTGTCTGTATGCAATTCCGACGGACTAAAAACCATGCATGCTCAGAATCAAATCGACACATGCTCGGAAGCATTGAACTTAATTTTTCTTGGCTCGTCATAGTGTTTTACCTCACTGCGTTCTTGACGGTTGGAATTTGGTGTGACCGTGTGTATGCAAGACAGCTTGAGCGGAATTCCGTCGGAAAAACTGTCAGAGTTTATTCCGACGGGAAAACCGGTTGTGTGCACAAGGCATAAGGCTACTTTCACACGGATCACTAGCAAAAACGTGGTAAAAACACAAATGCGTTTTTACTGTGTTTACGGTGTGTTTTTCACAGGACATGTGACTCAAAAAATGCATAATAAAAGCATAAAACAGGAGCGTTTTTTATGCATCTTTGCCACATTTTCAATGCGTTACAATGGGGATGTGCAGTTTTTTTACCTGAGCAAATATGCGACCTTCAAGTAGGATTTTTTACACTACAAAAGAAGTACGATGGACCAGTGTGAAGACATACATAGAATTTTTAAAGGGATGCATTTTTCTTCAGCTTTACTTCAGCTTTTTTTTTTATATGCAAAAATGCTTCAAAAACTGCTCAGTGTGAAAGCAGACTATTAAAGTGGTTGTAAACCCTTTTTTTGGACTTCTACCTATAGGTAAGCCTATAATAAGGCTTACCTATAGGTAGTGGAAATATCTCCTAAACGTGCGCTGTTTAGGAGGTATTTTACTTGTAGTCCGCCGAAAATGTTAACGGCGCATGCGCGGGGAAGAAACAAAACTCTGTACCGTTAATGGCAGCCACCGTGCGCATACACGGGAGTGACGTCACGTACCAATGCACCTTGCCAATGCTGTTCACCCCAGCCATGTGTAGAGGTGAGGCTGCAAGAGGAAGATCAGCGACAGCACGGGCACACAGTTCTGCTCACCATCTCCAGCATGGCTATATCCTTCTTGAGCTGGGCTGGCGTGGACTTTGGAAAGTTTCTAGGTATGGTCATCAAAAGTGCACCTATGTCTTGCTTTGCTTATGGCCAGTCTGGTACTAATCCTAGTAAGTGCAGGGTGACCAGCAGAGGCACACACAGTAGAAAGGTCCCACTACTTTACTGCTCACTTCTGTTACTTGTGAACTCTGATTTGCAGATCCAGAGGTACCTAGTGTAATCCCACTTGCATAAAGCAATTGTTGGTGGGAAAGGGTTGCCGTTTGGCACTGGATGTCCTTGTCCTGTCACTGATTGATTGTTAGTATAAAAGTGCCCCCTTATATTGGTAGTCAGTGGAAGAGATGCCCTCTTATATTAGTAAACCGTAAGAGCACTGGTGCTTAGAGAGAGAGATGCCCTTTTACATTGGTGGTTAGTATAATGCTCCCCTTACATTGATAGTCAGTGAGAAATCCCTGTTTACATGGATAGCCATCAGGAGAGCTACCCCTTGCATTGATGATTAGAGGAGACATTCTTCTCTTGCATTGCGGTCTGTGTAGTGCTGCCTTACATTAGTGTTCTGTGTGAGATACCCTCTTACATTGATTGCAACACCAAAGACCACAATCCAAAAGATGTTGGTATATTAGAGGAGTTCATTGCTTGAACTATTAAATGAAAATGTGTACTATAGTGTAAGCTCTATATGTCATACTCACCTTAAATTCACTGATTTGCCATCCCCAGAACTCATCACCGGCCACTGACATCTTCAGGCGACTGGCTTCTGGGTCTCGATCAGGGCTGAACTGGGACAGAAATTTGGCCCTGGACTTCATCCAGACTGGCCCACTTTGACAGGTCTCTCCCATGGCAGCTGGGCAACTCCCGCACCCCAGCCACCCAAGCCCCCTCTCCCCCTTCACTAGCTACTAGCCGTTCTACTTTTATTAGAGTAGAACGGCTGGTACTGGTCCTCTTATAGGCAGTACCAGTGGGGAAGCTAGACATTATTTAACCCGGGGCAAAGAATCAGTTCCGTGCCCCCCTTATGGGACAAGATTAGGCAGAAATGAGAAACTCCCAGGCCATAGCTGTTGAGTCAGCTGTCTGTCCTCTCCCCCATGCTCCTCTGTCGTCCCCCCTGCTCCTCTGGTCCTCCCCCTGCTTTTCTGGTCCTCCCCCTGCTTCTCTGTTCCCACCAGGTGAACGCTGCGGGAAGGGAGAGACAGAGGAGCAGAGGGGGGCGGCAGTCCGCTGTCACTGAAGCCGGCCCACTGAGCCATCGTCCCACCGGAAAAAACTCCATGTAGTCCCAATGGCCAGTCCATCCCTGGTCTTGATCACTAGCCGCTGTCAGTGGCCGTGCCGAGGTGACATCACTCCCATGTATGCAGTAGTTCTGTCGGATTTGGCATTGCTGAATGTGTGCAGTGAGCTGTGCTTGTGCAGATCACTGTACAGGGGCAGGCAGGCAGGTAGGTAAGTAGCTTTAATGCAGAAGAGTCAAAGCATATCTCTTCTGCATTAAAAATCCTGCCGGTCTGCCCATTTTTTCTTTGGATCCTAAAGTTCCACTTTAGTTTAACATATTCTCGGCACTATGATGGAGACATCTTTGCAAGTGCCTAACTCCACCCACATGCTATGGCAATTACAATAAAAGTGTTGCCTTTATCATCACATTGTGGGAATTCTCATAGGAAGATTGAGTCTGTTGAGGTTAGACCAAGGGACCAGGAGGATGATAAATGCAAAACTACATATGAAACACAAAAGTTCTCAATTCCAGCTATGTTGGCACTACTTTACATTTGCTTTTGTCGTCTTTTTTTTTTTTTTTGGTGGTCCACGTTCAGCTATGCCATGCCTAATAAACACCTCTAGCAACTGAGCAGATCTAAGCCAGGAAAAAAAAGCTGGGTTCATTTGTCTGCTAATGTTGGCATCTTATTTGAAAAACAGCACCCTACTTTTTTTCCTTTTGAATGTAACAAATATTTTTCAGGAACTTTTTCTTTTAAAAGCAGCTAAAATATATTGATTTTTGTATTTTTTTCTACTTGCAGAACAGTATGTTCAGTGAACTGTGAGATTTTAGCACAGTCTATTATGAAATTATAAGAGTAGAAAAGTGTAGTTATGGTAACCTTCAGATTGTGTTAGAAGGACTGTGTGGGAGCTTGCAGAAAAAGCATTGGCTGGGATTCGCTTAATGGCACAAAGCACTGTGTATTCTTTTCAATAGTGACGTTCAATTAGAGGGATACATTTTATTGTTTCTGTGTATTGCTTTAGTTGATAACTCTTGCATTGCAGAGGAGAGTACAGTAATTAAAGTGATATATATATATTTTTTTTGTTTATTAAGTCAAATTTACAAATGGTTTCTGTTTCTTTCTTTTGTTAATTGACTGTTTTAAGTGCATGGCAATTAAAACTGGAATAGGAGCTCTACATAATGCTAAAATTCCATTTTAATTATATAAGTTATCAAAATGTGTTCAAATTGCTATATATAATAAAAATAAAAATCACACTTTCTGTTAGACTATACATAGATATTGTGATTTTTTTCACTTGAGATCCAGTGTTTTTAATTGGCTAAACTATGTGGAGTGTTTAAGGCTTCATGTACACAGACATCACATTCAGAAACAAAGTTTAAAGTGGTTGTAAAGTCAAGGTGGTTGTTTTAGGGTTTTTAACCTTAAAACATTCTATGCATTAGTATAAGAAGCCTTATGTGTGCAGCTGCCCCTCTCAGCCCCCCTAATACTTAACTGAGGTCCCTCTCTGTCCAGCGATGTCCACGAGTGTCTCGGCTGTCCGAGATTCTCCCTCCTGGTGAGAGGGGGCAGGGTCAGGTCAGGGCTCCATGTACGAATGGAAAAAGGGGGCTGTGACTCGGCTCATGCCCCCATAGTAAGCTACTTGCTGTGGGGGTACTCAACAGGAGGGAGGCTCCAGGATCACAGAAGAGGGACCCAAGAAGAGGAGGATCCGGGCTGCTCTGTGCAAATCCACTGCAACAGAACAGGCAAGTATAACATGTTTGTTATTTTATAGAAAAGAAAAAGACTTTACAATAACTTTAATTTCTGGCTGTAAAGTCTATTGTCGCATAGTGCAAATTACAAAACATAATTGCTCCTTTCCATCAACTAAAGAAGATCTATTATAGGTATTATGTTCATGGCCACACACAGCCTGTGCCTTGTTGCACACATAACACAAGCATTCTGCAATGCGTTACCAACAGGTATTACTGTTCCTTTTATTTATTTAATTTTTTTTTACTTCTTAAAGGTATTGCTTTATACTGCAGATGTGATGCATTACAGCATATTAGAATGTGCTGCACTAGATAAAAATGTCCAATTTTTTTTTTTTCAGTCCTACAGCCACACCCCCCTACAGTTGTAAACACACACTAAGTGAACCCTAACTCCTACAGCGCCCCCTGTGGTTAACTTCCAAACTGCAACTGTCATTTTCACAATAAACAATGCAATTTAAATGCATTTTTTGCTGTGAAAATGACAATGGTCCCAAAAATGTGTCAAAATTGTCCGAAGTGTCCGCCATAATGTCGCAGTCACGAAAAAAATCGCTGATCGCCGCCATTAGTAGTAAAAAAAAAAAAATTAATAAAAATGCAATAAAACTATCCCCTATTTTGTAAACGCTATAAATTTTGCGCAAACCAATCGATAAACGCCTATTGCGATTTTTTTTTTTTACCAAAAATAGGTAGAAGAATACGTATCGGCCTAAACTGAAGACATTTTTTTTTATATATATGTTTTTGGGGGATATTTATTATAGCAAAATGTAAAAAATATTGCATTTTTTTCAAAATTGTCGCTCTATTTTTGTTTATAGCGCAAAAAATAAAAACCGCAGAGGTGATCAAATACCACCAAAAGAAAGCTCTATTTGTGGAGAAAAAAGGACGCCAATTTTGTTTGGGAGCCACGTCGCACGACCACGCAATTGTCTGTTAAAGCGACGCAGTGCCAAATTGTAAAAACCCCTTGGGTCATTTAGCAGCATATTGGTCCGGTCCCTAAGTGGTTAAAGGGAGTGCTCCTAACATCAGCTTGTTATCTGTAAACAAGGGGCAATATCTGCACTGGGATGATAATCGGCTAATAACATACAAGCAGCTAGCATAAATACAGTGATTGCAATATATATAAAAACACATAAAAGTCCAAATGCAGCACTGAAGGTCAGAGATAAATGAGGAGAGAGTGGGTATAGATGGATGTAGGGATAAAAACACCTCACACCAACTTCAAAGAGTAATGAAACCACTGTGCTGAAGTCCAATAAAATCAAGCATTGGGGTGTATGCCACATCCAATAACTGCTGCAGGCAGCATCACCATCATCTTTCACATAGGAAGCAAAGTGGAAACTCTGGTTGATATTAAGATCCTCTGCAGGTTCCCAATAACCGATCAATGAAAGCGATATGTGCCATATAAGAAAACAAGGATTGTGCCTCCTTGTTTTCTTAGGACATGCTGTACATGTACTATGTTTTTATATGTAGGTGTGTGTGTGTGTTATTGCCCTACTGTCTTATGTCTATATGTGTTTTTTTATTTTATTTTTTTCATTTTTCTAATAATAATTTAAATGTAAATCTGTATTTTTACCATTTAATGCCCAAATCTATTCCACATTCCTTTACCCATTTTTTACATTGAGGGTTGGCACTCCATGACAATATTATGTAACCTCAACTGTATGGGCCTGAACTATATTACTAAACTATACCAATGGCAAAAAAGTATTAAACACACTAACTGAAATGTATTTAATACTTAATACAAAATGCTTTGTTAGAAATTACAGCTTCAAAACACCTAATTAATTTGTACTGACAAGGCTCAGGATTGCTTTTTAATTACTGAGAGATTTCAGCTGGTGTCTTGGTTTTTCATGCCTTTTTGAACCTTCCTTTCTTTATGTGTTCAATACTTTTTCCCTGTGGCATTCCATTTTATTACTTGTAACTGTTTTGGTTTCTTTGTATGTATGGGTTGCATGGGTTTTTACCATGTGGTGAAAAATTCATGTCAATAGTGCCTTTAGAAATGTATTTACCTAGAAAAATGGTGACGTGTTCCTTACTTACCGTATTTATCTGCGTATAACAAGCACAGTCGTATAACACGCACCCAAACTTAAAGAGGGAACTTTCCACAGCCCCCTGCGTATAACACACAAGGCACAGTTTACCCTCTCTTTTCAGGGTAAAAAAGTGAGTGTTATATGCCAATAAATACAGTATTTTACCCACTGTATATATACAGCATATGCTTTTTCTACTGAGCACAATTAATACTTCTGTGTATAAGCAAGCGCCAGAGTAATCTTCTATTCAATATAATAAAAAATGATGTGTATAAACTGTCTGCTCTTTTTCACTGTTGCCAAGGTTTTTTTTACTTCATTGTGTTGTGTCTCAAATAAATGGAACTTTATCACTTTCTTTAAAAAATAAATGTGTCCCATTTTTGTTAGGAAAAAAAATACTTCAGAGCCAGGAGCTCACCAACTGTTATGTCTCTACTGGTGAGCAGCATATGCCAGTCTTTCCTGAGTGCTGGCCAGCTGCTCAGAAGCACAGATGACCAGGCTTTAGAGTATAAAATATTTAAAGGATGCAAAAGCTCTAGGTTGGGCTTTAGGGAAGGTGAAACACGCTTCTCTGGTTAAAAAAAAAAAAAAGTTATTCTAAGATGTATCGCCTTATATATTGATATCTAGCTGTCCTCCGCTGTCCCCCTGACAGAACACAAAAGCTCAGCAGGTGAGATTGCTGTACTAACGTTGGATCGTTACGTTAGTACAGCGTCTCCAACCCGAGTTGACAGGCTTTCTTTGTTCAATTCAGTGCTAATAGTGTGTATCAGGCTTGAAATAAGGAGATAAATATAAAGAGCCGTTATCACACATACTTTTGGTGCCACAATGTCAATATCACAATTATATATTTTCTATGAGGATCAGTATACTTAGTGTCATTCACACGGTAAAGATTTACTTATAGGTACAGAGACACCTCTGTAACTAGGAATTAAGCTGGGCTAATGAAATGGACTTTAGATGGTACAAGTAGATATAGTAGAAAATCTTTAAGTATATTTATTCATAAAAATAAAAAGTATACGAAAAAAAAGATGATATACAGAACTTTGTGAACACAATGATACAATATCAGCATATTTGTCACAGTACATATATTAGGAAATATTACATAAAAGTTTATGCTAGTGCACATATGCTTATCTCACAAAACCATACAGCACCAGAAGATATATAAAACTTTTAGATCCTTAGGAATGAATTGGATATGTGGAGTGATGGAGGTTGCTTTTACTCGCTTCTACTTAACATGTTTCGCGTTCAAAAACGCTTCATCAGGAGCATAACGGTAAATAAGATAGATCTCCGCAGGAATGTGTGAAACAGACCATTGAAAATAGATATATGGCATATACAATGCTGTTGCCTGGCCAGCCTGGTAGGCTAGTGACAGGTTGTTTAAAACATCAGAGTATATAAATGTAAAAACTTTGGACTAGTGCACAGTTTATACAGGTAGAGAGTAATGTTTGTATGGCGACAGGGTATACTCCAAGTAAGATCCCAGTATCGAGTCCCGGAAATAATAACCCGAAAGATCTGGATGGCTTGTAGGCTTGGTGTCCAGCAGAGTATAAGAGTCCGGACCCGGAGGGAGCTAGAAGGAGTATATGGTTCCGAAGTCGCACATGTGAGATAAGCATATGTACACTAGCATAAACTTTTATCTCACATGTGCGACTTCGGAACCGTATACTCCATCTAGCTCCCTCCGGGTCCGGACTCTTATACTCTGCTGGACACCAAGCCTACAAGCCATCCAGATCTTTCGGGGTTATTATTTCCGGGACTCGATACTGGGATCTTACTTGGAGTATACCCTGTCGCCATACAAACATTACTCTCTACCTGTATAAACTGGGCACTAGTCCAAAGTTTTTACATTTATATACTCTGATGTTTTAAACAACCTGTCACTAGCCTACCAGGCTGGCCAGGCAACAGCATTGTATATGCCATATATCTATTTTCAATGGTCTGTTTCACACATTCCTGCGGAGATCTATCTTATTTACCGTTATGCTCCTGATGAAGCGTTTTTGAACGCGAAACATGTTAAGTAGAAGCGAGTAAAAGCAACCTCCATCACTCCGCATATCCAATTCAGTCCTAAGGATCTAAAAGTTTTATATATCTTCTGGTGCTGTATGGTTTTGTGAGATAAGCATATGTGCACTAGCATAAACTTTTATGTAATATTTCCTAATATATGTACTGTGACAAATATGCTGATATTGTATCATTGTGTTCACAAAGTTCTGTATATCATCTCTTTTTTCGTATACTTTTTATTTTTATGAATAAATATACTTAAAGATTTTCTACTATATCTACTTGTACCGTCTAAAGTACATTTCATTAGCCCAGCTTAATTCCTAGTTACATATTATCGGGACGTTGGTACACTGTTACATTGGCATTCACAGCGTTAGTCGCCCTGTGTTTTATGCACTTTTTTTTAGCAAGACCCATCTAAACAGAGACACCTCTAGCATATGTAGAGTAAGTAGCATGAAAATTCCTTTGGACCCAAGGTTTCTTCAATGCCAGGACTGTGCTGCCCATAAGATGCATTTCCTGTAATAACAGTATATTGCTGTATAAAGCTTAAAGTTGTACTAAACACACATGGGGGGGGGGGGGGCTATTGGCGCTTTATTTAATCGCAGCCAATTAACCACTTAATAACCGAGGACCTCGACTTTGTGCGGTGATAGCTTTGTGCGTTTGAAAAATTATTGTGCAAATACCGCGCAAGAAAAAAAGTTGCAATGACCACCATTTTATTCCCTATGGTGTCTGCTAAAAAAAATATATAATGTTTGGAGGTTCTGATTAATTTTCCTAGCAAAAAAATTGTGATTTTTACATGAAGGAGAGAAGTGCCAAAATAGGCCCGGTGGTTAAAGCCAATTAGGACTTCAACTCTCTGCAACTGGGCAGACATACAAATGGAACAGCGTGGCGAACATGCCTGTCAGATTGCATATGCAGGAATTGTGGAAGTCAAAGGGGCTCAAACCTGGATAATCCAAAGTTCTCATTGAAGGCTTGTATGCAAGTTATTGCCATAAAAAGTGTATGGGTTCCTGCCCTGGGGGACATGTATCAATTGAAAAATGTTTATAAAACTTGTTTTTAAAGGAGCAGTGATTTGTATTATGCTTAAAGTGAAACAATAAAAATAAAAAATTCCTTTAGATATCGGGACTGGGGGTTCCCTTAGTCTACCTGCCTATTAGGCGGTTCCCTGTTACCAGGCTCTTCGGGTCTATTATGGATTCGGAGGGGACCCAAAAAATAGAATGGGGTCTCCCCCTCAAAATCCATACCAGACCCTTATCCGAGCATGTAGCCTGGAGGTCAGGAAAAGGGGGGATGAGTGAGGGCCCCCCTTCTAAACCATACCAGGCCACATGCTCTCAACACGGGGAAGGTCCCCCCAAAGCACCTTGTCCCCATGTTGATGGCGACTAGGGGTTCCCCAGGTCCCACCCTCCATCCCATGTGAATAAGTAGGGGTACCCATTCACCAAAAAAGTAGTGTAATGTGAGAAAAGACACTAGCCAGTTTTTGACAAGTCCTTTATTAAAAATGTTGTCTTCTTCCTCTTACTCCAGTCTTCCTCTGGCTTCTCCTTCCCCGCTTCTTCCTCTGGTCTTCTCCTTCTTCTTTAAGTCTTCCTCTGGCTTCTTCTTCCTCCGCAGGCCCCCTAAAGATTAAAAAAATAACCTTCTTCAATGATGCGATGAGGCGGATGATGTCATTCAGAGACCCTGCCCCTCGTGACTTCACTGGCCGGGGCATGATGGGTCTGTGATGTCACAAGGGGGTGGGGTCTCCAGATGACATCATCCGGTGACCATGCCTCGTAGTTATATACAACATGTGTGCCATGGAAGCGGACAGATCGATGGGCCGCAGCATCAGAGGAGTATCATTTTGGGATCTTCAGCGGGTCGGTGGTGGGAGTGGCGGCGGAGGAAGAAGAAGCAGGGGAAGAAGCTTTAGAAAGAAGGAAGGAAGAGAAGACCATAGAAGTTAGCGGGGAGGGAGAGGAAGGAGGAGGAAGAAGCGGGGGAAGAAGAAGACATTTTTAATAAAAAAACTTGTCAAAAACTAGCTATTGTCTTTTGTCACATTACACTCCTTTTTTGGTGTAGGGGTAGGGGTACGATACCACTTCTGGGAGACAGCGCCACCCCTCAGAAGTTCGGCCCACTCCTTCCTCTGCCGCTGGGCCAATTAGAAAGCCAAAAGGCTTAACTGCCAGGTTCCCTTACTACGAATGGTGGCGGCAGCACCCGAGAGCCATCGTGGGCTACAGTATTTGTAGCTGCTGACTTTAAATTTTTTAGTGGGAGCCCAGAATGCCTCTTTAAGCATCAAAGTAATTAAGTATTATATCAAATTTAAAGTGGAGTTCAAGCCATTTCTGTGTTTAGTAAAAAGCCAGCAGATACAAAAAGTGTAGCTGCTGAATTTTATCAAACCCACAATTACCTGTCCCAGCTTGTGGCCTCACACTCAGGTGCGCATTTCATATGCGTGAGTTGCGCTACGTGTCCTGAATGGCTGGGTAATCTTCTGGGACCTGTGACGTGTCCCAGGAGATTGCAGGGAGGGATGGGCCGCCTAGGTGGCTCGAACGGAAGTGGGAGCTGGGTAACTGAAAACTAGGTATCCGCTCCACCCCCCCATAAAAATATCATGCCAAATGTGGCACGTCAGTGGGTCAGGAGTCCTTAAAGCGAAAGCGACACTTTTGGGTGGAACTCTGCTTTAAACAGACAAAGGTGACTGACAAAAGGTGAAATAGTTTTTAAATCTGTTGTAATAATCCAAAAGGTGAAATAGTTTTTAAATCTGTTGTAATAATCCAAATAAGTATTTTCATTATGATTGATTTTGTTGGAAACATCTTCAAATTGCTTAAAGTAATTATAAATGAATGAGAGTCAAAATCAGAAAACCCTCCTTCTGTCTATGCTCACACCAGTAGTGAGGAAAAGTTCAGGTTTAGAACTGTTTGCGTTAATACATCATTAAAGCCTTAGTCCATGTTAATTTCCCTGCGTGAGGAATAATGTTTTATGATGGATATTTGGGCTCTTGGGATTATATGGAATGGAGTCCAATTAGCTGTAGATCATAGATATTGTCATGTATTAGATTAAAGCCATTTATGCATGTAAATTAGATAGTTAAAAAACACTTACCATCATTATTTGGCTAATTGGCACAAGGCATGATAAATGTATTGAAGATTTTGACTTCTGCAAATCACCTTGCTTGCCCTGTTTAGAAAAATATACAAAGTTAACTTTTTAAGAATAGTTTTATGTTTTGATCATTAAGCGACTCATTCCACACACTGCAGTGACTTTGATAAATATAAAAAACATGGTACAAAAATATATATCGATTTGACAAATAATTTGATAATTCACTAAATTAAATATTCATATATTCAGATGATGGGGATTAGTAGTATTCCTATGATTGACAGTTTATACATTTGGAGAAGTACACAAGGAAATATTGATCTCTTTCTGGTTGACAGAGTGCTAGATTTGCTAGCATCCCCTGCTTCCACTCCATTGCATCACCAACCTGAGATTCCTCACGTTCAAAGTCTCCCTACTCCTTTAAAGCACCTAGTTTCTCAGTTGTTGACTTCTGGCAGTGCCATTTTCTGTGCACTGTTTAGGAGATATGCTAGTGAGCAGCAGCCGGTGACATCATCTGATGGGCCGTTCCTTCAGAGCTCCAGCTTGGCCATTCAAGCAGCCACATCCTCCAAGCCCAGAAAGAAGAACGGGTGAAGATGGGAGCCCTTTCAGAATTGAAATTAAGGGGAATTTATTTTTTTCTTAAAGTTTACTACCTCTTTAATCATCTAGTTAAGAGAGACCATGCTAAAATGTACAAGCCTGGCTTGAAAATGTATTCATCAAAGCAAAAAAAGTGTACATCTTTACAAGATGACTCTAAATTCCAAAGTAGCCCAACCTACTTAATTTCTGATGCATTAAAAATAACTCAAACCTCTTCTCATCTCCCCAATCCCCTTCTTGTTCACAGCCAGGGAGCCCAGGTAGTTATCAGTTTACATAATTTCTGGCAAAATCTACGTTTTTTTTTTTTTACACTTATCGACAAATATAACACGAGAACTTTCAATGGTACATTTAGCATACCAAGAGAGATCAAATTAGAGAAATTTGTTGTTGGGGATTAGGCTCCATTCACACCTGGGCATTTTAAGATTGTGGCAGAATCGCTGCGTTTCTGCCTGCAATCTCAAAACGCACTACAGTGGCAAAATGCAGGTTCAAGTGCCATTATTTACAATGCCACCTAAAATGTGGCACAGTTTTGTCGTGATTGTTGCAATATTTTTAGTGCGGCAACTGTGGCAAATTGTATCATGTTTAGTGTGTCGCCTAAAAAGGAGCAGGAGCTTCTTTTGGGGAACAAGCTTCACGTGATTTGCTGTGATTGCTGCACTGTATATCGTGGCAAACCCACATCACCTTTTAGGTGCCATTGGAAATATTTTCACCTGAACCTGCATCTTACTATTTTAGTGCGTTTTTGAGATCGTGGGCAATGTGCCTGATACTGAGCACCGCTCACCACTATTGTTTTACATAAACTAGAGGCAATGACAGTAGGCAGTCATTATTGCATAACCTGTTGGAAAAGAATGAAGAATCGGGAATCTCCTGTATACACTATCAATGTTAGTTCAAAATTGCAGGGAGTTCTTGCATTGAAAGGTAGATGCCTCCATCTGCTTTTTCCATGGGATATACACTGCGGTTAATTTACTAAAAATGATGAGTGCAAAATCTGGTGCAGCTCTGCATAGAAACCAATCAACTTCCAATTTTTTTTGGCAAAGCTTAAAGTAGTGTAAAGTCAGATAAAAAGCCTTCTGTGTGCCTCAAGCCCCCCCCCCCTAATAATTACCGGAGCCCCATCTCTGTCTAGCGATGTCCACAAGTGTCTCTGCCGTCTGTGACTCTCCCTCCTGATTGGCTCAGACACAGCAGCGGCGCTATTGGTTCCCGCTGTTGTCAATCAAAGTCAGTCAGCCAATCAGGAGAGATGGTGCGGGGCAGGCCACAGTTCCATATCTAAATGGACACAGGGAGCTGTGGCTTGGCTCAGGTGCCCCCACAGCAAGCTGCTTGCTGTGGGGGCACTCAACAAGTTGGAGGGGTCAGGAGCACAGAAGAGGGATTTGAAACGAGAAGGACCTGGGCTGCTCTGTAGAAATCCACTGCAACAGAGCAGGCAAGTATAACATGTTTGTTATTTTTATTGAAAATAAACCCCACAAAACTTTACAATCACTTTAATTGAACAAGCTGAACGTGGTTGTTAAGCCACTTTAACCTGTATACACCATCAACGCTGACTCCTATTGTAGTATCCCCTCTGTGTGTGATTTATAAAAATAAATGCTGCAAATACCTCATTTCACTGCAGTGATTCTGACTGGCCAGCTTTCTCCTTTCCTGCTCTGAGAGATGCAGCACGCGGGGCTGAGATCCCTCTGCTGATGTCAGTCTGGAGGGGAAGAGGAGAGAGCTGGCTGGTCATGTGATCAAAATCTCAGCTGTGAAATTTGGTATTTACAGCATTTATATTTATATATCATTCACAGAGGGGGACACTGCAATAGGAGGCAGTGCTAATGGTGTTATATAGGTTAGTGTTATGAGAGCAGCAGAAGGGGGAAGGGACGGCTCACACACAGGAGTAGAGAGAGGAGCAGATAGCAGGCTGCTGGTGACAGAGACATGTAAACTGACCACAGTGTCAGGGCTCAGCAGCCATGATACACTGTTGTCAGTTTACAGAGGGATGGGGAGAAACTAGCAGGATCAGCCAAGTTTTGTAGATGTTACAGGGAACCAAAAATGACACAGGACAAGCACTGTGTCATATAACATGCTTTAAAGGAGCAGGATCTTTCTTTTTTTGGGGGGGGGGGTTAACAAACTCTTTACGTTAGAAGCTGATTGGCTACCAAGCACAGCTGCACTAGATTTTACACTCTCCAGATATAGTAAATCAACCCCTGTTTAGATGTTCATCTGTGCAAAACCTGTGTAACTCTTCAAATTATATACAAGTTAGTATTCTGTGGTAAAGTTGCTTTATTTTTTTTATTTTTTAAATATAATTCTTTTTTCAAAGATTTTTTTCAATTATAGCAACACGTATAAACAATATTAACAATATAAACAATATTAACAATATCAAGAAAAGGAAACAACCTATATTACAGTAAAAAAAAAAAAAAAAATCTAGCCATCCGACCAGACTAAAAAAAATAGATACAGTCAGCAATTAGGACCTGCAGCGTATCAAATTAACACTTCATATGCTTAGGAATATAAACCCCCAAAAAACGAAAGAAATAAAAAATGTGCCTATTCTCAACCCTAAGGTACTATAAAATAAAAAAAAACTATCTTACTTAAAGATTTACATGGACACCCCTGCCTCACTTTGAAGATCATTTATAGAAAAATTAGAAAGATCTTTATACTGGGCAAAACATTGAAATAGACGTGGTAGCGAGACCTCCGGATCAGTGAGAAAAAATAAATGATCATCTGCAAATGCTGTGATTTTATGCTCCATGCTTGATACCTGTATTCCACTGATCAAGGGGTCTGATCTGACTTTACACAGAAAAGGTTCTAGGGTTAAAACAAAAATAATGGGGAAAGAGGGAAGCCCTGTCTCGTCCCATTGGACAAAGTAAAGTACTCTTATTGGGCCCCGTTAACCAACACAGCAGCTGTAGGGCCAGTGTATAATGCCTGAATCCATGTCTGCATTCTTAGCCCCAGGCCTATATGTCTAAGGGTGGATCTTAGGAACTGCCAGTCTACCTGATCGAAGGCCTTTTCGCATCTGTTGATGATAGCAAAAAAGGATGGGCCTCCGATTGGACAGAGTGGATCAGATCTATTGCCCTTTTGGTGTTATCCCTGGCCTCTTTCTGAGGGATAAAACCTGCCTGATCCGTGAGGACAAGATGGGGAATATATGACAATAGCCTATTAGCTAAAATTTTTGAAAATAGTTTTAAATCTGCATTTAAGAGTGCTATAAGCCGATAATTCCCACATTGATTGTGATCTTTGTCCTGCTTAGGGATGACCATAATATGAGCCCTCAAAGTGTCATCTGTTAACTTACAGTTAGCTGAAATGGAATTGTAGGCATGTAGAAAATAGGGAGAAAACCTCCTGAAAGGTTTTGTAGTAAACAAGATTTAGCCCATCTTGGCCCGAAGCCTCCCCTAATTTAGAAGAATCTATCGCCGTGACCAATTCTTTCTTTGTTATAGGTGCTTCCATTCCCTCAGTTACCTCTAACGGGAGGGAAGGCATACCTGAGGATGTCAGGAAGGCAGATATCAAATCTACCTGAGATGTACATTGCTGATTTTGAGTGTTGTGAAGATTATAGAGCTTCTGGTAGAATTTTTGGAATTCCAGAGCTATTGACTCTGAGTCTGACAACTTGGTGCCAGACTCAGACATAATTTGAGTGATATGCGGTTTACTTTGTGACCCTTTTTGTGCCCTAGCTAGGAGAACCCCTGGTTTGTTTCCGTACTCGTAAATGGACTGCTTATATCAGCACAATTTTTCTCTCACTTCTGTATTTACGATTTGATTATACTGCTGACGTAAGGCGAGTAATTCGTCTGTAAGGCAAGTGTTTATGTATTGCCTCAAGTTTACGGATTCTCAAAAGTAGCGACGTAATTCATAGTGATGGGGTACTTTTAACAGTGTATCATTAAGCCTCCAAGAGCAGGTCCTTGTAGCCACTAGGTTTAAATCTATATCCATGTGGGCTGGTCCGTGATCGGCGAGCAAGATTGGATCGATCGTGGTGGCTCGAACTAATTTCTTGAGTATGTTGAATGAACTGGAGAGAAATAAGAATAATCTCTAACATTAGGGTGCTGTAGGCGCCATACGTGCACCACTTGGAGGAGTTTTAATTCTGCCTTTAGATGCTTTAAATTAGAGAATAAGTGGGATACCCCTTTTGAGACATCTAGCAATGGATCATATGCAAAGTTAAAATCCCCTCCTTAGATAAATACACCATCACTTTGCTCCAGTATCAGGGGGATCAATGACCCTAAAAAAAGCAGCTGGTTCGAGTTTGGAAAGTATACAGTACGTTGACCAAAGTTACCCGGGTAGCTCCAATTACACCCTTAACGATCAGAAATATACCTTGCTCATCAGCAATATGTATACCTGCAACCATGGAACCGACCTGGCTAGAAGGATACGGACTACCTTTGCTTTAGAGATAGTGATGAACTGTGATATACCACTGGATAAGCTCTATTTGTAAATTTTGGAATTTTCCTAGCCTGGAAATGGGTTTCCTGAAGAAAAACTATCTGGCTCCGCATTTTTGTCAAATCTTTTAGTAACCTTGACCTTTTTTCCGGAACATTAAGACCTCTCACATTAAGGGAAGTTACCCTCACCGGAGAGGTCAGGTGTACCCCGGAAGCAAACATCTTGATCTCCCTCTGAAAATTGTTGAAGCGGATTATGACTGGGGTTGTGGAGGGGGGGGGGGCAAAATAGAGAAGGATACTGAGAAAAAAAAAGGAAGAAAAAGGGAAAAGATGTTGCTTTATTTTAAAAATAAAACTTAATAATGCTAAATGCTGAAATTTTTCATTTTTTATAGCAGATTCTGTTCACCAGAGTACTGTAATACTGCTCCAATTTCACGTGCTTAGCTACTCCAAGTGTCATTTTTCCTTTGAGAGTCTTTTTTAGATATTCTGGAACAAAGGGTTCATCATGAGCAATCCTCCTCTCAGTGGGCATACTTTTGTAGTATATTAAATAAGCCAGTCTTGGAAAATCCAGCAGATTAGGTTGGAATAAATTATGTGTATTCATATCAACAGAGGTTAATTGTATAATGTCAGTGAGAAAATTAATACAAGTTTTTATTTCAATGTTTATGTCTTCACATGTGCAGAACATTCTTTGATTTTACTAAATTGTTCTTTGAAATTGAAAAATATCTATATGTTTGAAATAACATCTACATTTATTTGTGTTTGCCATTTACTTGTCCAAACGCAATATTACGGACACACACGTTCCAGAAAATGGCTGTAGTGATGCTGGGTGCTGCGATGACCACTGGCTGGAAACCGAAGACAATCAGAATGAAGAAATGTCATCAGCACACCAAGGATTCCTGAAAAGGGTCCAAATCGTTATTCAAACGGTGCACATACGGCATTATTTCTGAGCCACGCAGAGACCCTTCGCCAGGCAAGTGACACTTGCAAATGAGTTCATTTGCCTGACAAATGGGCCCTTTGTGGCTCGGAATCATTGCCATATGTGTACCATGTGAATAAAGCTTTGGACCCTTTTTGCGGAATCTTTCGTGTGCTGATGACATTTCTTCATTCTGCCATTTACTTGTGGTTTGTTCTTTGGAGCTGGGTGGAAAATTGGTTAGCAGGGCCAGCTGTCTTCTCTGTAAAGGTTATCAGGCTCGATGGAAGATTAAAGCGGGGTTCCAACCACAATTAGCATTTTTTAAATGTATGTCCTTTCATCATGCATTTTTATAATATAAATCCGGTCACTTACTATTTTACAATCCGCCGCCGCTCTGCATAGTTATTCAAAAAAGATAGTTTATAAAACTATGTCCACACCGTTGTCATTTTGCTTGTGGGCATTGTGAAGCCCACAAGCACTTACTTCCTGGAAGTCTTGGATGGGGAGTTATAATTGGGTAGCTGTTGGAAAAGTTTTCTATGTGCATTGTGTGACTATTTAAAGGAATGTAAAATGGACTCCAGTTTCTGTAATGGCTTCTAAAAGACAGTTTGCTTTAACTTGTCTAGTTCTATTGTCTGTGTTAGTTTTTTAAATCAACCTTTGCTAAAAGTTGTAAAGAGGCACTGTGATTGGCAATAAAGCTTTTTGCGTCATGAGCCACCGGTGATCTTTTAGCCAACAGTATTCTTCCTGTTGACCCTATAAAAAGGTCACACACCTCGTGTCTGTATGTGACTTCTGCTTTCTTCTCAGCATGAAGGTCTCATCCATCTGTACCGGTACATTTGAAATAAATTATCTTGCTTCTAGAACACTTGAAGTTTGACTGATCACAGGGGGAGTATTATCCTAACAGTAGCGCACTGCATCCTGGGAAATGATGACGCACATTTCCCAGGAGCATTAGAGGGAGATGATGTCAGAATCCTAAGTGATTTTTTTCTTTTTTAGGTCTAATGAGCACAATAATGAAAAAAAAAATTAGGATGGAAACTCCACTTTAACAGTCAGTGTATAGCCAGTTTAAGACTACCAATTCCACCGATATTTTGTTGTTCCTAATTTAGTCATATGGCTTTCTCTCAGTTACAATTAAAACAAAAAATGAAGGGTCAGTGGGCATGCCTGACAAAAAAGAATATCATCAAGTAGTGCAGGTGATTTCGACAAAATTAGTCAACAAGTCATAAAAATTTGGACTATTTTAACCACTTAAAGGGTCACTAAAGGAAAAAAATGTTTTTGCTGAAATGACTGTTTACAGGGTATAGAGACATAAAAGTTAACTGATTCCTTTTAAAAATTATTACACATAGATAAAAGTCAATCATATAATGTGCCTACAGGTTAGTTTCACTTTTAAACTGGTTTCATGTTCCTGTGAACTAGAGAGACACACAGAACAAAAACAAACCAATCCAGGGCAGTGTTGTGTTTTTAAAATGAATCTGATTGGTTCTGTTAAGTTTTAGACACACAGTAATGACAGCTTAGACCACCGTGAAAAACTCCCAGTACTGTGGTTATAAGGAAACAGGCAACCAGGAAGTGTGGAGATCACAGCAGAATTACAGTACCTTCAAAGCAAAAACGAACAATAAGGACATGAAACCAGTACTGCAGTAAGGTAAAGGAAGCTATTTAGCTAAAAAAAAAAAAAATCCTTTAGTGATCCTTTAAGACCTAGACCAAAATGCAGCTAAAAGGACCTTGCCCCTTTTTGCGATTTGGCACTGCGTCGCTTTAACTGACAATTGCGTGGTCGTGCAACGTGGCTCCCAAACAAAATTGGCGTCCTTTTTTCCCCCCCAAATAGAGCTTTCTTTTGGTGGTATTTGATCACCTCTGTGGATTTATTTTTTGCGCTATAAACAAAAATAGAGTCATCAACTATTCCAGCATTCAATCACTCATATTTGGTAGGCCTGTCCCCATATCTATAGATTTGGGGATCAAATTCTTCAGCTGTATGCCAAAAATATGAATGCAACCATTCCAAATCCCTCTCAGGTTGTTCTGCTTTCTACAGTGTCTTGCAAAAGTATTCACCCCTTGTCATTTTTCATGTTTTGTTGCCTCACAACCTAGAATTAAAATGGATTGTTTGAGGATTTTCATCATTTAATTTACAGAACATGCCCATGTTTTTGTTTTGTTTTTTATTGTGAAGCAAACAACAAATAGGACAAATGCTTCTATGATAGCAGAGAATTGTAAAGTTTTGTATGCAGCAACTTTCCCTTACTTTTGAGTTTTTTTGTTATTTTTTCAGCTTTTGTGATTTTTTTTTTTTAATGCATGTACTTTTTAAAAAATTTATTTGTGTTTTTATTTTAGATTTTGGTGCATAATATGAAAAATATTTTAGCTGTGTCACACAGCTGATTCCAAAGTGTTTAGAGCTTACCTGAGATTTAAGGAGGGTATACAATATGAGAAAATCTGAAAAAATGATTCTGTACAAGGCACAATCGTTCGGTTTTCCTATACTGTGTATGCAACTTCGACATCCATTTCAGATTTTGCAAGCAAAAATTTGTGAAGGGACAAACTCCAACAAAAATTCTCGTACGTTAACAGAACAAACGATTTTCGTTTAATGTGTACAATTTTCATACAAGAAAAATCAGAAACGAAAGACTGTGCATAATCAAAATACGGCGCTGCGTTACTTTGACAATTGCGCGGTCGTGCGACATTGTACCCAAATTTAAATGTATGTCCTTTTCCCACAAATAGAGCTTTCTTTTGGTGGTATTTGATCACCTCTGCGGTTTTTATTTTCTCTTATCGTCCATGAACGGACACAGCTCCTTAAATCTTGACAAGTGGGTTATTTTCCCTGTTTACAGGAGAGGACTAGGCAGAAACATGTTAGATAATTAAATACATGTTACTTTAACAGAGTTGAACAGCCCCGCCCAGGGGGCGGTCCCTCCAGACATAACCCTCCTCCCTGCAGTATGCAGCCTCAGTTTCGTTCTGCCTAGCAAAGGAGAAGGACCTATTGCTCCCTTTGGGCCCAGCGCCCTGAGGAGAATTTTTATTTTACTAACCAGGTGCTGTGGACCCTGTCTACCATTCATTGTCCTACTATTTTGGGCAATCAGGCTATGCTTCTCCTCATGGTCGAGGAGGTTGCAAGGTTGTCCGATCTGGATTCAGCCAGACAACGCCACGGCCGTGGCTTCGGTCTACCATCAGGCGGACTACTGGAGTCACCAGATGCTGGACCAGGGCGACTGGTCTTTGTGCTTGGGGGTGTTTCGGCTCCCTTGAAGGAGGTGAGTCTCACAGGGCATGTATCTCCTGGCCGCTCATCTCCACCTCAAGGATGTCGAAGTTAGTGGCAAGGTCTAGTTATCTGGTACAGTCGCGCTGGTGGCCCTGTGGGGTCTGTATCGGCGGCTTAATGCCATTCCTCCATCGTAGTTGCTTCCTTGGCTGCTCCACAGAGTGGAGGCTGAGGGGATCCCGATGATTCTAATCGCTCCAGATTGGCCTCGGCATACTTGGTACGCCGTTATCAGGCGCCTGGTAGCAGAGATACCCTGGGGGTTGCCAGGGCGGGAGGTCCTTCTGTCTCGAGGTCCCATACTTCCTCCTGTTGTACAGTCACTGACTTGCTCAACATGGCTATTGGAAGCCAAACTTTTAAGAGACCGGGGTCTGTCCCACTCGGTCATCTCAACCATGCTGAGGGCACGGTAGTCTTCTTCCGGAGGATCTACCATCGCACCTGGCAGGCCTACATCTCTTGGTACGAAGAAGATAGAGTGATGTCCACAGACGTACTCGGTGTCCAGGGTCCTGCTGTTTTTACAGCTTGGAGTGGATCTAAAAATTGCTTAAAGCACCATTTGGGGGCAGATTTCAGCCTTGGCTGTGTTCTTTCAGTGGCCTTTTGCAGCCCGTTCCAAGGTGGATACCTTTTTGTTCAGGGGGTTTGTCATATACTTTCCCCTCTTAGCCCATCTCTTCCCCCATGAGTTTTGACTCTGGTGCTCTCGGTTCTTCAGGAGGGGTTTCTGAGTTGGCGGTCTTGTCTTGCAAGCCGCCATGCTTGATCCTCCATCAGGATTAGGTGGTGGTGGTGCGCCCGCGACCTTCTCTTCTTCCGAAGGTGGTTTCGGCCTTTCGCCTGAATAAGGACATTCTTCTCCATCCTTATGTCCTTGGCCGGCGCAGCCTTCGGAGGTTGTCTTTCATACTTTAAGCGTGGTACGCGCTTTGTGGGTGTATCTACCTGCTACGTTTCGGAGATCTGACTCTTTTGTGTTCGTGTCTGGTCCACAAAAGGGCCTGGCGGTCTCGTCGACCACCATTTCTCAGTGGATCAGGCAGACCGTCATACAGGCCTATGCTCTTAGGGGGCCGGCCCCCCTTTTCCGGTCACGGCACTTTCGACCAGGGCAATTGGTGCTTCCTGTTTTTTTTCTTCCGACATCATGCGTTGGTCTCACATCCGTTCACGCTTTTTCCAAAATGTACATGGTTGCTGTGAGTGCATCTTCTAATGCTTCTTTCGGCCGCTAGTTTTTGCAGGCGGCTGTTTAAAGTTGCACCTCCTCTGTTGAGGAGCGCTGCTTGTTTTGGGGTGAAGTTAAATTGGTTTTACTGATACTGTTCCCACACCTCGTTTTTGACACTGCTTGGGAACGTCCCACTTGTCAAGATTTAAGGAGCTGTGTCTGTCCATGGACGATAAGAGAAAATAGGATTTTTTGTACTCACCGTGAAATCCTTTTCTCTGACGTCCATGGATGGACACAGCACCCACCCCTCCTTTTTCGGTTTGTACTGCTTGTTACGAACTGAGGCTGCATACTGCAGGGAGGAGAGTTATGTCTGGAGGGACCGCCCCTGGGCGGGGCTGTTCAACTCTGTTAATGTAATTAATTATCTAACATGTTGTCTAACATATTTTACGGTGAGTACAAAAAATCCTATTTTTTGCCCTATAAACAACAATTTTGAAAAAAAAAAATCTTTCATACCCAATAAAAAATGTAAAAAATCAAATTTCTTCATCAGTTTAGGCCAATATTTATTCTGCTACATATTTGTGGTAAATAAGCATTTATTGATTGGTTTGGCAAAAGTTATAACGTCTACAAACTATGGGATAGATTTAGGAAATGTTTATTTTTTTACTAGTAATGGCGGCGATCAGCGTTTTTTGCGGGATTGCGGCAGACAAATCTTTTTGGGAACCAGTGACACCAATACAGTGGTCAGTGCTAAAAAAAAAAAGCACTGACACTGTATAAATGACACTGGCAGGGAAGGGGTTAACCTAAAGAGTGATCAAAAGGTTAACTGTTCCCTATGTGTGCTTTATAACGGTAGGGGGAGTGCTTTTCATATTGTATTGATTAATTGTTTCTGTATTCTGCTATGTTCTGTCCTCAGGTCGAAAGTCTTTGATGTACTAGGGACTAGGATAAGGCTTTTCTCTTATACTGTGTGTTGCACTAATGTTGTCAGGAACCATGAATCGGACCGAGACAGAAGTACAGTTAAATCACACTTATTTAACCACTTTAAAACCGCACACCGTCATATGAAGTCCAACAAGGGGATCTGTTATCCCGGGTGGACGTCATTTGACGTCCTGTACTTTGTGCGAGGATATCTGAATGATGCCTGCGCCTAGAGGCATCATTCAGATATAATTTTCTTCCGGCGGCAATCCTGCGCACCGTAAGAATGATCATAGCGGCAGTACTGACACTTGATCGTTCTTATAGGGGGCGGGAGGGGACACCCCCCCCCCCCCTCCCGCCGCCATCCGGTGCTTCTCCGGGCTCTCCCGTCCCATCGGGGGACCGGAGAGATAATCGCCACCCGCCGGATGTGCAGCATAGAGATGACTGGTGACCAAATGGTCACCAGTCATCTCTATGACCGTCGGAGGCCCAGGCGCGATGTGATGACGTCACGCCCGGGTACCCGTAAGTAAACAAACCTCAATTGCGGCTAGTAAGAATGAGATCTGTGAATTTTTTTTCATGATCTCATTCTTTCCAGCCTGGAGGAGAGATGTTGGGTCTCCTTAAGAGGACCTATCGCACACTATTCCTATTACAAGGGATGTTTACATTCCTTGTAATAGGAATAAAAGCGATCAAAATAAATAAATAAGTAAAATAAAAAATAAATACAATTAAAACACCCCTGTCCCCGGTAGCTCGCGCTCAGAAGCGAACGCACGCGTAAGTCCCGCCCACGTATGTAAACGTCGTTCAAACCACACACGTGAGGTGCGTGTGCAACAATTCTAGCACTAGACCTCCTCTATAACTCTAAACTGGTAACCTGTAAAAATGTTAAAGCGTCGCCTATGGAGATTTTTAAGAATCAAATTTTGGCACCATTCCATGAGTGTGCACAATTTTAAAGCATGACATGTTGGGTATCTATTTACTCGGCGTAACATCTTTCATATTTTACACATTGGGCTAACTTTACTGTTTTTTTTATTTTTTAATTAATGAAACCACTTTTTTTACAAAAAAAAGGTGTTTGAAACATTATTGCGCAAATACCGTGCAAGATAAAAAGTTGCAATGACCACCATTTTATTCCCTAGGGTGTCTGCTAAAAAAAACATATAATGTTTGGGGGTTCTGAGTAATTTTCTAGCAAAAGAATGATGATTTGTACATGTAGGAGAGAAGTGCCAGAATGGGCCCGGTATGGAGGTGGGTTTTAAAGCCCGGTATTGAGGTGACTAATAATAATATTAAAAAGATAAACAGAGTAAGCGTAGTCAAAACATAGCCAGAGTTCAGGAATCGGATCAGATAGTCAGCCAAGCCAAATGTCAGAGAGCCAGAGATAAACATAGTAAAACAGCAAGCAGGATCTGGAGCCAGAAGGAACGTCAGCCAAGCAAGTCTTCAACAGGAACGCAGGAGATAGTCTCTGTGATGTTGACCAAGGCGAAGGCAGAGATCAACTGAGCTGGATGGCTTAAGTAGGCAGGACTGACCAGCAGGATATCATTAACAGGTGAGTCACCATGGAAAGATAGGAGCTGGCAATTAGGCGACAGCTGAGTGGCAAGCTCAGAGAAGAAAGGGCTAAGCCCAGCCCTGACAGTACCCCCTTCTCAATGACTCCTCCCCTCGGAGGACCACTGGGCTTGATGGGAAAACATCTATGGAAATCACAGAGGAGGACAGAGGCAGGTACGTCCGAGGATGAGACCCAAGAGCGTTCCTCCGGACCATACCCTTTCCAATGCATCAGGTACTGTATGTGCCCCACGGAACCTATGGGAGTCAACAATAGACTGTACTTCATACTCCTTAAGGTTCTCAACCTGTATAGGGCGAGGACGTGGCACAGAGGTGGTAAAGCGGTTGCAGACCAAAGGTTTCAATAAGGAGACATAAAACATATTTGAGATGCGCATACTAGAAGGAATGTCCAACTCGTAAGCCACTGGATTTATCCTGTGAAGGATACGGAAAGGCCCAATAAAACGAGGTGTGAAATTCAGAGAAGGGACACAAAGTCAGAGGTTGTGAGGTGACAGCCAGACCCTGTCCCCAACCTGGTAGGAGGGTGCAGGCAGGCGTCTGCGGTCAGCATGAAGTCTGTACCTATTGTTAGAATGTTGCAAAGCCTCCTGGACTTGTGCCCAAGTGGAATAAAGACCACAGAGATGCTCTTCTAATGCAGAAATCCTCCTCGGAACAAATGAGTCAGGAAACATGGAGGGTTAGAAACCATAGTTCACCATAAACGGGGACAATCGGAAGCAGAGTTCAAGGCACTATTGTGAGCTAACTCCGCCCATGGTAAGAGTTCTGACCAGTTGTTATAGTGGTCAAAAATATAGCAACGTAGGAATTGCTTCAAGAAATGATTGGCTCGTTCTTCGGCCCCATTAGACTGCGGGTGATACGCAGAGGAAAAAGCAAGCTGAATTATCAACTGTGCACAAAAGGCTCGCCAGAAGCGGGATATAAACTGACTACCCCTGACCGAGACAATCACCTTAGGTAGCCCATGTAAGCGACAGATCTCCTGAGCAAAAATGGAAGCCAGTTCCTTAGAAGTGGACAATTTTTTAAATGGAATACAATGAGACATTTTCGAGAACCGGTCAACCACCACAAGGATAACTGTAATACAAAGGAAAAAAGACTGCGCCAAACAAAGATAAAAATAACATCAATAAAGATCAGAGGCAGCAATTAAATGGGATAAACACAAATAACATAATACAAATAAAAACTGTGCCAATGAGAAGAACTAGCAACCAAGTGCCAATATTAAATTTACAAAGAGTAAAGTCCTTGAACCCCAATAGTAATGAACAATAGGGGTATAAAAAGTAAAGTCTCAAATGTGTAGAGTGGATCACATCAGAACCCACAAAAAAATAAACAGCACCACCGTGAATATGACTTCTGTGAGGAAACCACCACCTTATGGAAAGCCGCTTACCGGAACTACCAGATTCATAGGCATATGAATATAAACTCCATCCACGGTCTGAGACACCGGATTAACAGGGAATCCAATGGGCAGATATCCAAAGGTAAGCTCACTTGCTTATAGATAAAAGGTCCTCCGTACATGGATATAGAAAGAAACGGACCATAGTGTGATTCCGTAAAAAATTTAATAAAAGCAAAGAAGAAACGTACTTACAAACATGAAGCGTTTTCAAGCATATAAAAACAGATGCCGGCCGGCACTATAGGAGCCCTTCCTCCTTCCGTTGAGCACGGTAATGTCGGTGTACGCCGTCCCAGACGCATTTCGTCATCAACAGACGTTCTCAATGGGGATGGGCGATACACTGATTCACCGCATTATAACAAGACCTCGTTCTGATGTGCAAGGAAGTAGCTAACTGAAAACGCCATGATGGTTTTGGGAAAAACAGCGTACCAGACTATGACAATGCCAGAACAACTCGCCATCGAACAAATAAAACATAACCAATAAGACAAAAAAGACCTTATTGGATTGAAGCTGCAAAAAAAATTATATTACATTAATCCTTACAAAAAAACGTGTTTTCCAACCCCATATCTTGGAAAGGATTATACGACCAAAAATGTTTTCCAGGCTATAGCGGGTCAACTTAGGAGCAAAAATAGTGGCAACCAACGACCCCTGCTGGAAGCTTAATAAATTATCTATATTATTATCTCATATAGAATAAGGTTAGATCTGTACTGGCCAGCAAAGGCCCGCCTATGTAGGGAGATGTTAAACTAGCAAACAGTCCTCCTACTGCTGGGACAGTAATGAATAACTCTTAGGCTTATAATGATTTATAATAATGGTGAATTAAACCTAAGCCAAAAAGGCCACCGATTATCAATGTGAAATCAATCACAATGTAATTGAAGTGACTAAATACGTGAAATAACAATAAAAAACTAATTTAGATTATTATACCTAATAACCCATTAACCCATTAAAGGTGCAAACATACTCCCAAAAATATGATTTTTTTGAGTGAATATATATTGAAAATGTACATCATTAAAAATATATGTGCTAAATTATGTGAAATCTAGTGTGAAAAAAATAAAAATCTAAAAATATCTATCCAAAAAATTATTATAGATAAATAAGGAAAAATAGCAATAAAAAATTATTTGTAAATTAAACAAAAGAACTGACCATAATGAAAAAAGCCCATCCTTGCATGACACAACAAGTACACAGAAAAAACAACAAAAGGACATCAGGCATTGTTAAAGTGGTTGTAAACCCACTTTTTCACTTTTACCTACAGGTAAGCCTATAACAAGGCTTACCTGTAGGTATAAAGAATATCTCCTAAACCTGTACGGTTTAGGAGATATTCCCCTCGCAATGCGGGCGGCGCATGCGCAGGGGGGAATCCACGGCGAAAGGACCGGCATCCGCCGGACCCTGCCGATTTTAAATCTCCCGCACGCACACGCGGGAGTGACGTCATCGCCGCTCCAGCCAATCACAGCGCTGGAGCGGCGATACCTGGAAGACACGCCGGAGCAAAATGACATCCTGCTCGGCGTGGACCAGGTAAGTGGTGGTCACCTCGTTCCCAGGTAAGTATTTCATAATCGGCTAGTATGCGGTGCATACTAGCCGATTATGCCTTTTGCCTTGCAGGTTTGAAAAAAAGTTTATGCGGTTTACAACCGCTTTAATAAATGCATTTACATCGGTATCAATGTTTAGGCCGTACGGAGTGTAAGTCTTAAGTCGGTATATCCAAGCCATTTCAAGCTTGGATATCTCCCTAACCAAAGAACCCCCCCTCCAATGAGGTCTAAACTTATCTATTCCAAGAAATAGAGTGTTAGACGGATCTCGGTTGTGTACTGTAAGATAATGTTTGGATACTGAGTGTTTTTTAAACCCTGTAATGATGTTCGTGATGTGCTTGTTTAAACAAACCTGGAGTGGACGTTTAGTCCGGCCCACATACTGTAGGCCACAAGAGCACTGCAGCATATAGACCACCCCCTCAGTGGCACAAGTAATAAAGGGTTTAATACTTTGATACCCCTATGTTGAATAGAGTAGGACGTAACAAATGGAACACCTAAAGGGAATTGGTTACGATCCTCGGGTCTCCTTTCAATCAGTAGGTCTTCCCTCACAGTGGTTGTCACAGAGTGTTGGCCTGGGAGTTGGGTAACTCCACAATGAAATTCATAGACTGGTGGGTCCAGGGCCTCTCTAGATTGGGTATGGGGTTGTAGGAGGCCCACTGGAAGGTGTCGTGGAGTCTTACTCTGAGCACACATGGAACAGGCAGCTACGAAGATGATTACATCAGCACGTAGACTAGGCCACGAGAATTGTTGGGAAATGGCCCAAAAGAGTTGATCCTTCCCAGGCAGGCCCGTCGGAACCCGACAGGCAAACCAAACAACTGCTTGGGGCCCCGAGCTGGCCAGGGGCCCCAGCAGGGCGGGCCCTTGCCGCACCGCTGCTTCCTCCTGCAGTCCGGTCGGCCGCGCGGAACACGAGATTCAGTTTCCTGTTCCCGGCTGGACTGACAGGAAGTGCACACACTGAGTGCTCTGTGCTCACTTCCTTTCAGTCCGGCCGGCCAGGAACAACAACAAACTGAATCTCCTGCCGGCTGCCGCGCGGTACAAGGTACTGTAGGGAGGGGGGTTAAAAAGAACGGGGGGGGGGACAAATCAAATACCATAGATTTCTTCCCATTCTCTTTACCATCCCATTTCCATTGTATAGCTTCTTTTTTGAATCAGGTCATATTTATTAAAGCTTTTTGTAAAAATGTACAAAGCAGAGAAAAGACTCTACAATAGACTATACTGTAGAGTCTTTTCTCTGCATTGTACATTTTTGCAAAAAGCTTTAATAAATATGACCTGATTCAAAAAAGAAGCTATACAATGGAAATGGGATGGTAAAGAGAATGGAAAGAAATCTATGGTAATTGTTTTGTATATATTACCTGATTCAAAAAAGAAGCAAGAAGACCCCTTTCACACTGGAGCGTATTGCAGGCGCTATAATATTAAAAATAGTGCCTGCAAACCGCTCTTAAGAAGCTGCTCAATTGTCTCCAGTGTGAAAGCCCCAGCAGGACGGTAAAAAAAGTGTAAAAAAAAGTCCTGCTAGCCGCATCTTTGGAGAAGCTGCTGCCCATTGAAATCACCGCTGGCAATGCGCTGCTGTAGCAGCGCATTGCGGGCGGTTTTAACTCTTCCTCGGGCGCTAGCAAATCCGCCCATAGCGTCGGTGGTAAAAATAGCGGAGTGTGAAAGGACTCTTAGATGGAAATGGGATGGTAAAGAAAGAAAACGGAAAGAAAGCTATGGTTATTGTTTCTACGGTAAATCTTTATTTTTTTGCTCTCCTCATTAGATGTCATTAGAAATACTGTGTCCACTGTACAAGATGTTTATCCTAGTATCCATAATTTATATGCTCAGCCATATTGGTGCTTTAAGACCTTATTGTTTACTGCCACAATGCTTTCATGTTGGTGTGTACGTAACCCTCCTATTTTGGTTGTTCCAGAGTGGAACAACCAAAATAGGAGGGTTACGTACACTGTGGTACACACCAACATGAAAGCATCATGTGGCAGTAAACAATGAGATCTTAAAGCACCCATATGGCTGGGCATATAATGGATAAGGGATAAACATCTTGTACAGTGGACACAGTATATCTACCAGTGGCGGTGCATCCATAGAGGGCGCAGGAACGCCGCCCCCTCTCTCTCCTGCACCGCCACTGATCAACAATACATAGATTCATGCATTGCATGAATCCATGTATTGTAGCTGCCGCCCACTATTCAGATGGCCAGCCCCCTGGTGAGCGCCCGCCATCTGAATAATGGCAGCTGGTTGGCTTTGGAAGTGCCTATCAGAGCCAGCAGCTCATGGGCACAGTGGCGACAATTGATGGGCACAGTGGCGACAATTGATGGGCACACTGGCTACAATTGATGGGCACAGTGGCTACAATTGATGGGCACAGTGGTGACAATTGATGGCATGGCACAGTGGCTGTGTTTGATTAGACAGTGGCTGCGATTGGCATGGCACAGTGGTGACAATTGATGGGCACAGTGGTGACAATTGATGGGCACAGTGGCGACAATTGATGGGCACAGAGGCGACAATTGATGGCATGGCATAGTGGCTGCGTTTAATGGCACGTCGGCTGTGTTTGGCATGGCACAGTGGTGACAATTGATGGGCACAGTGGTGACAATTGATGGCACAGTGACTGTTTGATTGCATGGCACAGTGGCGACAATTAATGGGCACAGTGAGTGGTGGCAATTTATGGCACAGTGGCTGCATTTGATGGCATGGCACAGTGTGGGTGAACTTACATCGCTATGTATCGCTATGCTGTGTTTCTTGTAGGCTTTGCGTGCGTGCATGGGGGGGCCTCCATGTCCATTTTGCTTGGGGCCCCCAAATTCCTTCAAACGGCCCTGTTCCCAGGGTGGCCAGCAGCCTTGGGAGAATGGTAAGTCTGGAGCACGGCAGTACGGAGACTCACTGGGACAAAGCAGCGGTCACAAGGTTTCTTAGGAGGAGCATGGGCCTGAGCAGCAAGAATTTTGTCACCCAAAAGAGAAGTGAGACTTGTGCGAACCGTAGCCTGAATACGATCAGGAGAACTCCATTTTGGAAGTGGAGAAAAGATGTCGTGACAAAGCGTCAGCCCTTACATTCTTAGTACTAGGTAAAAATGAGACAATGTAATTGACAAGAAAAGAGCCCATCGCGCCTTTCTGGGAAAGAGGTGTTTAGCCTCAGACAAGGATGTTAGATTCTTATGGTCAGTAAGAATGAGAACCGGCACAGTGGTACCTTCGAGGAGATGTCTTTATTCTTTCAGGGCTAAAATGATCGCTAACAGCTCTCTGTCACCAATCTCGTAATTGCACTCTGCAGGTGACAATTTCTTGGAAAAGTGGCCACATGGATGAATAGCGCTCTCGGAGCTAGGACATTTATACAGAAAGGCGCCAACGCCAGCCTCAGTAGCATCAACCTCAAGTATAAAAGGCAATGTAGGATCAGGATGTGCCAACACAGGAGCAGAAACAAAGGCAGCCTTGAGACTCTCAAAGGTCTTTCCCAGTGTTAGTGTTTTTTTTAAATTGGGGGATAGTTATTATAGCAAAACATAAAAAACAAAACATTTTTGGTTTTTAAAAATTTCTCAACATAAGAATACTACACTGACGTAATGTTAGCAAATGTAACCCAGGTGAAACATACCAGTTTTTTTAACCACTTCCGCCCCAGAAGATTTTACCCCCTTCCTGACCAGAGCACTTTTTACAATTTGCCACTGCGTCGCTTTAACTGACAATTGCGCGCTCATGCAATGTTCGACCCAAACAAAATTTACGTCCTTTTTTTCCCACAAATAGAGCTTGCTTTTGGCGGTATTTGATCACCTCTGCAGTTTTTTTTTTTTTTTTTTGCGCTATAAACAAAACAAGCGACAATTTCGAAATAAAAAATATACATTGTCCTTCATTTTTAATAATACAATGATTGTATATTGTGACAGGTTACCTCAGACTATGCAAGGGATGGTCATGGACAATTTTCTGAGGATATGATTTTGTGGTCCTTTTTCCTTTTATAAATGTTCTCAATGTATGGTCAGTTGGGTGCTTGGGTTTATTTAGGTTATGGTCCCTTCTTCTTTCCCTTGTCATTTGACACAAATTTCTGACAACATTAATAGGATCTTCCAAGACAAAGAAGTCAGTGCACAGTGTAATAAGGATCAAAGATGAAATGCTTTATTCACTCACAATGGTTGCTTTTTAGCCTAATTATATTATTTTTGATCTACTCTACAAATATTTAGTAATATGGAATGTGTAAAAGGAAGATTCTTTCAATGTCCTATAAAACTTTAATGTGAAAGAATTTCTTGATTGTCATTAGCTTTTTATCTAATTTATTTTTATATGTATGATTTTGTTTTTACAGTCTTGTGTTGAAAAGGTGAAGTAAGATCATTCTTTTCCTTCGTCGTCTTGCACCACAATGGACCATCAAATCACTCAAGATGAGGAAGTGGGATCTTCTCTCCACCTGGTTCCCAGTCCTCAAAGTGAAGCAGTTGCCCATGATTTTGAAGAGCTGACATTGCAATCAGTCCAGCAATTGCCCCCTCTTAAAGAACGTAAAAACGGTAAGGATTTTGGGTACCAAACAATTTCCTAGTGTCTTGAAACCTTACATTTTGTAGAGCTACTTTACAAAGATTACAGTATTGCAATGTTTTTGTGGCCTTTGAATCTATTATTCAGCATTTTATATGCTTTTAGACATGTTGTTGAAGTACAAGTACAGTAAATCTTATACCTTGATTACGTGAAGTGTTGTTATAGAGATTTTAATATTCAAGTCCTACTACACGTGTCAATTCTGCAGAACCTGCTTTTAGTTGTTTAACTTTACTTCCAGGTTAATCCAGGGCTGTGGAGTCGGTAGATAAATGTTCCGACTCCGACTCCTCAGTTTTATGTACTTCCGACTCCCCGACTCCGACTCCTCTGTATTAATATGCAAATGTATTTTATACATTCCTTGAGGGAAAGAAACGCAACCTACCACAGGACTACTGGCTGGGAAGCCAACAGTCTACTGTATTGCACAGTTTAAGCAAAAGACAAACACAATGAAAACAATCAAGTGGCTGGATAGTAGCAGCAGGCATAAACATCAGGAACAGGATCTTTACCAGTTCAAAAATACAAACCACATTATTTGGTTGTTTTAGAACAAAAACAAAGCTTATCAATAATGAACCAAAAACAAAATCTGTAAAACCTAGAAATGGTTTATATTAATCTTGAAATGTAGTTATAGGCTTAGCAAATGCAAATCAATTCAATGTAGCGTTCTAAGGAAGAGAATTGCCTCTGCCAGATCCTCTTTCATAGAGGCTCTTAAAAGTCGGACTTTATTATTTTTAGGGCTGAAAATAATCTTTTGACACTGACTTGGGTGGGTGGCATTGCAGTAACTATTCTGGCCACATCACTAACGATCTCTGGATAAACAAGGATGGCTTCTTCAACAGTAAGTTTTGATGAGCGATCATACTTTTCAACTTCTTTTAGTGCTTTATAAAACTCCTGTTGGAATTTTTTTATTTGGACACTTACTGGTTCTCTAACATGTGTTCCCTGTAAAAGCAGAACACAACACTATGGAAAGTATAAGTATTGCAGCTCCTAATTGTGCGTTGCGTGCCATATAGTGAAGCACATGAAAAGCATGCTTCTTCACGGTCACTTAACGTGTTCGTTTTGCAGTTAGTGAGGCACTGCATGCATTGGTCTTTATTCTTACAGTAGAGAAGTCATTAATTATAACTTTTTGTGAATTGGGACATTTAAACTTCTTTTTTTTTTTTTTTTATTACAATCTAAATTTAGTAGGAGTCGGAGTCGGTGCATTGTTTGCCGACTCCAGGTACCCAAAATTTACTCCGACTCCTCGACTCCGACTCCACAGCCCTGTTTAAATCTATGCTGACTGAATTTCAATACCATCAAACATTTGCTTGTTTTCATTTGATAATAAATGGATAGAAGATTTGTACATGAATACTATATTTCCCTCCTATAAAAAAAAATCTGCCCCAAACAGGTTCGTAGCTGTCAGATTATCATATTGTTTACCTCTGCATATATAGGGTAGGCCCCTTTCACATTGATGCAGTGCGGTTTGTCCACATCACAGGTGTAGCGCAGTTCCATTATGTCCCACACACAAAGCCCGCGGGACAGAATAGATCTCTATAGGAAAGCGCAGCTAAACCGCAGGTATATTGTGCTACACCCGATCTAACCACACCACATCAGTATGAAGGGTTTCTATAGTCCCAGTTAGTCATGTATTGTATGGGACTCATAGAGGATGCGGTCCGTTTTGCAAACTGATTGTGGGGTGTTGTTAATTTGACATACACTCTGCAATCAGTTTGGATGGACGGGTTTGCAATTTAGATGCAGTGCCGAATCCACAGCGAATTCGCACTGCATCTAGTGTAAACCCAGGCTTAAGACTTTCAATGTGTCACCTATGGAGATTTTAGGTATCGTAGTTTGTTGCTGTTCCATGGAGGCACGCAATTTTAATGAATGATATGTTATCTATTTGCTTTATCTTATATATTTTACCAAGAAATGTTGTGTTATATTGTGTTTACTTGCACTTAAATTCATTAAGGATATTTTTTTCCTGAAAATTTGCATTTGATAAACTGCTGTGCAAATAGTGACATAAAAAAATTACAACACCCACCATTTCATCCTCCAGGGCCTCTCCTTAAGAAATATGTATAATTTTGAGGGGTTCTAAATAATTTCTAGCAAACAAATGCAAATTTTTACATGTATGAGGGAAATGTCAGAATTGGCATGGGGTGGAGGTAGTTAAAAGCACTAACCAGACAGCTGTTCAGCTTTAACACAGGCTGTTGTAATTTTTATTTCATATGTACTGACTGGCAGCTCTGTAGACCTCCAGCCATGCAGTTTTATTCCCCCTTAGATCATGCTTTGTTCTATAAGTTCCACAACATTGTAGCAACCTGTATCCTGTCATTGTGCTCCTGCGTGGGATGTGTGTGGAAGAACAGCTGGGATAGAACACAGCAAAGTACCAATTACAAGGATGATAAACACTAAATCTTTAATGTAATCTCACATTGATAGCATCCTAATACTTTGAGTTTCTTCATGTGTCAAAGGCCGCATTTGTTGAGTTGGCAGGAAATTTTCTATGATCAAGACCACAAGCAACGTTTATTTCTCACATTTTTGTTTAGCATCCATGATATATTACAGGCCATGATGTCATGCTGATTTGTTGGTTAAGTCAGGGATGATTTCATTGATTTGTTTGGTTTAAATGTTAATCAAAATGCAGGCGAGTATTGCATGTGTGCACATTGTTTACCATCTGTAAAGAAGACTTTGCTTGAAATTGTGTCTCATGTCTGATAAATCAAAAGATGAGGACTGCACTCCTTACAAGCATTAAACTTTAGTAACATCTGGATGTTCATAGTGACAGCGGCATGTAAACCACAGTAGAACGATGATCACCAGCAAACATATATACTTAGTTATTAGTGCCATGTCAAACAGACCAACATTTTCAGGCCATGCAGGATCCCTTCCTCATCATGACATAGTGACAACTTGCAATACAATAAAGCCTGTAAATGTATATGTGAAAATACAGAACCAGATACCCACTCTTGTGACATCATAATGACTTAAAATTATTGTAAAGTCTCAGTTTTTTTTCCTCTAAAAATTACAAACATGTTATACTTACCTGCTCTGTGCAGTGCATTTGCACAGAGCAGCCCGGATCCTCCTCTTCTCGGGTCCCTCTTTGGCACCCCTGGCCCCTCCCTCCCTCCTGTTCAGTGCCCCCACAGCAAGCAGTCTGCTATGGGGGCTACTGAGCTGAGTCACAGCTCCCATGTCTATTTAGACACAGAGCCCCTGTTCGGCCCTGCCCACTCTCTCTCCTGATTCCCGAACTGGCTTTGATTGACCGCAGAGGAAGGCGCTGCTGCTGTGCCTCAGCCAATTAGGGGGAGAGTACCGGAGGGCTGAGGCACTTGTGGACATCGCTTGAGAGAGATGGGGTTTATGTAAGTATTAGGGGGTGCTGAGGGGGCTGCCGCACACAGAAGGTTATTTATCTTCATGCATTAAGATAAAAAACCTTCTGACTTTACAACCACTTTAAATGATATTAAACCCAATACCCAACATTTTATATATTGCAGCTTACCAATCATTAAATGCGGTGGCTGCATCAGTTTTCTTTTTTTTAGGCTTTTTTCTCTCTGTTTTCACCTGGCAACCTGTCTAGTAACACAACTACTGTACTAGAGTGCTCTCACCCTGGATGATGGAGCAGAGGATGCACATTTGGACAGTAGCATTGTTAAGCTGGGGGGAGGAGTGTTAGATGTACTAGCAATTTGAAGCCAAACTTCAGCTAATACTTTATAAGCAAAGAAAAAAAGAGACTGCATTTACAATCATAATTCCATCAAGAGACAGAGCAGCTTACCATATGTTCCAATAAACAACATAAAATAAAACAAAGACGGCACTAAATTTCTGAAATTTTTTATTTACAGATAAATCCAACGACAAAAGTAAAATAAAAAATAGTGAGCCAATTGTGTGTTAAATATAACATATTCCTGTATGCAACCTATGCAGTGATATAATTCCCAAACAGGGCTCTAGCACCACAATATGACAATACATCATATCAGTCAGCAATAGTATAAAATAGTGTATCATAAACTGTGCCTTTAGTATAACGCATGTGCGTATACAGTACTCCAACATCAATCAAGTTTCAAACAATGTGATAGCAAAACACATAAGTGTGCCAAATAATAATGATTTTATTGGAACATATTTTGAACTATTGTATATGAACATGTGTTACACCAGGGCTCAACATTTCAAGTCCTGAGCTACTAGCCAGGCCTCAAGGGTCACTCGCCACCAGTTGCCCCACCCAGCCCGCCCTCCCCTAATTTCGCCCCTAAACACGCCCTCATAAATCTCATGAAATGGCACTTAAATGTTTTATGCAGAATTAAGTTATAAAAATAAATATTAACAACAACTGTATCCATGCCCACCAATGCACGCTGCCTATGCCCACCAAATGCAGCCTTGTGTCCACCAAATGCAGCCTTGTGTCCACCAAATGCAGCCTTGTGTCCACCAAATGCAGCCTTGTGTCCACCAAATGCAGCATTGTGTCCACCAAATGCAGCCCATGTTCAACAAATGCAGTCGGTGTTCACCATGCAGCCCATGTTCAACAAATGCAGCCGGTGTTCACCATGCAGCCCATATCCAACAAATGCAGCCCGTGTCCACCAAATGCAGCCGGTGTTCACCATGCAGTCTGTATCCAACAAATGCAGCCAGTGTCCACCTAATGCAGCCCGTGTCCACCAAAGTTCACCAAATGCAGCCCGTGTCCACCAAATGCAGCCCGTGTCCACCAAATGCAGCCCATGTCCACCAAATGCAGCCCGTGTTTACCAAATGCAGCCCGTGTCCACTATGCAGCCTACCTGGTTCCTGTGTGCAGGGGAGGAGAGTAACAGGAGAGCCGCCCAGGTGATCAGAGCGCAGCACGGGGAACACAGGATAACAGTTTTCATTTTACTTGCCGTGTTCCCGCCGCTCAACGTCATATTCAGCCCCGCCCCCTGGCCGGGGAACTTTGATTGATAGATCACCTGTCACCAGGATTGGACGGGTGATCTGTCTATCAAAGTTCCGGGACCAGGAGGCGGGGCTGGATCTGATAGCGAGCGGCAGGGAACACAGCAATTAAAATGAAAACTGTTATCCTGTGTTCCTTGCGCTGCGCTCTAAACATCCGGGCGGCTCTCTCTCTCTTCCCCCTCTGCGGTCACTGGGAGAAGGACTCCCATAACACACAGGCTGCCGGCGGTGCTCGTCCCCTGGCTCCCAGGCAGCCCTTCCTCACCAGACCTCAAAATCCACTCGCAAAATGCGAGCAGGCGAGTGGATTTTCTGAGGGCTGTGTTAAACTAAACACACCGTTATCTGCCTGCATTGTATAAAAAGCATAGAGATTTAGTGATGATAAACCTCATTGGGATTAAAAAAAAAAAAGGCATGTCATGAAAATGGAAAGGTTTTATTTATAAATATCATTTGTTAATAAAGGGAAGAGAGAGGACCCAGGAAGGCAAAATTATAAGCAGATTTTGCAATTGCAGCTATAATATCATTTTAAATGGAAAAGACAGTTGCACTTTGAAAAGCACATCATTAATTCTTACATTTCACTCTTCCCTCTGCAGTAGCTTTCAGAATATAGTGGCATATTGGTGTTGACACAGTGATACCTCTTGGAATCTTTAATATGGAACTGTACTCTGCCTTTTTTTATATTAAAGAACCCCAATCACCAAATCATGTACAATCTTAAACATAGTAAAGTAACTTAAAAGTGAATTTAGATTTATTTTAATTTACAGCGTTTGTTATAATGATACCTAGTAATCCTGCCATGAAGGTACTTTTTCAGGTTTTTTCTGCTATAGGGTGACAATACTTCATTTATACTAGTTACACTACAGCATTCTTGTCACATCCGCTTTAGGTAGTAACGACAAGTGGCTATATAAATGTTATTGGTGCAAGCATATTCTGCTTTTGTCACCATTAAGAAGCCAGTCCAGATAAAAAAAAAAGAAGCCATTCCAGAACAAGGAAAAGTAGCTGCCACTGAACTGCACGCATGTAGACAGGAAGTTACCAGCAGCACTAAGATGCAAAGATAGTTGAAAAAAACTGAAAACCATATATCTTTATCATACAGTACAGGACACAGGAAGTAATTTATAGACCGTTGATTTATTTCTGTTAACTTCAAGTGATTGGACACTAGCAACAGCTTTACTGGGTCATCTTCTAGTGTCCCCATGTAGCCCTACCTCCATGAGGCTCTAATTTTTTGTTGGTATCCTTGGGTGATGAACACATTCTCCTTTTGAAGACGTTTTTTCTACTATATTTTCATCAGATTTAACTACCTCCGTCAACCGACACATCTATCAAAGTCTGACTGGTTATTGCCTTTATGACACATTAGCAGTTTCCAGATTGGAGACCCACAAGCACACCTAGGGAACCATATCCATACCTTTCAGTTACAGGGATAGACTGTAACATTTGCTTTGGTCCCTGGATCCTGCAGCACCCACCTTGGTGCAACAAGTGTAGTTAGATGTAGGGTGCTGTACAGGTCCAGGGCCATGATCCATCCCTATGACTCCCAGACCCTGAAGACCCCCTGAGGGTATGACACATTATGATGGGTCAACCCTGGATGTGCTATACTGGACAAGAAATGTGGACATGATAAGAAAGAGTTTCACTATACTCTTGGCATTTGTCGCTTACACATCTTGATAGCGCTGTAGTTTACACTACATCTTCATTCTGGAGGACATACCATGAGCTTTGCACATACGCGTTTCATAGGGCACAAGTGTAAGTGGACCTTCACTCTTAAGCAGGGTATACATGCTGAGTTTTCACATGACCTTGCGGATCCCCTTTTAAACATTAACAAAGTTGTTACAGGGATCTCTCTCGCTGTGTTCTTGTACCCCCCACCCTGTCAGAATAAACTGATCAGCGATTGCAGCGACTGGCAAGCACTGATTGAATGCTGGTTTTCCAGTTTGACCATTCAACAGAAGCCAGTTGTTAGACCAGATTCTGTTTAACAGACAGCGGGAACACACATACCGTAAGTTGGGCAGTTCCTGTGGAACCAAATGATTTTTGGTACATGTAGAAATATTTACCTTACAACGAAGCTCCCGACGCGCACTCGGACACCGCCGGGGGTCTGACATGTTCCCATGGCGGTTCTTTCAGGTTCACAGCCTCCGGCGCTGTGAGTGGCCGGAGCCGCTATGACGTCACTACCGCACATGCGTGCAGAATTCCTCCATTCCGGCACGAGCCATCGGACTTTAAACGTGCATGATGTAAGCGGCCACATGAAGGGTGACTATCTCCTAAACCATGCAGGTTTAGGAGATCTTCATTTTACCCACAGCTAAGCCTCATTATAGGCTTACCTGTAGGTAAAAATTACCAAGCGGGCAATACAACCGCTTTAATACACATCCATTCTGTGAGTGTCTTGCAGAGAAATGCTCTCACTTGGCAATGGAGGATTACATGCACTTGGGGGCTGGAACACACACAGTGGTGAGTCCCAGAAGAAACTTCAAGTTTCTCTCAAGCTACTACTTGTTCCCTCTATCTGGATCAAGGTCTAACAACGACATCACTCCAACCCCATAACTCCAGCTCCCTTACAGGCGTGCTGCAAGTAACCTGTTTGAATAAGGCTGAATTCACATCCACCATGTCTGATCTATTCTAGAGGCTATAACCATCTCTTGAATTAAAGAAGGCCATCAACCAAAAGTGCTCTTCTGTCTTGCTTTCCCCTGATAATAATTCTGCCCAAACAATATGATTGCCTGATGCACCTGTTGCAACACAAACCAAAGGTGGTGCAGATTTTCCTGCAGAGGTGCCTTGAGATTTCTTTCCTCTAATATCTAACAACATTTGCTGTTTTTTTTTTCATATTGAGGCAGTACATGCTAGTCTCTGTGCTTAGCACTTCACAGCCCTCATACAATCAAAATTTCCCAAGAAGAGAACCTTCTGCAAAATGCCCTTTCCCACTCTGGATTAGGCAAGTTGGGCAAGGCAAAACCTTCCCTCTCTAAGCCCACAGAAACTTCAAAAAGCCTTCCTCACGCCAATAGGTCACCCCTCCTTATGAAGGTGATGGGGTAGTCTATGGATACATACACCATCTTAAAAAGTAAAAAACTCTTCTCTTTACCTTTTCCAGAAGGTGTACAATGATTCTTAATTGCTTTCTTCTCCTTAGCACCCTAGTTGTTCTCTGTTCTACTCACTTGCAAAAGAACAAGATTCCATAACCCCATTGCCACTTATTATAATAGGTATTTGTCTCCTTTTCAAACTTGCAACCCCTATATAGGTACTCCATTCCTTAAAGGCTTACATACTGCATTGCACAAGATGTATTGGTATGATTATTTTAGTAGTTGGGGCTTCTACGAGGCACCCCCCCCCCCCACACCTACACACACACAGACATTTGTCTAATCCAGGCATCTCCAACCTTGTGGATTGTGGCCAGTGGGGGTAAAAAATGTCCTGGATTCAGTGGGAATAAACAATGCTTTAGGCTTGGTGGTCAGTGGGAGTAAATAAAATTCATAGTCTGTGGTCAGTAGGAGGTTGAATAGTGTCCGTCATTGGTATAGTGGGAAGAATAGTGCTCTTTCATTGGTATTAGTGTGAAGAATAGTGCCCCATTGTTGATATCAGTGAAAGGAATAGTACCCCATTATTTGCATCATTGGGATAAATAGTGCCCCATCTTTGGTGTTGGTGTCAGGAATTATGCCCCATTGTTTGTGTCTGCGGGTGGAATAGTGCCCCAAGGGCCAGATAAAGGCTGGCAAAGCATTGCATGCGGCCCAGCAACCACAGTTTGGAAACCACTGGTCTATTGTATAGTTAAACTTATAGACACAGATGTACAGGAGTCTTTATATCTCTGATGCCAGAGACATTCTTCCTCTCCACATAGAAGATTTAGTAGGTAATTTCCCTCCTATCTACTTTTCCCTGTAAACCTTTTCTTACATACATGAATTACTTCTTGGAATATTTCCATTTGCTGTGTCTGTGAGGTGCTAGTTTGTTCTTAATCCTTGGGATAACCAGTGGGATCACTCAGAGTTTGTGGCTATAGACCTCCAAACACATGAATTCTGTGATCCAAAAACCTGGCAGCTGCACTTTTTCATACTTCCCTAAGGCTGTGTATACATGCTGTTGGAAGTGTTGTTTTTCTTGTTTTGTTTTTCTTGATATATTACAGTCTAAGTACTAACGTCTCTTCAGACACCCTCTTCAGCATGACAATGTTGTCTATGTCTGATTCATCAACATCTTTTTAGAAGATGTTTTTTTTTCTTACTCTTCTGCTTCATTTCATTGGAGGTACCATCTCTAATCCCCTCTACTCCAGGAGGTTGTTTACACAACCTGGAACCTGACTACCCTGTTCTGCCATGATTTTACTTCCCTGGCTTAACCCTCAGTCCTTGTCCTGAGCTTCAACACAATTGTTTCCATGCCTTTCCAATGGCTGATGGTCGCCAACTACTGTTTCCAGGATAAGGTGTTTCATCTCTTCTCCTCCATCCATGAAAATGTAATCAAAGGTAGTTTAAATCCCCCTGTTCCTGGGGGTTTTGGATGGTTCCCCTTCCTTTTTGAACCTATGGACCAGAGCAGCTTTTGACACTTGCCTACTAAACGCAACCATCCTCATTAGCGTGTGCCGATCTCGGTTTGATCAGATGTTTCGGAGGCCAGAGGACCCCAGCTCTCATCATAAAGCGGACCTGTCGCAGCCCATGCTATCACAATGGATGTTGTTCATCCCTTGTGATAGCAATAAAGTTGATAAAAAAAGGGACAGTGTAAAAAAGTTTTAAGTAAAATAATAGAAAAAAACGAAAACTAAAGAACCCATTCAGTTTAAAAAAATAAATAAATGAGATGTTTATAGTGTATAGATAGAAAAATCATTATTAACCACTTAAGCCCCGGACCAATACGCTGTCTAAAGACCCAAGGTGTTTTTACAATTTGTCACTGCGCTGCTTTAACTGGTAATTGCGCGGTCATGCAATGTTGTACCGAAACGAAATTTGCATCCTTTTCTTCCCACAAATAGAGCTTTCTTTTGATGGTATTTGATTGCCTATGCGATTTTTATTTTTTGCGATATAAACGGAAAAAGACCGAAAATTTTGAAAACAAAAGATTTTTCTTATAACAAAAAGTAAAAAATATCGAATAAACTAAATTTTAGTCAAACATTTAGGCCAAAATGTATTCAGCCACATGTCTTTTGTAAAAAAAATCGCAATAAGCGTATATTTATTGGTTTTCGCAAAAATTATAGCGTCTACAAACTAGGGTACATTTTCTGGAATTTACACAACTTTTATTTTATGACTGCCTATCTCATTTCTTGAGGTGCTAAAATGGCAAGGCAGTACAAAACCCCCCCCAAATGACCCCATTTTGGAAAGTAGACACCCCAGGGAAACTGCTGAGAGGCATGTTGAGTCCATTGAAATATTTTTTTTTTTTGTCCCAAGTGATTGAATAATGACAAAAAAATAAAAATAAAAAAAAAATTACAAAAAGTTGTCACTAAATGATATATTGCTCACACATGCCATGGTTATATGTGGAATTGCACCCCAAAATACATTCTGCTGCTTCTTCTGAGTACGGGGATACCACATGTGTGGGACTTTTTGGGAGCCTAGCCACGTACGGGACCCCGAAAACCAAGCACCGCCTTCAGCATTTCTAAGGGCGCAAATTTTTGATTTCACTCCTCACTACCTATCACAGTTTCGAAGGCCATAAAATGCCAAAATAGCACAAAACCCCCCCAAATGACCCCATTTTGGAAAGTAGACACCCAAAGCTATTTGCTGAGAGGCATGTCGAGTCCATGGAATATTTTATATTTTGACACAAGTTGCGGGAAATATGACAAACTGATTTTTTTTTGCACAAAGTTGTCACTAAATGATATATTTCTCACACATGCCATGGTTATATGTGGAATTGCACCCCAAAATACATTCTGCTGCTTCTCCTGAGTACGGGGAGACCACATGTGTGGGACCTTTTTGGAGCCTAGCCGCGTACGGGACCCCGAAAACCAATCACCACCTTCAAGATTTCTAAGGGCATAAATTTTTGATTTCACTCCTCACTACCTATCATAGTTTTGAAGGCCATACAATGCCAAGATGGCACACAACCCCCCCAAATGACCCCATTTTGGAAAGAAGACACCCCAAGCTATTTGCTGAGAGGCATGTTGAGTCCATGGAATATTTAATTTTTTTTGCCCCAAGTGATTGAATATTAACCAAATAAATAAATAAAAAATAAATTACAAAACGTTGTCACTAAATGATATATTTCTCACACATGCCATGGATATATGTGGTATTGCACCCCAAAATACATTCTGCTGCTTCTCCTGAGTACGGGGATACCACATGTGTGGGACTTTTTGGGAGCTTAGCCGCGTACGGGACCCCGAAAACCAATCACCACCTTCAAAGATTTCTAAGGACATACATTTTTGATTTCACTCACACAAATCTTGAAGGCGGTGATTGGTTTTCGGGGTCCCGTACTTGGCTAGGCTCCCAAAAAGTCCCACACATGTGGTATCCTCCGTACTCAGGAGAAGCAGCAGAATGTATTTTGGGGTGCAATTCCACATATAACCATGGCATGTGTGAGAAATATATCATTTAGTGACAACGTTTGTAATTTTTTATTTTTTTGGTCAATATTCAATCACTTGGGGCAAAAAAATGTAATATTCCATGGACTTAACATGCCTCTCAGCAAATAGCTTGGGTGTCTTCTTTACAAAATGGGGTCATTTGGGGGGGTTGTGTGCCATCTTGGCATTTTATGGCCTTCAAAACTATGATAGGTAGTGAGGAGTGAAATCAAAAATGTATGCCCTTAGAAATCTTGAAGATGGTGATTGGTTTTCGGGGCCCCGTACGTGGCTAGGCTCCAAAAAGTCCCACACATGTGGTATCCCCGTACTCAGGAGAAGCAGCAGAATGTATTTTGGGGTGCAATTCCACATATAACCATGGCATGTGTGAGAAAATATATCATTTAGTGACAACTTTGTGCAAAAAAAAATCAGTTTATCATATTCCCGCAACTTGTGTCAAAATATAAAATATTCCATGGACTCGACATCCCTCTCAGAAAATAGCTTGGGGTGTCTACTTTCCAAAATGGGGTCATTTGGGGGGTTTTTGTGCTATTTTGGCATTTTATGGCCTTCGAAACTGTGATAGGTAGTGAGGAGTGAAATCAAAAATTTACACCCTTAGAAAGCCTGAAGGCGGTGATTGTTTTTTGGGGTCCCGTATGCGGCTAGGCTCCCAAAAAGTCTCACACATGTGGTAGCCCCGTACTCAGGAGAAGCAGCAGAATGTATTTTGGGGTGTAATTCCACATATGGGGGGAGTATGTTTTGCGCGTGGGTGTAAGCGTTACTGGCACTAACTAGCTACCTAGCGGCACCAGCGACACTAATACAGCGATCAGAAAAATGATCGCTTAGTGATGCTGGCAATAGGGGGGTGAAAGGGTTAACTCTAGGGGCAATCAGGGGTTAAAACCTTTATTAGAAAATGTATGGGGGGTACCTAACGCTATAAAAACTAGCGGGCGAACCTCAAAAAATAACTAGCTACCTAGCGGCACTAATACAGCGATCAGAAAAATGATTTGCTTAGTGACGCTGGTAATAGGGGGTAAAAGGGTTAACTCTAGGGCAATCAGGGGTTAAAACCTTTATTAGAAAATGTATGGGGGTACCTAACGCTATAAAAACCTGGCGGGCGAACCTCAAAAAATAACTAGCTACCTAGCGGCACTAGCGACACTAATACAGCGATCAGAAAAAAACGATCGCTTAGTGACGCTGGCAATAGGGGGTGAAAGGGTTAACTCTAGGGGCAATCAGGGTTAAAAACCTTTATTAGAAAATGTATGGGGGTACCTAACGCTATAAAACCTGGCGGGCGAACCTCAAAAATAACTAGCTACCTAGCGGCACCAGCGACACTAATACAGCGATCAGAAAAACGATCGCTTAGTGACGCTGGTGAAAGGGTTAACTAGGGGGTGATCAAGGGGTTAAAAGTGTTAGGTCCAGTGTAGCCCCCTACCCCCCCCCCCCCCCCAATAAAGGTTTTAACCTCTTGATCACCCCTAGTTAACCCTTTCACCCCCCCTTTTGCCAGCGTCACTAAGCGATCGTTTTTCTGATCGCTGTATTAGTGTCGCTCGTGCCACTAGGTAGCTAGTTTTTTTTTTGAGGTTCGCCGCCATGTTTTTATAGCGTTAGGTACCCCCATAAATTTTCTAACGCTATAAAAACATGGCGGCGAACCTCAAAAAAAACCTAGCTACCTAGTGGCACGAGCGACACTAATACAGCGATCAGAAAAACAATCGCTTAGTGACGCTGGCAAAAGGGGGGTGAAAGGGTTAACTAGGGGGTGATCAAGGGGTTAAAAGTGTTAGGTCCAGGGTAGCCCCCTACCCCCCCCCCAATAAAGGTTTTAACCCCTTGATCACCCCCCTAGTTAACCCTTTCACCCCCTTTTGCCAGCGTCACTAAGCGATCGTTTTCTGATCGCTGTATTAGTGTCGCTCGTGCCGCTAGGTAGCTAGTTTTTTTTGAGGTTCGCCGCCATGTTTTTATAGCGTTAGGTACCCCCATAAATTTTCTAACGCTAAAAAAACATGGCGGCGAACCTAAAAAAAAATAGCTACCTAGTGGCACGAGCGACACTAGTACAGCGATCAGAAAAACGATCACTTAGTGACGCTGGCAAAAGGGGGGTGAAAGGGTTAACTAGGGGGTGATCAAGGGGTTAAAAGTGTTAGGTCCAGTGTAGCCCCCCCACCCCCCCCCCCAATAAAGGTTTTAACCCCTTGATCACCCCTAGTTAACCCTTTCACCCCCCTTTTGCCAGCGTCACTAAGCGATCGTTTTTCTGATCGCTGTATTAGTGTCGCTCGTGCCGCTAGGTAGCTAGTTTTTTTTGAGGTTCGCCGCCATGTTTTTATAGCGTTAGGTACCCCCATAAATTTTTCTAACGCTATAAAAACATGGCGGCGAACCTCAAAAAAAACTAGCTACCTAGTGGCACGAGCGACACTAATACAGCGATCAGAAAAACGATCGCTTAGTGACGCTGGAAAAGGGGGTGAAAGGGTTAACTAGGGGGTGATCAAGGGGGTTAAAACCTTTATTGGGGGGGGGGGGGGGCTATCCTGGACCTAACACTAACTGCCTGACACTAACTGCCTGTCACACTGAAACTAAATGCAGTGATCAGTAAATGATCACTGCAATTTAGTGACGGTGTGACAGGGGGGGGGCTGGTGGGGGCAATCGGGGGGTGACCGGGGGGGGGATCGTAAGCCTATGTGTACAGGTGTCAGTGTAGTGCTTGTGTACTCACTGTGTGATGTCTCCGCTCCTCCGCCGGACGAAAATACCGGCGGGAGGAGCGGTGACATCACTTCCTCCTCTGCCTGTGTTTACAATGCAGGCAGAGGAGGGCGGGGGAGGAAAGCTGATGGCTGGGGAGCGATCCGGAGGGGGCGGACAAAACGAACTGCCGCCCCCAGCATCCCGGATCGCTCCTGAAGATTACCGACCCGCGGCCATGTACCGGGGGGGTCCCGATCGGACCCCCACCGCCGTCAAGCAGAGGACGTACAGGTACGTACATGTGCCTGTCCGTGCCATTCTGCTGACGTATATGTACATGAGCAGGTCGGCAAGTGGTTAATACCTTATTTTGCACTTATGTGTGCTGATTTCACCACAATCTTTAAGCCTCATCACGTGTGGGCTCAGTAAGTACCTGCTGTTGGGTGGGGCAGAGTGATGTGGACCCTTGACAGATGATTAAAACACATAACCACTGCCTCCTTTTGGTACCTTGTTGAGTAAAAAAATGACATAAAGACAGGTGCAGCACCTGTTAGGGAACAGAAGAACTTTTAAATCAATAATGATGCAGATATAAAATATGGCTCATTGAGGCTTGTCATGTCTGAAGTGCAAAGTTGCAATTGAATGATGAGGTCAAAGGATGATATAGTTTTATGAACTGTGCAAGATGGAAGCAATTCTTTGAGAACTTTGAAAATAATCCAGGATTCTTGTGTGAAGGTTTTAATAGTTGGAGAGTAGGTAGGACTGAAAAATTTTTTCAGTACTGACTGATCTCAGCCAAATGGAATTTTATGTAGTTTATGTTTTTGTGAATGACCAAAGAAGTAGGCTAGGAACAGTTTCTCACTGGCTGTTATAGGCTGATGAGGAATTTTTAAGATGCAAATGATTAACCTCATTTGTTTTGCACATTTCTCTTGTGGCAATGTGTCGTAGTAAGCTCATTAAGGAAATATATTTTTAAAGGCCACAGATTTCCCAAACGAGGATATAATTATTATTTTTTTTTAAAGTTACTTTAGTGGATTTTTGCTTTACATCAAGGAGCGAATCTTGCTACAGATCTTTCTGTGTTGAGACCCAGATCATTCCATTCAGCAACTTAAAGTGGAGTTCCACCCAAAAAATGGATCTTTCGCCTTTAAGTGAAGCTGGACTCCTGACAAACCACTTTTGGCATGTCATTTTTTTTTTTGGGGGGGGGGGGGATCGGATACCCTATTTTTAGAGGGACCGCGGCACCAGAAGGAAGATCACCTTTCCCCCCTCCCTCTCGGCAATCATCTGGGACACGTCACAGGTCCAAAAAGATTGCCCGGCCAGTCAGTGTGCAGCGCGGTGGGCCAGGGGCCCACTGTGACAATGCCAGCGCCACAGAGAGGAGGGGGAGAGGAGCGGGGCTTTGTACGCCCTTGTCGCTGGACCGTGGGACAGGTGAGTGTCCGATTAATAAGTCAGCAGCTACACTTTTTGTAGCTGCTGACTTTTATATGGGTGGAACTCCGTTTTAAAGAGAAACTTCCGTTTTTTTCTTTTTTCATTTGCTGTAGCTGCTGACTTTTAGAAATTGAGTACTTGCAATTGCTTGTTGTCCAGTGCTGCCTTCCTGAAGCCAGTTCTTCTTACTGCTGCGGGTCCTTGGCACCACCATCTTGGATATTGGAGCTGGCTGTGACTTCCTGAGGAATTACAACCGACTCCCCACTACACATGTACAAACACGTGCAATGCTTTGTGAATAGTCCTGCAGCCTCCCAGGATACGTGATGTGTCTCAGGAGGCTGGGGGAGGGGAGGATGTAAGGCAAGGAATGTCATCCTTGCCTAGGTGAGAATTGCAGAAGTGAGAGTAAGTACTGATAAAAACTGGTATTCGCTCCCCCAAGAAAAACTGTGACTCCATTACAGGCTGGGGAGGGGGAAGCGATCCAGTGGGACTTCACTTTTGGGTGAAGTTCTGTTATAAAACTGTAAGCTTCCCAATCCCATCAAGTTTTGTCAAAAAACAAAAGCCCTTCTTTAATTTCTACAGAAATCAGGACTGGCTTGCTAAAACAGTGATGGAAAGTATGTGGACAGTAACTTGTTGAAGTTTGACATCTTCACAGAACAGGACCATCCCAATCTCTTGATTGTCCCCCCTGTTAATGCTGGATAATGCGAACCCATCTCAATGTTGGCTTGTTCTGAAAAATCTCTGCTATGACCATAATAATCTTTATGCATCAAGCACGCTGACATTATGAATATTGCAGGTAACCATAGAAACATGACATACACAGTGACTTCATGATATAAACCTATTCAGCTCACTGAATTTCAGACTTCTGTTCCCGACTGTTGTCTTTGCCATCCTGGCTGTTTATGATCAGTCCACTGTCCCGCTACTAAATAGTTACTCAGGTGTGAGTTTTTTGCCAAACATGCTTCATAAACATATGGCAAAGCATAACTGAATGTAAAATATGCCAATGTTGTGCCTATTACAAAACACCAGGGGAATTTACTAAGATTGGAGCAGACAGAACTGAGAGCAGCTGTGCATGACAAGTAATCAATTACCAGCTTTCAATTTCAAAGCTTAAAGTGGTGTTCTGCCCACCGCTGCAAAAATTAAAAGCCACATACTGCAGTTGCTGACTTTTAATAATTGAACACTTACCTGTCCTGGAGTCTAGCGATGTCGGCACCGCAGCTGATGTTTCCATCACATTTCGGGTGCATGCCGCCTCCATTACGAGAAAGGGAACCCAGCAGTGTAACCTTTGCGCTTCACATGAGGGAACCCTACTGCGCATGCGCGAGGCTCTGCTCCTCTCTCCTACTGGCTGGGTGACAGGGGGAGGAGGAGGGAGCCCCAGCTGTGACGTCAATACAGTTGAGGCTCCGGAAGTGGGGAAAGCCAACCTGTAAAAAACAGGTATGCTGTTCCCCCTCCCCCAAAAGGTGCCAAATGTGGCACCGGAGGGTGGGGGGGTGCAATGAGTGGAATTTTCACTTTTGGGTGGAACTCCGCTTTAAGGCCCCTTTCACATGGGGCATATCTGGTTGACGAACTCTGCTTGCTCAACGGGGATCACTCCGCTGATCCCTGCTGAGCAGGTGGATGACAGGTCCGTCTCCGCTCACTGTGCTGAAACGAACCTGTTCGAGTACCGCTCTCCTCTATGGGGAGATCCCATCCGATCCACCGGATGGAAAATAGGACCACCCTCCTTGGTGGACAGGATTGGATAGCAGCGGGTTTTAGCGGACATGTCACCGCTGACATCTGCTGCCACATAGGGGTGAATAGAGCGTCTGATCAGGTCCGCCTGAAAAATGTATAGGCGGATCTGATTGGACAGCCCGTGTGAAAGGGCCCTGAACTGAACATGCTGAAGTTGATTGGTTGCTGTGCACAGCTGTTCCAGTTTCTGTCTGCCCATGTTTTAGTAAATTCCTTACAGAGTGCCTAATTTGTAATAAATACTATGCATTTGCCTAATACAGATAATCACTTACAGATCACAATAGCAAAAATTATTACAAAATAAGAGAACTGCACCTGAAATAAAAAAAAATATGATTTGCTGTGTTTTGGGGTACATTTAGAAACTTTATTTTGGCCTAAGCAGCACTTTGAAAAATGTGTCTTTTGTCTCGAAATCCCCCTGAAAAATGTAAATATACTTCCTGATATGTCCATAGCTGTTAATCTGCAGTATGAGATCTAAGGCACTGCTGCTTCTGACCGCTAGTCTCATGGTATTTGGAGTTACATTTGGTGATGTCACCACTGTGTTGCTCACTGTTGGTTTTGATGGAGCCTTTGACATAAGCAAAACTCCTGTTTCTAATATGATGGCTATCTCCATACAGTTATAGTGCAGGACAAGGATTTGTAAAGCTGGTCATAGACAGATTGAAATTCATTCAGTTCAGAAGGGACTGTCTAAATTTTGGTCAGTGTGTGGCTGTGCCTGTTTGACAGAAGTCAATCAGTAGATCAACTTTTGTCAAATGGGCAAGTGTATTGTGACCACGCCAGGTCCAGCAGTGGGGGGGGGGGGGGGGATTTTGCCATCCACCTCACTTTTATCAATGGAGAATCCTGTTGTTTTTTCTGTTTAATTGGCTGCCCGAACGTAAAAAGAACTACTCATCTATGGCCAGTTAGGGAAAGATCAGCTGAAGGAAGACAACAGGCAGCGCTAGTGACTAGTCATGTGCCCTCTGCCTGCCTTTTTTGGCCAAATCTTTTCAGGCCCTTTTTTAACAACTTCACAATAAGGGGCAGTTCACACCACATGTAGTCAAGTGTGTTTTTTTTCTGCATCAAAAAACACACTGAGATTAGGTTACATGGATTTCAATGGCAAAATTCAAACCAAACCAGTGCATTTCAGTACAGTCGACAAAAGTAGAACATGCTGCATTTTTTGATTTTTTTTTTGCAAGGAACTTCACAGGTAATGTGGCAAAACGCATTAAAAATGCTCCAGAGTGCACACAAATGCACCAGAGCACATTACAGCAAAACAACTTGCATTGAAAGTACATCAACACGCCGGAACACATCAATGCACATGCAGAAATGCATCAAACACATCTGGACAGCGTTTCTGCGGTGTGAACTGGCCCGTACCTAGAGAAACGGCTTTTATTTGCATCAGTTTTATAAATATACGAAGTGAGCAACCTATTGGTGTCAAATATTTGGACCACATGTAATGCTTGTTGAGAACCACATCTTATTTGGATCCCAGAACAGTGACAAACAATTAGTGTTCCAGAAGAAATTGAGTGCCCATACTTTAGGGTACCCAAACATTTTGCTACCTACACACTTTAACAGATTTGAGGGTATAATAAATGTTATTTTTGGGACTTTTTTCCCATTCAGTATACAATAAGGCCGCGTACACACGGTCGGTCCAAACCGATGAAAACGGCCTTAAGTCCAGTTTCATCGGTCAAAACCGACCGTGTGTAAAGCCCATCGGTCCGTTGTCCTTCGGTCCAAAATTTTAAAACATGCTTTAAAATTGAACCGATGGTTAGTACAGAAAGCATTGGTTCAAAACCCGCGCATGCTCAGAATCAAGTCGACGCATGCTTGGAAGCATTGAACTTAGTTTTTTTCAGCACGTCGTGTGTTTTACGTCACCGCGTTCTGACCCGATCGGTTTTTGGAACGATGGTGTGTACGCACATCAGACGATCAGGCTACTTCAGCGGTGAACTGATGGAAATTGCCTGTCGGACCATTCTTATCGGTTTGAAATGACCGTGTGTACGGGGCCTTAGTGTGAGTGAGTGGTAGCTGTTGTGAAATGACATTGATCCAGGAGTGGGGCTTAAATGTCATCTGATACATTCGCGATGTAATTCAGTTCTTTCACAAAATAAATTGACTTAATTTACTACTATATTGTTTTGCTTTTGTCTACTAGTCAGATTCATCATAAAAATAAAAAAAAGGAAGGATTTGGATGCTATACCATAAGAACAGAAATGTGTTCCTCTGATAAATTGTTTATGGTTTGCTGTTAAGCGCCAACTACACAAAATAAATCTACATATTTACTGGCACGTGAATGCTGTCATTGTGTTACTACTAAATGAGAAAGTATTATAGAGATTCCTGTTAAACAGTCCCAACAAATAGACTAATTAAGAAATACAAATCAAATATAGTTAAGTGTCGAAATGTGGAAAATGACATAACAAAGACTGTGATGTTTTCTTAATAAATGGGCAAATATTTAATCTGCTTACAGCAAATGAAAGTTAGAGATGAGCTCTAGAGGAGATCTGGATTTTACCAATTTGCCACAGCTTTAAATTAGCAAATATTTATCATCTGTTCCATTTTTAGAGAGCAGTACATCATTCTGATATTTGCCAGGTTTTCCCACAGTCACTTGAATGTATTCAAGCCTCCAGTGCCTGCTTTGTCTGCTCATCCAGCAAGGAAAAGTGATGTGCATAGTCCCAGCCCCCGCATTGAATGTAATGCAGTGTATTAGTAGTCAGTTCTAGGATACATGCAGAAGCTACTGTGCAAATTACATAGAAGCACAGCTTTGTATCCGGAGAGCAATGGCTTGTTTTTTTTTTCTCATATAGATTCATATGGAGACTTTTTTATATGTGCGTTCATGACAGAATCGTGTTCATATTTAAGGGAAGTCCATTTGGAGCACTTTTTCCCTCTTTTTTTCTCAAAAAAAGCACATCATAATAAAACCAGTGAATGCCCTAAAGTGCACATGCAGGGAAAGACAAAAAAATCACTTTTTTAATGCAGCCTTCTCCATCAGCACATACTGTACTTACATTCTTTTCTCTCCTTACCACTGCTTTCAGCTGCCAAGTGCAAGGAAAGGGAGTTCCATGTTAGCTACACAGGACTGTCTTTTTATCCCCATGCAACATCACTATGAACCAAGGCTGTCTTCTGAGAGGAAGGGGAGGAAGGGGAGGAAATCACATGCTCCTCCATACATGGAAGTTTTTTTTTTTTATGAATTACTCCAGGTTGCTGAATAACTAGTGGGGGGGGGTATGTATGTCTGCTGAAGAGGGGGCTATTATTGTGGCCTTGTTACCTGGCTTGGTGGGTTTGCAATACATTTAACTGCAGGGTCAAGCACAACATTTGTTTATCTCTGTCAGCCCATCTATGCATTGGCATGGCTGATCAGCCAGGTTGCTTCGTTTTTTTTTTTAGCTGCAAATAAATATTTTTTTACTGAAGAATATCTGCCACTCAGCCTGGCTTTACAACAGCCATATCTTTTCATGTGTCCAAAAAAACCTGCATATTTTAAGCTCCGGCAAAGGAAAATGCAGCCAGCATTTAACTACATTTTTAAATAGTTATTTAAATAGTTTTTTCAATATTGCATTGTTGCCAGCTGTATATATATAGACTACACTCCTTCAGTGGACTAACCCGCAGCAACCTCACATCTAATGCATGGCTATGGGCTCTGCTTTGGACTTGGTGATGTCAGAAGCAGGCTGAAGCATGGGAGAGAAGAGGCTGCAGGAACTGGTCTTACAGCTTGGAGGGAGCCTCTAGGAGGGGAGGATCAGCTATTGCTACATTTTCTGTTTGTCAGACTGCATTTAGATGGACTAGAGCAATGGTTCTCAACCTCAATCCTCAAGTGCCCCCAACAGGCCATGCAGATTTTCCTTTTTCTTGCACAGGTGCTTTAAATCAGTCAGTGGCTTGGTGTTTTGGACAGCTATTTTATCTAAAAGAAATTCCCAAAACATGGCCTGTTGGGGGTACGTGAGGACTGAGGTTTGAACCACTGATTAGAGTGATGAATAAGGATAAGCTCCAGCGTGTTCGCATGGTACACGTGCAGAGCCCGCCAGATAGTCTGCATGGTGCTGCGCTAATCACAGCCAGGGAGACATTTCCCGATCTCTGCAGCCGAGCATCGGGACAATGTCTCCCTGGCTGTGATTAGCGCCGTGCAGACTTCCTGTGTACCATGCGAACACGCTGGAGCTCATCCTTAGTGATGGAACAATCAATAGGATCTTGTTTTCCAGTGTGCAGTCACCTGAAGGTAGCAACCTTTAATCTAGGGTCTATAAATATTCAGCCTGTCCTGTGCTGTACTTCAGTCTGTGGAATTTAAAAGAGAAGTATGGTTTTCTTTTTATTTAAGAATCATATTTACCTTGGTAGATACAACATCAGTCCCCCGGCACCCCAAGACTGAGAACCGAGCGATCTGACACTGCCAATTGCTCAGTTATCACGGCTCTCTGCTCTGGTTTCCCACTACTCACCGGAGCGCTGGCTGTGAAGGGACAGGAGCGGCCGTTCAGGCTCTCAGCGGCTCGCTGAGAGGCTGGGCAGGATGCTGGTCCAGGCATGTGGGAGAATCCTGACCCTAGGCTGTGATTTTTCCAGAGTCTGGACTGACTCTGAGGTCAGCTAACATCGGGTTCAGCCTGCTGTCTGCTGAAAATGGGTCCCTGCATTGCAGAACGAACTTCACTTCTGTGATCCACAGAAGTACCAGCCAAACAAGCTTAGGCTGTACTTCTCCTATAAAGATAAGTGAAAACATTTGTTTTTAGCCTATTGCTAGTTGTCTTATTAACCTGTTATGGACTGCCCCACCTGCGTGAAATCATGTACCCTGTACGTGATTGGAGCACTATGTCCACAGGGACACACCAATCGTTCTCAGGAGAGGCAAAATGGTGGTCTGCCTATGTAAACAAGGCAAACCGCCCGTTCTGTGAGAGGGGAAGGTGGAGATTATGTGTTCCTGCTAAGCAGGAACACAAGATCTCTACACTTTAGGTAATCCCTAGCCATACTAGTGTCCTTACCCTTGGTACATCCCTATGAATGCCACAGAGGTACTCTTTAATTTAGTTACCCTTTCCTTTTTACTCAAAAGCCAAATTGTCCTGTTCTATCAGTACCCAATTCATTATGACTGCGTATCATCTGGCATTGCTGAGAACAGAATGCCTTGAAGTCAGGATTTATTGAAATTAAACAGCATTTTGCAATGAAAAAAAGATGCCTTATGACTCAGACACACATGATTTAGTTGTTATCTAAGATTAGCTTATTAACTTGGAAACTTCTCTTTAAAGCTGAACTGCAGGCAAACGTCTAAATACACAGATATGATGTGGATGCAAAGGATTTGCATTTATGTCTTCTCAGTGCAATAGCTGCATTTATTGGTGGCTTTTATTTGTCTGTCATAAGTCTTTTGTCTGGCTTCACCTGCGCATTGCGGGTAAAACAAAACCTGGGGCCACCTTTGGGCACACAAGGAGTGTTATAATAAAAAAGGGGTAAAGGGCATGGGTTGAAGAAAACTTTGGGCCTACTCGCTGTATTGTATGTACATCACACATAAACTACAGTCCCTGTACCCATAAAATATGATTTAATTGCTGTGCCACAAGTGAGAGTTTACCAGACATGTATACACCTAAGCACCTTCTGAAAAAAGAACAACAAAAAAAACGCTTCCATTACATGTGTTTTTCTGCACACATAATATCAGAAGTAAAAGAATTTAAGGGAAAGAAATAGTTAACACTGTCTGAGTCTACCTTAAACAAGAACTTCTTTAAAATAGTCAGGGGACTGCTTAGCAACCAGCAGCTGTTGAGATAAGGAACACCTTGGTGTAAAGCAGGGGCGCCCAACCAGTGGCCTGCGGAGCCCTCTGATGTGGCCCGTGACCTCCTGCTCTGGCATGTAACAGAATACTGTTATAACAGGTCAGTTTATTAGTAAAATCACAATGGGCATATCTGTTCCTGCAGTGGTTACTGGGCTGCTTTCAAACTGATCCGCAGGTGCAGAGCAGTTTACCTGTGGGTTACCTTCACTGAGCCATAGACTTCTGTTAATATCTGCAAGTTGGTGAGCTTTCTGAAAGTGCACCAAACTTGCAGATATATAATTAGAAGTCTATTGCAAAGTGCAGGAAAGCCAATGGTACACTGTGTGCACCAGCGTGCGGGTAAATTACAACGGATCAGTGTGAAAGCACGCCTTGGGGCCCTTTCACACAGTCAGTCTGACAGTCCAACCAATTGGACCTCTCATTCACCTCTAAGTAGGTGGCAGACATAAACCGACTTGTGTCCTACCTCTGATCCGCTAAAAAGTATAGTGGGCTGTGTCCCTTGTCCACTCTGCATATGCAGAGCAGACACGGACATGCCATCCACACCGCTTCCGTTTATTTGGCCGTGACCGGTTACCAAGTCGCTTAAGTGGCCCTCGCTTTTCAAAACGTTGGGCACACCTGGTGTAAAGTATGTAATGTACAATATAGTGCAAAAGTCTGGAACACACAGAGTGTAAGGGGCTAAATGTGCAGGGTGAGATGCTTTGCTACATTTATCATGCATAGGGGAGTACAAAGTGGGATTAGGTGCTGAAAATGGTAATGTTTTCTGTGCTGAGTAAGGGTAAAAATAAAGTTTACTAGACCAAGCAGATGATAAAAAGAAGGCAGCTATCTTCAAGTCTGTCCAGGAACTCTGTAAAACATATAGAAAGCAAGGAGGGGGGGGGGGGGGGGGGGGGGGGGCGCAACTAAGTGTAGTATTATTAAGTCAGAAAAAACGTACTGGAAGCAAGAGCAATTCATACCCATCGTTGTACTGATCAGTCCTAGCGATCCTGCCATCGTGTAGGCTCCACAAATGGTCCAATAAGCTTGGGGAATATGCAAGAACAGATGGGGTACCTCTCCATCCAGGGATGGCACAGGACTCCTTGCTAACCAATGAGGCGGCTTCTTGAACCATTTGTGGAGCCTGCAGGACGGATCGCTAGGACTAGTTAGTCCTCTGCCATCCCTAGATAAAAAGGTACCCATCTGGCTCACATCTTCCTCAGCTTTTGAGCCTGCAGGATGGCGGGGATTGCTAGGACTGATCAGTACAACGATGGGCATGAATTTCTCTTGTTTTCTGTAAGTTTTTTTTTTAGTTTTATGCAATAAATGATGACCTAATAATACTACACCTTAGTGCCTCCCCCTCTCTGCTTTCTTCATGCATAGGCGTGTGGCACAAAAGTGAGGGAAAACATGTATATGTTCAGCACAATTTTGTGCAGATTAACAGAATTCTAATTTGAATGCAGGCTGAAGAATAAATTGTACAATCCGATGCAATGTGTGTGGCCAGCGTAACATAAAATATTACAATATTGCATGCACTCTGAATATCTCCTGAGCAAGTTTAGGAGATATTCACAGTACCTACAGGTAAGCCCTGCTATAGGCTTGCCTGTAGGTACAAGTTGTAGAACAGAGTTTACTACCACGTTAAAGACTACACTTTTTTTCTCCAGGCAAGTGCTTGCTGGTGTCATTCTTTGCTTACTTTTTTCTGAATTACGAAACACATTGGTGCATTGCTGTGGCGTTCATTCTGAATGGCACCCCAACACACCTGAGTTGTGGTCCACCACAGTGTATATTAACATGTTGCTGTGTTGTAGTGCACCGAATTACTGAAAAACAGTGGATGTACCTTTGTTGGTGTGTTATGCCCCGTACACACATCAGAATTTCCGTCTTGCTACACACTGTCACACCAAATCTGACGGTCCAAAAAGCAGTGACGTTAACACTACGACGAGCCGAGAAAAATAAAGTTAAATTCTTCCGAGCAATGCGTCGACTTGATTCTGAGCATGCATGTTTTATTTTTTCGTCCGAGTTCCATTCAGACAAATGGAATTTGAACATGTTCTCTTTCTAAGTCCTTCGGAATTTCCAATGGAAAAACAATGGAAAAAATTCCGTCTGACTTTTTCCATCGGAAATTCCGATCGTGTGTACAAGGCATTAGGCAGTCTATTGGAATGACTGGGCTGCATTTCTGTGCACAGATGTAAATGAGCCCTCAATGTTTAGATAAATACTAAGCTGTGCTTATGTCCGAAGTGCAGCTGATCCATCGCCAATTCTGGCAGTATCAATTGCGGGGAAGAAACTTACTTTACATGTTCATAAACATACGTCTGTTTCATTGCCTTTTTACTAATAGGTTACAGATCTGCTTACAGCTCTTGCATCTGGTAACATAATTAGCCAAACAAGCTCAGACCCACGCAAAACTAACATTGCATTGGATAAAATGATGCTGTTTAGAAGTCATCTTCACTATTCTAATTCGTATCTAACAAGTGGATCTGGGGTACTGAATTTCCCATGATGTATGGCTTGTGGCTGGTACTGCCAGTTCCCACAGCCTTCGCATTCTCTCTGCATCAGTCAGTGTCGAAAAGAAACAATTTTGAAGCTGGAAAGCATGTTAAAATCCATTAAAGCCAAAATTCTGTTCTCTTCCAGGGACTATGACCTCTACAGTGGCCCATAGGCTGATGTTTCATGAGCTATTTGAGGAATTGTGAGAGGAACGTAAAAATGAGCGCTCTGTTATCACAGAGTGAAATCATTCGTTCGTTTTTTTCTGTGAAGAAGCTTATTATACCCTGTAAATTCCCGTCTTCAGAAAGATTAAAGCTGCATTAAAACCCAAAAAACTAAAGTGTAATATATTACAGCTTACCAATCATTAGACGAGGAAGCTGCATTTTGTTTTCTTTTAATTTCCTTTCCTTTCTAGTTCTAGACTAGGAGACTTCATTTAAAAACACTAATGCCCGCGTACACATGACCGTGTTTCGGGTTGTAAAAAATGAAATTTTTAATGGTCTAGAAAAAACGAAGTTTTTTTCAACCCGATCGTTAAAACGGCCTTGCCTACACACGATCGTGAAAAAAAGAATGCTCTAGCAGAGCGCGGTGACGTACAACACGTACCACGGCACTGTAAAGGGGAAGTTTCATTCGGATGGGCGCCCACCCTTGGGGCTGCTTTTGCTGATTTTGTGTTAGTAAAAGACGATTCACGCTTTCAGTCTGTTATAGCGTGATAGTTACATAGGTTAGTCAGGTTGAAAAAAGACACAAGTCCATCCAGTTCAACCACAAAAAAATAAAAAAACAAAATAAACAACTAAATAAAAAACACAATGCAATCCATACACCCAACTCCATACCCACAGTTGATCCAGAGGAAGGCAAAAAAAAACAGCAGAGCATGATCCAATTTGCTGCAGCAGGGGAAAAAATTCCTTCCTGATCCCCCGAGAGGCAATCGGATTTACCCTGGATCAAACTTTACCTATAAATGTTAGTACTCAGTTATATTCTGTACATTTAGAAAGAATCCAGGCTTTCTTAAAGCAGTCTACTGAGCTGGCCAGAACCACCTCTGGAGGGAGTCTGTTCCACATATTCACAGCTCTTACTGTGAAGAAACCTTTCCGTATTTTGGAGATGAAATCTCTTTCCTCTAGACGTAGAGAGTGCCCCTTGTCCTCAGGGTTGACCGTAAAGAGAATAACTCAACACCAAGTCCACTGTATGTGGACCTCTTATATATTTGTACATGTTGATCATATCCCTCCTTATTCTCCTCTTCTCAAAGAGTGAAATACATTTAGTTCTTCTAATCTTGATGAATGTGCTTACTCCAGAACGAGCGCTCCAGTCTCATAACTTGCTTCTGAGCATGAGCAGATTTTTAACGTCATTAAAGCCCACAAACGGCCATTTTTTTAGGACGTTAAAAATGACAATGTTAAAAAACGTTGTGAAAAATTAGAGCATGGTCAAAATTTTTAATGCCCATTTTTTACATCGTGAAAAATTCTCTGGAGCCCACACACTATCGTTTTTAATGACATTAAGAAAAAACTTCTTTTTTACAACCCGAAAAACCTTCGTGTGTACGCGGCATAACAAATTGAATCCAAACACCAGCTAACACTTTTTAAGCAGTTACAGCAAACAGTTTATTTCCTTTTGTTATAAAGGTTTTACATAGAAGCTGGTCATTGTAAGCACCCCCTGCTAGTGTTAAATGGTCTGCAACTGAGACATTCTGCTGGAGAGCTGCTTGTTTCGAAAAACGACAGACTCACAAGATGAATATAGAAGAAAGAAAGCCTACAAAAAGGAACATGAATGCAGTTATCACATCAAAGAAATGGTATAGTGCAATATAATAAATATTTGCTTTTGGGTTTAATACCACTTTAAACATTCCCTTTCTTCTGTTCAAAAGGAAACGATCAATCTAGACTAACCTAATAATCCGTTAACAGCTGCAAAGGAGAATTTGTTTTTGTTTCTTTAGGCCCGGTTCACACTGGTGCGACATAAGCTCTGACTTTGGGAGCACATGACGTGTATAAATTAATGGTTCCCTATAAGAGCCGTCTTTAACTGGTCCAACACATGTCAGTGTGGCATTGAAAAAGGTTCCTGCACTACATTGGTCCGACTTGGGCAACGATTTCAGAGCATTGATTTGAATGTCGCATCCAAGTCGGATCATTGTCTTAACTGATCCGACTTGTGGCATGCAACTTGTGCTCTGAGGATCTTGAAGGGGAACCCCACGCCAAAATAAAGAAACGGAGTGGGGCCCCCCCAAAATCCATACCAGACCCTGATTTGAGCATGTAGCCCAGCAGGTCAGGAAGGTGGGGGAGTGAGTGCCACCCCTCTTGGACCATACCAGGCCACATGCCCTCCAACATGGGGGGGGGGGTGGATGCTGTGAAGACCCCAAAGCACCTTGTCCCCATGTTCCATACAACTGTGGCCATTATTTTCTTGCTCACCATGTGCCCCTAATAGACACAGGGTAACTTGGACATAAGAGGTGCATGGGGAGCTGAAACAAGGGTATCCCATACTTTCCAAGGGATTCTGGATTCCATGGACCCTCCCATTACAGGGTCCAAGAGCTGTTTTTCACAGCTTGGTCCTCTACCCTGGGAGCGGGTAGTAGGCATGTTCGAGCACAGAAACTTGGCCGCCCAGCGACGCATGCATGTGTTAGGCAGTCGTTACCTTTTTTTACCAAGTATTAGACACCATTGCACATCATGTTTGTTCCAGTTATACTGAATTTTAGTAAAGACACAGCTTTGTATTTTGTATAACACTGTGCCTTTGTAAAACAGTACAGTTATATGAGGTAAAGGTTCCCAACAATTTTTTTTACAGCAATCGCTTACATGTAGAGTATTTGTTTAGAAAAAATGCCAGTGTGTTTTCAGACTTTGTGTGTCTCAGGCACATAGTGTTAATTTAGTGGACAGTTTATACTTATTTACTGCAAATCACTGATTAATACTTAACCTCGTACACACGATTGGAAAAAGTCAGACGGAATTTTTTCATGGGATATTCCGACCGTGTGTATGCCCCATCGGACTTTTCCGTTGGAGATTCCGAAGGAGTTAGAATGAGACATGTTCTCTTTTTTCAGACGGAAAAAATTTCCATCGAAAATCCGTTCGTCTGTATGGAACTCTGACGGAGAAAAAACATGCATGCTCGGAAACAATTCGGCGCATGCTTGGAAGCATTGAACTTCATTTTTCTAGGCTCATTGTAGTGAGATTTTGACGGTCGGAATTTGGTGTGTGTATGCAAGGGAATTCCGTTGGAAAAATCCGTCTGAGTTTATTCTTCCGATCGTGTGTACAGGGCATTAGACCTCATGCACACTGGATGATTTTTAGCTGCTCTAAGAGGCATCCAGTGTTTTTTTTTTTTGTTTATCCGTCTTTAAAATGCCCCTGCATGTTAGCCTATGTTGTCAATGCACACATAGGCTTTAAGAGGCAGGGAAAAAACACACTGCCGTGCATCCAGGAGCAGCAGGGTTTTCTTTGCAGAAAAAAACGCTTGACGCTTCTAAATGTGTGTAAACACGCGGAGCATTTAGTACTTGAGCAATCATTTTAGTGTGCTTAGGAGTCTAGGTTCTCTATGGAAACCAGGAGTTACTGTGTTAAAGTATAAATAAAGGCAACTTTTTCTTAGTTTTGGATAGAGTGGAGAGTGCTTAGAAGACGTATTTTCATTGTTATTGTTACCTTTACCCCCGTTAGGGAGATTCGCCCTCTCTATTTGTCCTGTTTACCATTATCATTGAAAATGAAAGTAAAAGAAAATCTCAAATTTTGGATTGTCTCCAGAAAGTAATAGAGAGGAAATCTTCCCATGGGACACTAGTTCTTATGACCTGGGGATCCCTAAGGATTGCAGGGATTTCTTCTAACTTCTTGTTTTGGCAAGGGGATAGAAAGTGAAGGTAAATCTCCCCAATGGGACACAGATTTACAAATGCCTGTAAAAGCAGCTCAAAGAAGCGGCTCCTCCAGGCTTTTGAGGGTGTTTTTGAGCGCTTGTTTTTTTCTGCCTGGAAACTTCTCTCCATGTTAGCCAATGTGTCCATGCACACTTAGGCTTTTTTCAGGACTTTACAGGCATATGCTGTTGCTTAGTGTTTTTGAGAAGCACTTCTGAGCAGAAAGATGCCCAAAAATCCCAAAAATCGCAAATGCATGAAAAAGCACAAAGAAGCCCAAAGAAGCTCAAAAACACACAAAACAGGAAAAATTAGCTGAGGGGAGGGTTTGTGAAAAAAAAATGCTTATGCTCAAAGAAGCTCAATAAAAACTTGTAAAAGAGCCCAAAAAAGTACAAGCTTTTTCAAGCTGACATAAACACGCAAATGCCTGTAAAAGCAGCTTTTTTTGAGCTGCAGTGTGCATGAGCCCTTATAGTGAGTGAGCATTGTTATACTAGGATAGGAAGTCTGTTCCTGGCAGGGACAGCGGGGAATTTTGTTCTTCGGTTTGGATACACATTAATATGCTTTCTTCCTCTTGTAATTGGTGACTTTTATTGTGGAAAATAGACTTTAGTGACGCATGTCAAGCACTAGAGGGAGTATGATGAGCTTATAATACCCAGATAGCAGTGTCTGTTTTGATGATACTAAGTACTCATTTTGGAGGCAGAGACTCCCGGATTAAGTGCAGAAGATAGGCTGGTGAGGGTATACTGAACTGATCTAGGCTGTTTCCATGTATTCCACAAAGACCCACCACATTATACAGAGACAGGATCACTATGGTACTTAAACATGGCAAAGGCTTTGATGGTATATGACTGTTTGAGGGTTAAACTGTTTCCTGGAATTAATTATAACGTTTTAGAAAGTTCTGTATTTTTTTCTCAAATTAAACTTTCATTGCACTAGCCCATAGGAAATCCTTATTTTTTTTTTTTACTAGCAAGCAGCAAAACTGGATGTGTATGATTCAGCAAATGCCGCAGTGAATGCAAAACCACATAGCAGCAGGAAAAGTACACTTTGTCCCTCCTGATATTTTCCATACTATTAAATTGTGCTTCAGTTGCTAAACCCAAGTAAAAGTTTATTTACATTTTTCTATACAGTATTAAAAAATATAATCAGATAGTAAAGCATTTTGACAAAGTTGAGGAAATCTGATTCTTGTTAAAGGAAAAATAAGCCTAATGCCGCATACACACGACCGTTTTTCGGGTTGTAAAAAAATTAAATTTGGTCTAATGGTCTAGAAGAAAAACGATAGTTTTTTTCAACCCGATCGTTAAAACGGCCTTGCCTACACACGATCGTGAAAAGAAAATGCTCTAGCAAAGCGTTGGGGCTGCTTTTGCTGATTTTGTGTTAGTAAAAGACGATTCGCGCTTATCAGTCTGTTACAATGTAAAATGTAAAGTGCTCCCTGAATAGCACCCGTGCTGAGGGAGCAACCTCCTGTGTTTACAATGCAACAGGGCAGCCACTCATCACAGGACCTGAAGCTACTGGAGACCACTGGAGTAGCAGAGCCTTCAAGCTTGCATGGGGATCCCACAGTTATGTGATCAGCTGGGATTGGACTCTGCTGATCACATGGGTAAAGAGCCTCGTCATCGGCTCTATACTGAGATCAGTGATGCTCTGTGTCTCAGGGACACAGTGCACCGCCGATTGCCATGTTGCACTCTCCCATGGGGGCGCACAAACGCAGCGAGAGTGGGGGCGATATGACGTTGTCCCAGAATGAGAGAGCCATCTTGTGCCTGTCATTTTACTATATGACGGGCGGGAGGTGGTTGATAAGGGGTAGATATGGATAAGAAGGGCATATTTAACCCAGTCATAATTGTATACTGTGCCCGAGTGCACATTATGTAAAGAATGAATGTAACATCTTGCACTGCTGAATGCAGCTCCAGTCTCCCCCAAAGTCTGCTGGGAGACAAACTGTTTCTGGGGTATTGATTTTCTGGTTCCCCCACAGCTCCCTCTGGTTCCTACTACTGACCTTCACATCATTACAGGAAAAAGCAGTGATGAGGAGGTCAGTAGGAGCAATGATTGAAAGCCACAGGGGCACTTAGAGATCGACACGCCAGACCGGTGTCTGCCTCTCAGTGGACTTTAAATAACTATTTCTCAGGATCAGATCTGCGATCAACAACCTGGGATGATAAAAAAGGTAAGTATAAACCCATGACAGGGCCACTTGTATAAATGACTTTTAAATAGTTGAATAGAATATTCAAAAGTAATTTGTTTACAGTTAAACATTGTTGCTGATACAACTTCTTTCTGTTTATTTCTAATCGTTATCTTGCTGTAGTGATATGCCGACTCTGGTTACCAATCTTTTGATGGCCAGCAATCAGTTGTATTGCATTTGGTTTCATTGATAAAATACAAGGTGTTCAGTTGACAGCAGCCCAGTGAGCGACCCCCTGTGATCAGTATGCAATGGGGCAGCCATGGCACAAGAACTGACAAGGTCGCACCAACCACCATGGTGATATCAGCTTCCACATCAAGGTAACTATGCAATCAAGTTCATAAACTGGAGTTCAGCAGAAAGTAAAATAACTTGTTTGTAAGAACAAGATGCCAAGGCGTGAATATTCATGGTTCAGCAGTAGTGGTTGATAGAAATTTGTAGCCTCATTATTCCCCTAACTCTTATGTACAAACAGCCTGTTTCCCAGGAATGTAAAAAGAAGAACAAAAAACCTTCTTTCTTGTTTGATTAAAGTTCACTATTGCACGCTGAGACGTATTGCACGCTGAGACGTATTGCACTTTTATTTGGTAACCTGGTTCAGTTTAGTGTTCAAAGTAAAAATTGTGGTTACATGACTCTTTAATGCTACAGTATCCTTTCAAGTCAAAGAAGGAACTGTTTGGAAATTGTTTGCAGGGATCCTAAACCTCCTCTCCTTAGTGTTCAGTGTTAACTGGTTGCAGATTCACTTCCTGGCAGTTGGAACCCACAATTTAGTTCAATAGGAGGGGTATAGCATCCCCCCCTTCCCCCCAGGAAAGCACTAGAAATGTGTCTCATCTTTGATGTGTGTTGTTTTGCAGGAGAGTCCACCATCTCCATCATTAGGGTTGAGCAGTCAGCTGGTTGTCATGACTGACTAGCATGGAAATGAGCCAAAAAATATGCTTTAAAATAATTACCGGTAATCTGTTTAACCACTTCAATACTGGGCACTTCCCCCCCTTCCTGACCAAGCCAATTTTTCACTGTCACTATTTATTTAAATTACAATTGCGCGGTCATGCTACACTGTACCCAAACAACATTTTTATCATTTTGTTCCCACAAATAGAGATTTATTTTGGTGGTATTTGATCACCTCTGCGTGTTTTTTTTTTTTTTTTTTTTTACTAAACAAATTAAAAAAGACAAAATTCTGAAAAAAAAAGTTTTTTTGTTTCTGTTATAAAATTTAGTAAATAAGTACATTTTTGCCACTGACGGGCACTGATGAGGTGGCACCGATAGGCGGCACTGATGAGCACTTTTTTTTGAGAACCCAATGCTCAGTATTTCTCATCTCTTTAGTCATGTGCTCTGTCCTGCATTTTGCCATTCATGTAGAATCAGATGGAGTCTTTCAAAAATGCAAACATCCAAAACAATGTGAAACTGTCTTATGGTGTCAGGGCCGGTGCTAGACTAAACTAAACTGTACACATTGCCCCCCTTCCTATATACACTGCCCCTGTTTATCCCTACACCCCCTTCCTGCACACACTTCCCTGTACAGACTTATACCCCCCTGTGATATATGTTTTGCCTCCTCATTGAACTGGACCTGAGCTGCCTTGCCAGACACGGTGTACAGCGCATGGTTGAGTGCCTAGTCCGTCAGTCCCCGCTCAGTCCCGCCACCTGGGTCAGTGCTTCCACCTGACAGCAGAAGTTCATCCACCTCCCGCAGCCTCCGGTTCTCACACTGCAGGTCGGTGATGGGAGAAGGGCCAGCTGCCTCTCCACCCTGACTCTGCATCTGAGCCCATGCATGGTCCGCCGTATTGGACATTCCCTCTCCTCCTCCTCCTCCTCCGGTATACTCCTGCAGACTGGGCCACACTGACCTCTCCACCCCAAGCTTCATGCTGGCTGGCGATGAGCAGGCGGTCATCAGGGCTTTGGGCTGACTTCAGCTGCAGTGAGCGGCAATCCCCATCATCCAGTGAATGACCTTGTCGGGTGCCAGGATCTCGGCTCAATTACACTGTGTGCAGGTTCATCAGTGTGTGAGAGGGAGGGCCGGCGACTGTAGAAGTGACATCCCCTGAGGAAGTGACAAGAGAGGAATGTGGCACTCGCCATGGCTGCGCCCTAGGTGGCAGTGCACCCTAGGTGGCTGCCTAGTTCACCTAGTGGTAGCACCGGCCCTGTCTGGTGTGAAACAAGGTCCACGTTATGGATTTTTTCTTTCAGTGTTTTCTTGGGAATGGTTTACAGCTGTCGATTATGTGCTAAAAAGCATAAAGGTTGTGGTTCATTGTGCCATTTGAAATGAATGCCAATGTAACCCAAGGAGGGCCATGCAATATAATGCTTTATTGTGTGAATGGGCCCTAATAGTTTGGAAAAAAAAAAAAATCCAGTAAGTATACACAAAGTTATTGAGATGTACAAAACATAAAGAATTCCTAAACCCAGTACCCTGCATTCACTATATCTGGTCTCCCACAGTACACAGAACATGAAATGTAGTTATTTTAATAAATAAAAACTGCTAAATACCCTTTCTCATCAGCAATATATGGCAGTCTTATGACTTCTTATGACTTCTATGAGTGTCTGGTTAAAGCTTGTAGGAGGAGTTTTCATTCTGCTCTGACTGTCCTATGAGGCTGCAGAACCCCTGTCTGGACAGTGCTGATTGGCCCTGTGCCGATCACATGCACCGTCCCAAGAAAATAAATAAAAACTCTCTAGCAATACACATCAAACTTGCATGTACAGAGTCCCCCGGGGCTCTGTACTATCAGCAGTTGGATTGTGGAAAAAAGGGGAAGATAAGAGAAGACAGCATCAACAGCCTTTTTACACAATGTGGAGGATTAAGGGGCCTTTCACACGGATGGATAGAATGGTGCTTTTAGCTGCGGATTTTACTGCAGCTAGAAGCACACAATGCTTTCCTATGACATCATTCACACACTACGGTTACCTGCGGTTTTGTTTTGTGCGGATAGAAAAATAGAACTGGATGCGTCCAGCTGCGAAATCCCGCAGCTATCGGCACATAACCGCAGGTAATCGCAGTGCACTATGTCAGCTGCGTTTGGTATGAATCTTGAGGGGGAACTCCACGCCAAATTTCAAATAAAAAACCGGCATGGGTTCCCCCTACAGGAGCATACCAGGCCCTTGGATCTGCTATGGATTTTAAGGAGGCACCCCGTATGCCGGAAAAACAGCGTGGGGTTCCCCCCAAAATCCATACCAGACCCGTATCCGAGCAGCAGCCCGGCTGGTCAGGAAAGGGGTGGGGACGAGCGAGCGCCCCCCTCCTTAACCGTGCCTTTAATAAGGGGGCCCCCAGATGCCGGCCCCCCACCTTGGGTGAATGAGTATGGGGTACATCGTACCCCTACCCATTCACCTGGCAGAAAAAAAAAATGTAAAAAAAAAAACACTACACAGGGTTATTAAAGTAATTAGTCAGCTCCGGTGCCCCCCTCTCTTCTTTAGCTCTTTTACGAGGGGGGGCTGGCTTCTTCGATGTCTTCTGGGGGGGGGGATGTGCAGGTCTTCACCGCCGTCTGGTTCTCTTCCGCCGGGGGGGGAGCGCTTTCTTCTTTAGCTCTTTTACAGTGGCCCCCTCTCGGGCTTCTCCTTCGACGTCTTCGGCGGGGGGGGGGGGTGTACAGGTCTTCACCGCCGTCTGGTTCTCTTCCGCCGGGGGGGGGCACTTTCTTCTTTAGCTCTTTTACAGCGGCCCCCCTCCCGGCTTCTCCTTCGACGTCTTTGGCGGGGGGTGCTCGGGCTTCTGTCGCCTTCTTCTTTTCTTCTTCGATGTTGACACGTCGCTTCCTCCCGCTGTAATGCCGTGTGCGCGGCTCGCACCGATTTATATAGGCCTCTTATGATGTCACAGTTCCATCATGCTCCAGGTGCACGGAGCATGATGGGACTGTGACGTCATAAGAGGCCTATATAAATCGGTGCGAGCCGCTCACACGGCATTACAGCGGGAGGAAGCGGCGTGTCAACATCGAAGAAATAGAGGAGAAGAAGGCGACAGAAGCCCGGACACCCCTGCCGAAGACGTCAAAGGAAAAGCCCGAGAGGGGGGCCGCTGTAAAAGAGCTAAAGAAGAAAGTGCCCCCCCCCCGGCGGAAGAGAACCAGACAGCGGTGAAGACCTGCACATACCCCCCCCCCCAGAAGACATCGAAGAAGCAGCCCCCCCCTCGTAAAAGAGCTAAAGAAGAGAGGGGGGGGCACCGGAGCTGACTAATAAATTACTTTATTAACCCTGTGTAGTGTTTTTTTTTTTTTTTACATATTTTTTTTCCGCCAGGTGAATGGGTAGGGTACGATGTACCCCATACTCATTCACCCAGGGTGGGGGGGGGGCCGGCATCTGGGGGCCCCCTTATTAAAGCCAAACGGCCAGGGTTGTCGGGAAGAGGCCCTGTCCTCATCAACATGGGGACAGGTGCTTTGGGGTGGGGGGGCCACAGGGCGCCCCCCTGCCCCAGAGCACCCAACCCCCCATGTTGAGGGCATGCGGCCTGGCACGGTTAAGGAGGGGGGGGCGCTCGCTCGTCCCCACCCCTTTCCTGACCGGCCGGGCTGCTGCTCGGATACGGGTCTGGTATGGATTTTTTTTTTTCGGCGTACGGGGTGTCTCCTTAAAATCCATAGCAGATCCAAGGGCCTGGTATGCTCCTGTAGGGGGAACCCATGCCGTTTTTTTATTTGAAATTTGGCGTGGAGTTCCCCCTCAAGATTCATACCAAACGCAGTGCTTGGTATTGGCAGGGATCCAAGTCGGATCTCCGTTCAATATAGTGCCGCAGCTAAACGCAACCGCAGCTAAAAGCACTGTACAAATGCAGCTGACCGCTGTGCCTGGAGTCTTGAATTCCAGCAAAACATAAACATGCTTTTAGCTGCGGCAAAACAGTCGTTCGTCTGAAAGGGGCCTAACCCCTTAAGTGAGTGTAATGATCATGCTTTACTGCATTTACAGACTGATTATACTGTTGTGGGTTTAGTAACACTTTATCCTTCTTAAAGTTTGAATAACATTCATTATATCATCTCAACACTTCAGCTTATTTGGCATGCTTCAATATGAAAAATAGAAATTGTAATTGTTCCATTTTTATTTTGAACCATGGCTCTGTTCTCTTTAATAAATGTGAGACAAGCAGTGACAGGTATTTCCAAGTCACATATTTCTTTAATAGTATTCAAGGGAAGAATGTTCAAATTCTTTTAACTTGTGCAAGTATGTTGCAATGGCTGTTATTTTATGAGTGTTTTTTTTTCAGTGACAGGGACAACAAATTCCAGATGTTTAGGCAGAGTGTGTTACCTTCTCCTTAGGAGAACAAAAGAAAGTTGGGTGTATAGTCAACATTTTATTTTGCTCTTTGTAATAAAGACAAATACAGTCCTATGGCTTTAGCATGTGAGCATAATATAGACAAGATATTTTTTTTGTGTTGAGATCACATATGAGTGCTACTTAGCAAGCAAGAGATATCAGATTGTTGTCTGTTTTACCTTTAAATGATTGTGATGGCAGCCATTACTAGAAAAGGGGTATCACTTTTCCTACTTTAGCAGGCCATCACTGACATGGAACAAACGTGTATAGCAATTGCCGGGACATCCAGGGTGGAGCTTCAACATTTAATTTAGTTCCCTATAGCACTTTGTTGATATGATTGCAGCTATGATTGTATCCATATTCTAGGGTTGTAACCTGTATAAATATGAGTGCTGCTGATTCACTAAGGCTTGGTTTCCACTAGTGCGACTTGTCATGCAAAAGGGGACAGCAAAGTCAAATGACAAGTCGTACCCAATGATTTCCAAAGAGGTACCATTCATATCTGAACGATTTTAAGGTAGTTCCTGCACTAATTTGGTCCCACTTTAATGAGACTTGAGGTCCATAGACCTCAAGAATACACAGGCATTGCTTCAAGTTACATCAAAATTGTGGCAAAAATCGCAAGATTTTCAGGTCGCAACAGTAAAAACCTAGCCTTAAAGTGGAGGTCCACCCTAAAATAAAAATACACCAAAAACAAAAAAAACTTACCAGAAATTCCGGTTGCTATGTGGATATTCCTAATCTGCCTCTTCCTAGTCCGCGGCAGGTCTTCATCCTCGCGGTGTCTTCTGGTCAATGGGGCGCGCTGTCTTCTGGGAACTGTGTGTATCCCAGAGAGCAGCTGCACATTCACAAAGCGCCGTGAGACTCGCGCATGCGCCGTAGGAAGTGGGCAGTGGAGCCGCAAGGAGGTTTCCCTTAGTGAGGATGGCAGCCCCGGGACCTACCGCGATCAAGGGATTGGCCTCGGGGGGGGCCGACATCACGGGCACCTAGGACAGGTAAGTGTCCTTATAATAAGTCAGCAGCTACAGTGTTTGTAGCTGCTGACTTTAAAAAAAAAGAAAAAAAATCGCGGATGGAATTTTTGTTTTTGCATTAATTTTTTTTTTTTTTAATAAAACGATTCACCAAATGTTTAGCGTGTTTACATGTCCTATATCTAGATGTTTTAAATGTCATAAATACATTTTTTGTGCATGCAAAATGGATGTGGAAAAAAAATTCACTTGGCGAATTAATCGGTTTCAAGTTTTAAAGAAAACGTCTTGGCAGAAGATGAAAAGGCTTGTTAAACCTCCCATGGGCTTCAGCTCTGGTAAAAGAGCAGTGTGTGCAGCAAGGTTTTGGGAAGCTTTGAGCAAGCATTGAAGCACCATTCAGCTCCAGTTTGGTAAAGTTAAGCATAGATCTTAATTTGTGTGCTGACTGCCACTTTAATGCTACATTTGCATGGGCAGCTAGCCCCAGTGCAGATGACGGCGGTAGAAATCTGTTTATTCTTGCAACTGTTTTTGGGATCTTTGAGCAGCTAGCTGCAGCCACCAAGCTATCCGTGGCTTTCTAGAGGGACAGTGTATACCTGTGCTGAACACTGCTAGGGACATAAAAAGTGAATGTGTGTGTGTGTGTGTAAGACTATTGTTTTTCATATCCCTGTACACAATGTTAGCTAAGAAACACATCTAGAAGGTTTTTTGAACTTATCTATACCACCAACTGTGAAAGAAATTTCCACATCCTTCTTGCCCTAACAGTAAAGAACCCCTTCTACAGTCTAGGATTGAACTGCTTCTCATCCAAATTCATTGTGTGGCTGTGTGTCTTTTTTTTAGAAATCTAAGATTAAAAAGTTTCTTCCCAATGCTGGAGTCACCATTCAAGGATTAGTATATTGCAATACCATCACCTTTAAATTAGTCTATTCTCCAGGGAAAAAAAAGTTTACCGTTTGTAGTCGTTTCTCATAACTAAGGTCCTCCAGCCCCCTTTGTTGCCCTTCAACCTTATATGTTAAAGATTGGAGACCCCAAATGTGGACATCCTGGCCTAGATTCAACAACAATCTACCTCTGTATGTGGCCAAGACCAAGGACCCTTAGCACTGACATCAGATGCCTTGATAATCCCCTGGTCTCACATCAGGCTAATCTATGCCTCCCCTCAGAGTGAATTCTACCTCATCTGCGCCACAAGATAGAGCAGTAGAAGAAGCCAGTGATTCTCATTGCACCAAACTAGCCAGAAGAACCTGAAACACAGACCTACTCAAACTACCAGGAAACTACCCCTGACCTCTTCCCAGCAGGCCAGACCTGCTGTCCCAGGGCCCTCTGTTCCATCCTGCTTCTCAGTCTCAGGCTTTAACAGCATGACTGTTAAAGCGGAGTTCCACCTAAAAGTGGAACTTCCGCTTAACCCACTCCTCACCCCCTTACATGCCACATTTGGCATGTCATTTTTTGTGGGGGTGGGGGGGGGGCTTCAGGAGGAGTGGGACTTCCTGTCCCAATTCCTCCCAGGGACCGCTAAGGCGATACGTCATATCACCTTTTGGCGGCCCCTCCCTTTAGGCGATTGCCTGGGACACGTGACAGGTCCCAGGCGATCGCCTGTCCGATCAGGTAGTGCAGCTCGCGCATGCGCAGTGAGTGCCTGGCTATGAAGCCGAAAGCTGTCATGGCCGGGTGCCCACAGTTAGGATGGAGGCGCCGGCGGAGAGGGGGGAAGAGGAGCAAAGCTCCGTACAGCGCATCGCTGGACAGTGGAGCAGGTAAGTGTATGTTTATTAAAAGCCAGCAGCTATGCTTTTTGTAGCTGCTGACTTTTAATAGACATCAAAAAAAGTCTGGAACTCTGCTTTAAAGCCTAGGTCTTATAAGTGGTTGTTCAGTCTGGGCAGCAAAAAATGTAAGTCAGCTGCTACAAATGCTGTAGCTGCTGACTTTTCTTTCACTTGAATTTTAATCGAAACGATAAGAAACATAGGCACTTACAATACAGTGCAAGAAAAATGTATGATAACAGGTACAGATTCAAAGGGAGTTTCCCTCTGCAAACACTGAACATTAAACAATGATGTAACAGCAAAGAAAATGTCCAAGCAAAATTTCATAGTAAGGTGGAAAAATATTAGAGCCATGCTTGAGATCGCAAAACGCTTTGTGTCCTAAAAGAAGGCCCTTCAGCTGGGAACCACAGAACTGAAGACGATATCGTTGATCATGGGACCAATAGGGGTACCGCTGTTGCCTATGGGCAAAGGGGCAATCCCAAAGCAAAGAGGATTAGAAATAAGAGATAAAGAGAGAGGGATGAGAAAGAAAAAAAAAAGGGGGGGGTGGACTTTTCACTTCGTCAAAGTTGAGAATCCATGTCTTTTGCAATCGTTTTTCGTGGCCAATATATGGGTTACAAGAGCGTGTTCACGTTTGGTAGCGCCTTATTTGGTTTGCATAGAAGCGCCTCCCAAGGGTCTTTTCGTTAATTTATGTGTAATACTGAATTGACAATGATGTAGACCCTTATCCACAATTGTTTGGCCTTTGGGCATGTCCACCATATATGCTTCATAGAACCAAGGTCTGAGTATCCCCTAAGGCATGTGGGGGAATAGGTAGGGAGACATTTAGCAATTCCAGCCAGAGTAAAGTACCACTGGTACAGTACCTTGAAAGCGTTTTCTAGACTAATGATGTTACGGGAAGAGTGGAATAGTGCTTCCCAGATTTTATTCCAGGTCTCAGGGGTTTGCGTGGCGCTAAAGTCCCTCTCCCAGTTGGTGCAGTAAGATGGAGTTCACAAATTCAAATTACTTAGGACGGAGGAGTGTAATAGGGAAATGAGACATTGGGTTGTGGGGGCTGTCGGACATCTGGTTTAGCTGCTGACTTTTACTAAAAGGATACTAACCGTCCCTGTCCAGGGATCCAGCACCGTCCTCACCCAGGCTGGTTCTTCACTGACCTTCGGGTTCCAAGCACCGGCATCCTAACTATGGGCAGCTGACTATGCTTCTTTCGGCTTCACAGCCGGCTGTCCACTGCGCTTTGTAAATGGTCCTGCAGTCTTCTGGGACCTGTGATGTACGTGTCCCAATAGACTGCGGGGAGGGGGGGGGAGAACTTCCACTTGAATCACCTAGGAGATCCAAGCAGAAGTGGGTACCCTCTCCCTCCCACCAAAAATTACATTCCAAATATGGGAAAGGAGGGGGGGGGGAGACTTAAAGCAGAACTTCCCCTTTTGGGTGGAGTTCCACTTTAGAAGACAGATGTGTCACTAAGTCTTTCATTTCTATTGTGCTAAAAACAGGGAAGGCCACTTACAAAAAGATCTATTATAATAACAGTGCCTTGAAAAAGTATTCATACCCCTTGAAATTTTCAAAATGTTGTCACGTTACAACCAAAAACGTAAATGTATTTTATTAGGATTTTATGTGATAGACCAACACAAAGCGGCACATAATTGTAAAGTGGAGGGAAAATGATAAATGGTTTTCAAAATTTGTTACAAATAAATATGTGAAAAGTGTGGCATGCATTTGTATTCAGCCCCTCTGAGCCAATACTTTGTAGAACCATCTTTTGCTGCAATTACAGCTGCAAGTCTTTTTTGGGATGTCTCTACCAGCTTTGCACATCTAGAGAGTGACATTTTTGCCCATTCTTCTTTGCAAAATAGCTCAAGCTCTGTCCGATTGGATGGAGAGCGTCTGTGAACAGCAATTTTCAAGTCTTGCCACAGATTCTCAATTGGATTTAGGTCTGGACTTTGACTAGGCCATTCTAACACATGAATATGCTTTGATCTAAACCATTCCATTGTAGCTCTGGCTCTATGTTTAGGGTCCTGTTGAAAGGTGTATCCACGCCCCCGATCTCAAGTCTTTCGCAAACTCTAATGCCTTGTACACACGACCGGTTGTCACGACGAGAGAACTGCTATTTTTTATATTGGTCGTGAAAACCGGTCGTGTGTATGCTCCCTAGCAGTTTTCTCGACGAAAAAACTGCCCTCAAAAAAATTGAAACCAGCTCTCTTTTTTCTCGTTGTGTTTCCCGTCAGTCTTTTTCTCGTCGCAAAAAACTGTCGTTTGTATGCTTTTCCGAGGGGGAAAAAAAACGTGCATGCTCAGAATCAAGTATGCAGCCCAAAAGCAGCCCAAAGAGTGGCACCATTTGAAAGGAACTTCCTCTTTATAGTCCCGTCGTACGTGTTGTATGTCACCGCGCTTTGCATGAACGTGTGTATGCAAGTCAGGCTGGAGAGGTATCACGTCGGGAAAAACGGCAGCTTTTTGCACGTCAGGAAAAATGATGGTGTGTACAAGGCATAACAGGTTTTCTTCTATGATTGCCCTGTATTTGATTCCATCCATCTTCCCATCAACTCTGACCAGCTTCCCTGTTCTTGCTGAAGAAAAGCATCCCAACAACATGATGCTGCCACCACCATGTTTCATGGTGGGGATGGTGTGTTGTAGGTGATGTGCAGTGTTTGTTTCCTGCCACACATAGCGTTTTGCTTTTAGGCCACAAAGTTTTATTTTGGTCTCATCTGACCAGAGCACCTTCTTCCACATGTTTCTACATGTTTGCTGTGTGCCCCACATGGGTTCTCGCAAACTGAAAACAGCTTTTGGCTTACTTTCAACAATGGATTTCTTCTTGCCACTCTTCCATAAAGGCCAGATTTGCACGACTAATAGTTGTCCTGTTGACAGATTCTCCCATCTGAGCTGTGGATCTCTGAAGGTCCTCTAGGGTTACCATGGGCCTCTTGGCTGCTTCTATGATTAATGTTCTCTTTGCCCGGCCTGCCTGTTTAGGTGGAGGGCCATGTCTTGGTAGGTTTGCAGTTATGCCATACTCTTTCCATTTTCAGATGGTGGTTTGAACAGTGCTCCGTGAGATGTTGAAAGCTATGTATATTTTTTTTTTATAACCTAACCCTGACTTAAACTTCTCCACAACTTTATCCATGTCCTGTCTGGTGAGTTCCTTAGCCTTCATGATGCTGTTTGTTCACTAAGGTTCATTAACAAAACTTTTGAGGACTTCACAGAACAGTTGTATTTATACTGAGATTAAATTACACACACGTGACATTTACGAATTAGGTGACTTCTGAAGGCAGTTGGTTCCACTAGAATTAGTTAGGGGTATCAGAGTAAAAGGGGCTGAATACAAATGCACGGCACACTTTTCACATATTTATTTGTAAAAAAAATATAATTTTCCTTCAACTTGACAATTATGTGCCACTTTGTGTTGATCTATTACATAAAATCCCAATAAAATACATTTACATTTTTGGTTGTAACATGACAAAATGTGGAAAGTTTTAAGGGGTATGAATACTTTTTCAAGGACCTGTACCTGGAAATTCTTCTTTGCCTGGTGTGAACGCAGGTACTGCAATACCAGAGATTACTGTGAATTGCATTCTGGCTTTCCTACATTCAGATCATGACCAGAACTTGGCCTTAAAGCAGGGGTTCACCCTAAAAAAAATTCTAACATTACATCCAGCTCACTACCGACATTGTCAGTATGCCGATTTTTTTTTTTTTTGCTGTACATACCCCCCATCGCAAAAGGAGCGTCACGAGTTGCCGAAAGAAGCCGAACGTCGAGTCGGCGCTATACGGCGCCTGCGCGCCGACGTTCGGCTTCTTTCGGCAACTCGTGACGCTCCTTATGCGATGGGGGGGTAGTGTTTGTCATCATGTCAATTACTAACTGCTGCATAGAAACGCCCACTCCTGCGGGATTCACTACCCGGAAGCCGGCAAAGAAAATTGCTTTACAAGGTATGTACAGCAAAAAAAAAAAAAAATCGGCATACTGACAATGTCGGTAGTGAGCTGGATTTAATGTTAGAAATTTGTTTTTAGATAGCCTTGTCCATTCTTTTTCAAAAGCATCTGGCTTCGCTCTTGTCAAAACCTTGCATCAAGCCCCCAGTGCAGCACCTCGTGCTTCATGGAAATCTCAACTTGATTTTCTCTTCCCTGCAGAAACCACTCTTTCAACCTATCAGGAATATCTCCTTAGATTATTACCCCTCCTGCAAAGTAGCCTTTTTAGTGACTATCATGTCTCTAAATTGGCAACTCTGTATTATAAGGGAACCATTCCTCATTCTTCAAAATGAGGAGGTAGTCTTACTCCCAGGACCATCTTTTCCTCCCAGAGTGGTATCAGACTTACATCTCAATGATTATGTAGACAGGGGGAGGGGGGAGGGGATAGGAGGGAATTTACACATAGACAGGTGGGACTTTATATGGAGCACACAGTCTTAAGGGAAAACCCAATATCAAATAGTATAAAGATTAAGGTGATTTATTCGGTACAATTGAATGGTGTTTACATACAAAATTATATAAATATAATACAATATAATATAATATAATATGGTAATACAATATTACATATTATTAAAAGTGCAACCACGGCTTGTGGCTATCTCGACGCGTTTCGTGGTTTGATAGTACCACTCATCAGGAGCAGGCACGTGATGCATATCTAGAAAGATATAAAATTATAAACGAGTTAGATTAATGGTTACTTGACCTGTAGCAGAGAATATAGTTGCACATATTATGGAATGAACCAAATCCCATAGTAAAACTTACAGATAGGCATGCTGTGTAAGGAGATATACCGTGGCCCATTAAGCCCAGAGGTTCAGCCGGTAAAGTCTCCCACGGGAACTGAGGGAGCGTGTCAGGAAACGTGTCCCACCATGTGGCTCCCCAGGGAGGGCATGGTTGCTCATAATATAAAGGCAGAATCCCAATGGCCTCGGGAGTGAAACCAGGTAGGGCATGGAAACATCTATTGAAGACTTCTGGAAAAATAACAATAATAGCAATTATATAAAATAATATAAGAATGGAGTATAATGGCATAACAAAAGAAATATGGGGGATTAGAGTCTGCAATAGACTAAAGTAAAACAACCCCAAGGGTAGTAATATGTAGGCACAGATAAAATTTGAATACCTTAAATGGGAGCATAGATGTTGATCCTAGGGGATAGAATGGTAATGAGGAATTTTATATCTATCTAGATATGCATCACGTGCCTGCTCCTGATGAGTGGTACTATCAAACCACGAAACGCGTCGAGCTAGCCACAAGCCGTGGTTGCACTTTTAATAATATGTAATATTGTATTACCATACATGTCACAGCTTTGTGGATCCCAGATTGGGATTCCACTTTCTGGGGTCCCTGTCCGGTCATATCTATGCAGGTTGGGAATGTTGGTAATTGATCTATACCCATTGCAGCTGTTCCGATTTAATGTTCCTATCAACCATGCATGTCCTGAGTGTTCTCTTAATTCTATGGGAATTGTACAAATATCAAATTGAGATTTTTTTATGTATTTATGGTCCTTAGCACTATCAACTATATTATATTGTATTATATTTATATAATTTTGTATGTAAACACCATTCAATTGTACCGAATATATCAACTTAATCTTTATACTATTTGATATTGGGTTTTCCCTTAAGACTGTGTGCTCCATATAAAGTCCCACCTGTCTATGTGTAAATTCCCTCCTATCCCCTCCCCTTTTTTTTAACATTAGATTGAGGCTCATTTTGTCAAGGGGAATCGGGTGTTTTTTTTTAAATCGAAGCAGTACTTACCGTTTTTTATAGATGGATCTTTTCCGCCGCTTCCGGGTATGGTCATTGGGACTGGGCGTTCCTATTTGATTGACAGGCTTCCGACGTTCACATACATCGCGTCACGAGTAGCCGAATGTCAGTGCGGCTCTATACGGCGCCTGCGCACCGACGTTCGGCTACTTTCGGAAAATCGTGACGCGATGTATGCGACCGTCGGAAGCCTGTCAATCAAATAGGAACGCCCAGTCCCGCAGCCCATACCCGGAAGCGGCGGAGAAGATTGCTCTCTAAAACGGTACTGCTTCGATTTTAAAAAAACGATTCCCCTTGACAAAATGAGCATCAATCTAATGTTAAAAATTAAGTTTTTGGGTGAACCTCCACTTTAGAGGAAACTATTTAGAAAATAAAAAACGAACCTTTACAACCTTTAATGTGCTTGAACATTTCCTGGAATGAGGCATGAATACATGTGTAAAGTCAAGCAAATCTTTGGTCTTATCTTGTCACCATAGGGCCCTGGGCCCAGGTTAAAGTTCTCTGTAGGCTATCACAACCACATTGTAGGAATCTGGAAGACATCACAGATCCACTGAGTTTCCTGTCCCTACACAGATGCACAGTATTAAGCCATACATAATCTACGCTTTCTGTATGTTTAGCCTAATTGAGTAATGATGTGTGTAACATTCATTGTTACCGGTAAGCAACTTAGCATCACATTTCAATGTCCTTGGCACATAGTTACGTAATCAGCCAAAGCTTAAAAACAAATCTAAGACTCAAGATTTGTTTTATGTGAGATCATCTGAAATTAATTTGCAGATCAACCTTTTTTTTTGTTTGTGTTCTACATATTAAAGTCCTATTGGCTGGGAAAATTATCTAGTCGTGACTCCATCTGGGAACATGAAAAAGTCATGTTTTAGAAAGGATTCCCATCATTTAGTGGCTTGCTTCTGTTAAGTCCCAAATGCTGATTGTTCCCAGACACTTTTCATGTGAAGGCCCGTGGAGGAGGAAACATCTGCTGTTTTTGGATGGTTCAGCATATGAAATAAGGCAACAAAACTGTGTACTAAACTAAATACAAGAACTTTAACAAGCAGGCTTGTTTCTTGAAACAAGGTTTTCCCATCTCCATGGACCCTTATGCCATTGTTAATAACAACATGCAGTACTATTCATCTGTCATAGGGAAATTATTTGAAATCATCAGCAATTAACGATTTTTAAAGATTACTTATTTAATTTTTGGGAAACCTTTTGTTTCATAAATATTCCTTAAAATAATTCTGTTCTATTTGTAAATGAATCAGGTTGTATTGTTTTCCAGTGCTCAAGCACACAGCAGATAATTATTATGAATTACAAACCTATCTGGAACAACCAATACATGTTGCTGTAATTGTGTAGATGTTGGATAACAACGTTTCTGCTGCCGCCTTATTTTATTTTTTTGTGTGTCAGAAATTTTTTGTTACATTCTTGAGGTAGAAAGGACTGTCATTGCATTTTTTATGCTGAAATTTATAAAAAAAAAAAAAAAAATCAGATTCAGTAGAAAGCTGGAGTAATATACATTTTAAATATTAGCTCTCAAGTGTTGGCGATTTGTGTGTGAAGCACGAGACGTGTGATCCAGAAACGATCTCTGTATAGCGATTGAAGGGAGTGTATGTAACTATCTGTATGTAAATTGTACATCTACAGCTGAGATTCAGTAGGTAGGTTATATTTTTATTACCGTATATACTCGAGTATAAGCCGACCCAAATATAAGCCGAGGCACCTAATTTTACCACAAAAAACTGGGAAAACTTATTTACTTGAGTATAAGCCTAGGGTGTCCATCTGCATGCCTCACTGTGTCCATGTGCATGCCTTACTGTGTCCATGCCTCACTGTGCCCATGACTAGACACGTTTAACATGGTAGTCTATGGAAGGGGTGCCCGGCTTTGAAAAATTGGTGCTCCCCAGCCATGGGTCCCCCAGACAACAAATTTTGCACACTTGTAGAGGAAAAATGGGGCTACATGTGTGCCAAGTTTCGGGTTCCAGGGGACCTACGGACGGCCGGTACTGGTTCCCCAAAGTCCGAGAGATCAGGCGCAAAAAGGTGACTCATGTATAAGGCCTCTTTCACACGGGCGGATAGAATGGTGCTTTTAGCTGCGGATTTTCTCATTTTCTACCGCAGCTGAAAGCACACAATGCTTTCCTATGGCCCCATTCACACACTGCGTTTAGCTGCGGTTTCATTACATGTGGTTTGGTGCAGATAGAAAAAATAGATTTTACTTCGTCCAGGAATGGCTTTGAGCAGCTATCCGCGAATAACTGCAGGTAATCGTGGTGATTTTTGTCTGCTGCGCATAGCAGCATGAAGGTGGGGAAAAAAAATAACAGGAAGCATGTCATAATCGCTAGGTATACCTGGGAATCGGGGGCGTTTTGAAGGGATTTGGGGGCCCCAAGCAAAATGGGGGCCCCCAAGCACCCCCCCCCGCATGCAAAGCCTACGTTAACGCTACACAATTTTTTTTTTTCTATTCTTGCCTCCCCTTCTTCCCTGTAGGCTGCCGCTGTAGCGTGGCCGAGCTCCTCTTCCCCCTGCCTCTTCCCCAGTCCCCAATGCAAATGCAGCTGATCGCTGAGCCTGGAGTCTTGATTTTCACATAAAATATTCATGCTTTTATCTGCGGGAAAACAGCCGCCCGTGTGAAAGGCGCCTAAGCCGAGGGGGGCATTTTCAGCACAAAAATAATGTGCTGAAAAACTCGGCTTATACTCGAGTATATATGGTAATTGTTCTTTTGGAAGGTGTTTACACAGAGAAGGGCCTTACTTTTTTTTTGTCATCTGTGTCCTATTATTAAGATCTTCCTGCCACATTGCTAACTCAGGAAGTGAGAGGAAACAAAATGAGGGAATCTCACCAGGGTCAAGAGAACTAGGGTCCTTCTTGGAAGTTTTCTCCTCTACTTCTATTGTGGTGACCACCCTGAATTTGGGATTTCATTTCACTTTCATTTTCAGTAATAACGGTTACCAGGACAAATAGGGGGAATCCCCCTAGATAGAAATAAAAACCTGCCAGGTATTCTATACCCTCTATTCTCTATCTATAACTAAAAAAGAAAGTTTTGTTTTTAGGTATATTTTAAAACTGAGTTCCACACAAAAGTTGAACTTAAGCTCATTTGTCTGCCCCCCCCCCCCGGTGCCACATTTGGCAGCTTTCGGGGGGGACAGGATACCTGTTTTTGACAGATATCCTGTTCCCGCTTTCGGGAGTCACAGCCACAGGTATTGACATCACCGCTCAGCTCCCTCTCTCCTCCCCCTGTCGCCAGGCCAGTAGGAGAGAGGAGCGGAGCCTAGCGCATGCACAGTAGGGTTCCCGGCGTGAAACCGTAAGGCTACACTGCCAGGTTCCCTATACCCGCAATGGCAGCACCTGACAGCTGATGAAAACTTTGCTGGACTCCAGGACAGGTAAGTGTCCTATTATTAAAAAGCCATCAGCTGCAGTATGTATTGCTGCTGGCTTTTAATTTTTGCAGCGGTGGGCGGACCGCTTTAAGGCTACTTTCACACTGGGGCAGTGAGGGTGTCGACGGTAAAGTGTCATTAGTTTTATTGGCGATCTACCGTCATTTTAGCAGCGCTTTTTGGCTGCTAACAGGGTGCTTTTAACTTCCGCTAACGGGCAAAGAAGGGTTTAATAGCACCCCGTCCTGCAAGCGCACCGCTCCAGTGTGAAAGCACTCAGGCTTTCACACTGGAGTGACAGAAGAGGCGCTTTACAGGTTCCAATTTTAAGGCTAAAACACCTGTAAAGTGCCTCAGTGTGAAAGTGGCCTAAGTGTGGTCAGTACCCTAAGGAGCTGCAGCACTCCAATGCAGGCACATGCATGGTATCTGTGCATACCTTTAGTAAGGCAAGTAAAATGTCTGTCAGCACAGGAGAGGTGGTGTGAGAAATATGTTTATCTCTGTATTTTTATATGTCTCCTGCCTGTCTTTAACGACTTGCCGACCAGCCGCCGTCATTATACGGCGGCAGGCCGGCTTGTTCCCGCGAATCGCTGTACTGGGGATTTGTGTATGTAAACACACAGATCCCCGTTCTGAGAGGAGAGACAGATCTGCTGTTCCTAGTAGGAACTCCTCCTCCAGTCAGTTCCATCTCCCCAGAGTTATAAACACACATGAGTGAACACATTTATCCCCTTCATCCCCGAAACGCAGTTTCGTCCAATGACTTCTTCCAGGGGTACGCCTGGAAGAAGTCATTGGACGAAACGGCGTTGGGAAGAGCGGCGTGCTGACGTCACCACGATTCGCGCTGTCTACCCGGAAGGACGAGCGGACAGTACAGCCGGCCGGCTAAACTTATTACACGCACGATTTTAACTGCATATTTGTAAGTGCAACACCTTTTATTATTAAAACCCTTTTTACGGTAATACACTATGTCAGCCTTCTCTCTTTTGGGTTATGCTATGGAGATTGAGTGGTCTGATTTGTGAAATTGAAAACGTACCTTGGAGATCCTGGAAACCGTCTTGGTGGTTTTACTTGGCTACATGCTTGATTATTTCATTTATCTGGTAAGCAGCTAGGATATACTGGTGGAGGACACTTTCATCTGTCTTACAGATTCACGGGATACTGCCAGGATACTTTTCACCCATTTGGAGAATTTTCTGCCTTTCTTTTGATTTTCTGTACGATTCATCCACTCATATGGACTTTGCACTATTCATTGGTTTACTTCAGATTACACTAGTGGCTTGTGCATGCAGCACCTATTTATATTGACTGTCATGTTGATAATTTCTCACATTTGCAGCGCAGCTTTTTTCTAAATCATGTTCCAGGGTATGCCTAAAATCTCAGTTGTATCTTAGTGCAGAATTCTGGGAAAATAAGTGAGCCAATCGCACAAGCAGGAAATGATTTACGGAATGCTGCCAGGTTGTCATATTGCTTTAAATTTAACACAAAATGACAGAGCTGCAGATCCAAAAGGAAATGTCATTTTTTAATAACACACAACTATAATATGGCTTGTGTAGCAGTTGTATGTATAAATTTTTTTATTTGCAATTTTTTTCCCCACGGAAGTGGAGTTATTTTTTATGAATGTTTTTTACATTAAAGGTTAAGGTACAGTAAGTATCTGCAAAAAAGATTCTGCAATCCAGTTTGAAAATGTATATGGCCCTGATAGACTCACAGACAGCCTAGTGACCTGCGTTTTTATCTGCTGCTGTCAAGCAATAAAGCTGTGTCTATTCTCTGTCCCCAGTTAGTAAGTAAGTATTTTATTTCTCAGCAGATGTGAGCAAGGGAACTGATTGGTTTAGAATGCTGCCTCGCCTCTCCTTGTCTTAAAGGAGTTGTAAATGCAGAAGGTTTTTTTTATCTTAATGCATTCTATGCATTAAGATAAAAAGCCTTCTGTGTAGCAGCCTCCCAGCACCCCATAATACTTACCTGAGCCTCATTTCTGTCCAACAATGTACAGGAGTCCCTTAGCCATCTGGAACTCTCCTCCTGATTGGCTGCCATTGGCTCCCACAGCGGCCGATCAAAGTCAGTTAGCCAATCAGGAGAGAGAGGGGGTATGGACATTCGGAGCTGCAGCTTGGCTTGGGTGCCCCCATAGCAAGCTGCTTGCTGTGGGGGCAGGAGGGAGGGGCCAGGAGCATAGAAGAGGGACCTGAGAAGAGGAGGATTGGGGCTGTTCTGTGCAAATCCACTGCACAGATGAGGGAAGTATAACATGTTTGTTTTGTTTTATTTTTTTAAATGAAACTTTACAATCACTTTAATGCTATACAGGAGATTACACAAGGGTGAAATCAAGTCAAATCAAGGTACAGGCGGACCCCGGGTACAAACATCTGACTAACAAACGACTCCTACTTACAAACGGAGAGGGACAAGTAGAAAACGTACCTATGCTACCCAAAAAAGCTTAAAAATATTTTTTTTTGGCTGGAGCTGCACTTAAAAAATTTACCTGTTCCAACTTACAAACAAATTCAACTTAAAGTGGAGGTCCACCCTAAAAAAAAAAAACTACACCAAAATCCTACAAAAAAATTACCAGAAATTGTGGTTGCTATGTGGATCTTACTAATCTGCCTCTATCTAGTCCACTGCAGGTCTTCGTCCTCATCGGCCTCGCGTTGTCTTTTGGGGAATGGGGCGCGCTGCCTTCTGGGAACTGTGTGTATCCCAGAGAGCAGCCGCCCATTCACAAAGCGCCGCAACACTCGCGCATGCGCAGTAGGAAACGGGCAGTGAAGCCGCAAGGCTCCACTGCCTGTTTCCCTTAGTGAGGATGATGGCGCCGGGACCTGCCACGATCAAGGGATTGGCCTCGAGGGTCGAGGGGGGGGGGGGGCGACATCGTCCTTATTAAAAGTCAGTAGCTACAGTGTTTGTAGCTGCTGACTTTAAAAAAAAAAAAAAAAACTTGCGGGTGGAACCCCGCTTTAAGAACAAACCTACAGACCCTAACTGGTTTGTAACATGGGGACCGCCTGTATTTCTTACAGGCAATTAAAATATTTTATAGCCATTCACGCTATATGCATTGGGCTGCACTAGTCAGCCTTGCCCAACATAGTCTCAGTACATAGACAAGACGACTTCCCTTATGTCCTAAGACACAAGTAGGACATGTAGTCGTTTTCTGTTAGTTCTGTGTGCCTCACTGCATCGTAAAATGCTCAGTCAAAAAGGTCAAATATATCTGAATGAACACCACATTGTATGTGAAAATGAATCAAATGGACAATTAGAAAGCATAGCCAGATGTCTTATATATCGCACTGTGGGACTTTGAAAGGATAGAAGCTTCAATAGCTGCACACATACAGGTGACAAAATCTACAATCTCTCTTAGCTGCTGGTAGTATCCGCTCCACAGAAGATGCAATGCCATTCCACTTAATACATAAACTGCATTTTGTAACATTCATGATGGCCATGTGAAATGTTTTGGCTGTATCCAGTGAGGGAAAGAAGATCATCTGTCTTCAGGAAGGTCAGCCAGGCCACTGCTGTGTGTGCTTTGAGCAACCAGGAGAGGAAGGTTCCTGCTAAGAGAAGTGAACAACTACTAATGCATGCATTTTGTTTACCTTTGCAAGTTTACAGTCTTCCCTGTGGACTAGTAGATTTAGGCTGGATTCACACCTATGCATTTTTTGTGCTATTTGCAGATTTGCACTACAGAACGTGTTCCATAGGAAACCATGCTAAATGGCCTGTAGTGCAAATCTGCAAAAAGCACTAAAACTGCATAGGTGTGAATCCAGCCTTAGACATAAACCAAAGTGAGAACCGGCACATATACATATTTTCACAGACCTTAGTAATGTATCGAACAAAATATCCTAACACACACAGATCTAACTGTGCAATCAGTACATACTTAAGACTACATTCACACCTGCGATTGTATTTGCATGATTATCCACAATTCTAATGAATTTTTACCTTTAACTAGATACACAGCAGCTGCGAATTGTTGCAATGGGATTAGCTACGTTTAGGATAGATAGCATTGCGCTGCATCCAGGCATTCATTTTTGGGCACGAGCAGTGTAAATTGCAGCTAATCACACCATGTGATTACATACTCAATGGGCCAGATCCACAAATATCGGGCGTAACTTAACTTTTCCCATTTAAGTTACACTGCCGCAAATTGTCCAAGTTAGTGCCCGATCCACAAAGCACTTACCTTGAAATTTGCGGCGGTGTAACTTAAATGTGTCCGGCGCAAGACGTGCTGAATCTAATGGGGCGAGTTCCATTTAAATTAGGCACGCTCCCGCGCCGGACGTACTGCGCATGCTCCGTCGGGTAACTTACCCGACGTGCATTGCGCTAACAGACGTCGCTCCGACGTCATTTGCTTAGACGGTAACGTAAATGGAGTCCAGCGCCATTCACGGACGTCTTACGCAAACGACGTAGAGTTTGAATTTTCGACGCGGGAACGACGTGCCATACTTAATAGGGCTTAGTCAAATAGGACTCAGCCCTATTTTTACACGGCGTAACTCGACGTAAACGACGTAGATTTAGAGCGACGGGCCCGTCGGAGCGTTCGTGGATCGCCGTAAGTGTTCATTTGCATATTCTACGCCGGCCGCAATGGCCTCGCCACCTAGCGGCCGGCCTAGAATTGCATTCTTAAGATCCGACAGTGTAATTCAATTACACATGTCGGATCTTCTGTCTATCTCTTGGAAACTGATTCTGTGGATCAGTTCCAAAGATAGAAACAGGGATACGACGGCGTATCAGTAGATACGCCGTCGTATCTCTTTTGAGGATATGGCCCAATGTTTTCATAAATCTGTAAATAACTGTCCAGCAAAGGGCTGGATTTGTGGTTAAAACAAACAAAAAGTGTGGCTGTGGCCATTTTGGATGATCCCTGGAACTGCACTAGGGTTGCCACATCATTCCTTTAATCCAGGACACATGAATTACACAGGTTCTGAGGCTGATTTAATGCAGATATGGCACCAAGCGAGTTTAATTACCACCTTAATCAGCCACAGAACCTGTGTAATTAATGTGTGTCCTGGATTAATTAAAGGCATGATGTGGCAATCATAAGCTGCACACACATCAAGTGGGTCAGTATGGCTGTTTATATCCCTTGTTCCAAACAGGCCAGAGTGATTGCTCATCCCTTTCACAGGAGGAAAAAGGTGGTTAATATGATTGAAAAAAGGGAGGGAAAAATTGCATGTAACCAGGCAACTTTGACACTGCAGTTCCTATCACCAACTTCCAGGCATGATTAAAAAGGGAAATAATGCAGACGTGCTCTACTGTATACATTGCATGAATTCTGGGCATGTTTATATCTAACAGCTGAAAACTGGGGCTTAATCAGACTCCAAGTTTGAAATGTGCGTTCAGCTTTGTCATGAACTGCACACTGCAGGATGACAGGCTTACTGCATTCAATCCAGAGCTGAAACTTTACCTTGATCTCTGTGCAGACTGCTGGGAAGATGATGCAGTCAGTTGAGCAGGAGGATGAAAACACAAAGACCCGGATTCAGAGAGCAGTTACGACGGTGTATCTCCGGATACGCTGTCGTAACTCTGAGTTGCGGCGTCGTATCTATGCGCCTGATTCATAGAATCAGTTACGCATTGATTTCCCTAAGATCCGACCGGCGTAAGTCTCTTACACCGTCGTATCTTAGGCTGCATATTTACGCTGGCCGCTAGGTGGCGCTTTCGTATATTTACGCGAGGAATATGTAAATTAGGTAGATACGCCGATTCAGAAACGTACGTCCGCCTGGCGCATTTTTTTACGTCGTTTACGTTAGGCTTTTTTCGGGCGTACAGTTACCCCTGCTATATGAGGGGTATCCTATGTTAAGTATGGACGTCGTTCCCGCGTCGAATTTCGAAAATTTTACGTTGTTTGCGTAAGTCGTTCGCGAATAGGGCTGTGCGTAAGTTACGTTCATGTCTAAAGCAATGAAGATTTGCGGCGTAATTTCGAGCATGCGCACTGGGATTCTTTCACGAACGGCGCATGCGCCATTCGAAAAAAACGTCAAATATGCTGGGTCACACTAAATTTAATTAAAACACGCCCACATCATCCACATTTGAATTAGGCGGGCTTACGCCATACGTTACGCCGCTGTAACATAGGGCACAAGTTTCTAAATACGGAACTTGCGCCCTAATTTACGGCGGCGTAACGTATCTGAGATACGTTACGCCCGCCGCAAAGATACACCATTGTATCTGAATCCGGGCCAAAGAAAACTTGTACATAGTATACTGTTGCTATGGTTGTGAGGATGAGACATTTTTATTGCCTGACAATGTTAAAAAAAAAAAAAAAAATTGCTGGCTGCAGATAGAAATGAAAAGGTCATTTTTAACATGAAATTACAAAACAGCTTGTTTGTGTAGCGGTTTATATAATAATTGTTTTACCAAAAGTGCAATTTCCTGTAATACAAACATTATGGATGCACTGTTTACCATACTTACATGTACTTACTGAAAGCGTTAGTCCAGCTGATGTTAATAACATGGCCAAGCATGTCTTGTGTCACCCGCTCTCCTTGCTTGAATCTTATGATGACGCTGATATGTTGTCATTATGACCACAATCGCATTCCTCATCTGTCCACAAGTTTACACTAGACAGTTTTAGAAAATACTGTTTGCATGTGTTACAATAAGGGTTCATGCACAATTTTCTGTTCTGTGCGCTGCATTAAGAAAGCCTATTGATTTTGATTGGACTGTGAATGCTCTGGAGCAGACCAAAAACAACCACACATTCAGCATTGTTTCCAATGCAGCACACCACATGCTTTATATTACCATACATTGTGCTGCACTGCAGTCTATGTGCATTGGCGCTACATTGCCATAGTGTGATTGGTGCCATTCAAAATAAATGGCACCACAAAGCGCTTACATGTGTAATGTAAGTTGTAGTAAGGCACTACCATACCATAATACACTGAATTCCAAAGGTGCAGTTGGGCCCTTAGGCACGTTTACGTAAAAAAAAAAAAATGTATATATATTTTTTGCTGTAAAAAACAATCTCCTTCAGTTTTTTATTACATACGAATATTTTTAGAAAGCTTTGTTTTTAGATTTGTACCTGTTTTTGTTCTGTAGATATTGCCATTTGAATGAACACATCTTCTTCCCCATCTTCTACTTTCCTCTCCGGCTCCCCTTTTAAGATGTGTAGCCATCCTCTAAGGCTACTTTCACACTGAGGCGGCGTCTGCAGTAAAGCGTTGTTTTTGCGACGCTATTCGTCCGCATTTAACTCCCACTAGCATCTGAAAAAGGGTTAAAACAACCCGCAAAGCGCCGCTGCGGCAGTGCTTTGCCGGCAGTTCGGCGGCGCTGCCCATTGATTTCAATGGGCAGGGGCGCTTTAGGAGCGGTGTATAAACCACTCCTACAGCGCTGCAAATATGCGGCTAAAAGGACTTTTTTTACTGTCCTGCCAGCACAACGCTCCAGTGTGAAAGCCCTCGAGCTTTCACATTGGCGCTAAAGGAGAGGCTCTTTCAGGGCGCTATTTTTAGCGCTATAGCGCCTGCAAAGCACCTCAGTATGAAAGTAGCCTAAGTATCTCAGAATGTTTTGGGCGACAATGTTGCTCAGAATAAAGAAAAAAAGGAAACTCCTCAGAATCCCAGAGAAATGTAAAAGTTCCATTGCTCCCCATTTCAACTAGACCAGTAAGAACACCTATCCGTAATGCAGACGCTTTCCTGAAAGGATCAGAGAGTGTGGAAATATATATTTTAGAGCACATATCCAAAGGTCCCAAGTAGAGCTGCACAATTAATCATTATACAATTGTGATGAAGTGTAGACTTCTCTGCTCACTCAGCTGTCAAAAGAAAAAAAAACTGTCAGTCTGCCAAGTTTGTCTGTGCTAGTAGATAACTACAAACATTGTAACTCTTCCTTCTTTTATCAAAGGGATTAACTTCTGTGTGTAAATGAAGGAAGTTTAACAACTTAAAGTCTAAACCTTTTTCTGACTCTTGTTTCTTACAAAGTTAAAATCAATATTTTTTGCTAGAAAATTACTTGGAACCCCAAAACATTATATACGGTATATTTTTTTAGCAGAGACCCTAGGGAATAAAATGGTGATTGTTGCAATATTTTATGTCACACTGTGACAGTGGTCTTTCTAATGCAATTTTTTTGAAAAAAAAATACACTTCAATTAATTAAAAAACTAAGAACGAAACAGTAAAGCCCATTCACACAGGTCCGACTTTGGGTCCGACATCAGGTCGCCCTTAGTCGCCCCAAGTCGCGCTGCATGAAGAAATCAATGTAAGTGAATGGAGCCATCTTAATGCACATTACTGCAGTCGCTCCGACTTGAAAAAAGGTTCCTGTACTACTTCAATCTGACTTGTAGGCGACATGATTTCAATGGAAGTTGTCTCCAAGTCGGATCCCTGTTTACAGTGAGGCAACTTTACAGAAAGTCGCCCCAGTGTGAACCTGTTCTAAGGCAAACACCTCCCTCCCACAGGGGAACTCCACAGCAAATTTTAAATAAAAAAACGGCTTGGGTTCCCCTCCAAGAGCATACTAGGCCCACCCATACTCACTCACATAGGGTGGAGGGCTTTTAGGGGCCCCCTTATTAAAGGGGGCTCCCAGATTCCGATAAGCCCCCCACCCGCAGACCTCGACAACCAACGGCCAGAGTTGTCGGGAAGAGGCCCTTGTCCCCATCAACATGGGGACAGGGTGCTTTGGGGTTTGAGGGGCCACAGGGCACCCCTCTGCCCCAAAGCACCCACCCCCTCCATGTTGAGGTCATGCGGCCTGGTATGGTTCAGGAGGGGGGGGCTGCATGCTCAGATAAGTGTCTGGTATGGATTTTGGGGGACCCCCACGGTATTTTTTTCCGCGTAGGGGGGTTCCCCTTGAAATCCATACCAGACCTAAGGGCCTGGTATGCTCTTGGAGGGGGAACCCATGCCAATTTTTTATTTAAAATTTGGAATGAAGTTTCCCCTCCTGGAGGCGACTTCAAGTCGCGTTGTAATTCAGACTCAAGTCTTGTCCAAGTTGCCTCCCAAAGTCGCGCTGGAAGTCGTGTTGCCCCTGTGTGAATGGGCTCTAAAGTTAGCCCAAGTTTTTGGTTTAGTGTGAAAGATGATGTTATGCCGCGAGAATCGTGATCTATCTTCTAAGCGAAAAAATTGTGATTCTCATTTTTGCCGGAATCGTGCAGCTCTCTATTCCTAGGCCTATTCAGTACTATTAGAGTGCTGATATGTGCTAAGGTTTTTTCTAGTCCTACTCTTTAAAAAAAAAAATGTATATATCAGTTCAGAGTTCATTGATTTAGGCCTCATTCAAACAGACACTGAGACCTGTAGTTCATGAATGGGCCATGTTTTTATGTAGCTTGAGCCATCAGGGCTGTGTGCAGGTAGGCCATTCAAGTCTCTAGGGACACATCAGCTACATGGACAGCTTGACAGGTGCAAGTGACTGGCCTTGAACGCACACTGTCTGTATTCTGGTCTGCTCACCCACACGCCTGTTTAATTGGGATAGACAGCTCTGTGCGGCCACTGCTTCTCTATAGATTGACCTGGTGGCTCAAACTTCATAAATACACATAACCAGGGCCGGCCCTACCATGGGACCCGATGGTACCATTGTACCAGGCAGCACTTTCAGGGGGGCAGCAAATTTCCTGCCTGCACGCCATCCCATTCCGCCAGCTACACTCTCCACTCCACTGTGGGGCTAATTGCCGCCCGACCGCTCCTCCCGTTCCACTCTCCGCTCCACTGTGGGGTTAATTGCATGAATAGAGCCATAACAGGTCCTTTTTTATACTCCTATATACAAGCATAGAGCCATGATAAGTCCACTTTAGTTGTAATAAAGTTTAGTTGTCATGATATAAAAATAATGGATGTGGGGGCATCTTTTTTTTTGGAGGGGGGGGGCAGCATTTCATTCTTGGTACCAGGCAGCACAATGTCTTGGGCCGGCACTGCACATAACCCAATCATGGATTGTCAATAAGGCCTCATCAGTTGCATCAGTCTTTTATTTTTAATACGAGCTACAGAAAAATCGATTTTTGCCACTTAATAATTAAGAAATGTGCTGAGTTAGTTCTCCTGCATCATTGGTATATTGCAGACATTTGTTCAGCTGCAGTACTTTTACTAATATGGAATAAAAAATGACTCATTGATCAGTCATTTCCAGTATACGTGTCTACCAGAAACATTTTGTACTTTTTACATGCATTATAAAAATATCTAGGGTCATATTCCTGAATATGCAATGACCTTGGTCCCTCTAAATACCATACTTAAATACTTTAAAAGTACCGTGTATATATATGCTCTACTGAACATGAAAGTGTCACTCATTATAGAAGTTTATTCATTGACAATTGATATAATAGTTTTTTTTTTAGTGTGGGTGTGGATTTGAAAAGCTATATGTCAGACAAAGAGCTGTTCAGTTACCTGATTCATATTCTCTCTTGAAGTGGGGTTAACAAAAGATCCTGTGGACAGTTTCAATCCACATTTACTTAACAACACAGAAAGATCAATCAGCCTTTTCATATAGTTGTGTAGTAACTCATACTATGGGATCTGTAATGGGTCTCTGGCATATGAACATCATACACATCATCATACTCTTACAGCATTTACTCTAACGCCGCGTACAGACGATCGGACATTTCAACAACAAAACCGTGGATAAATATCCGCCGGTTGTTGGCTCAAACTTGTCTTGCATACACACGGTCACACAAATGTGAACAATTCTGAACGTCAAGAACACGGTGGCGTACAAAACATTTGATGGCACTAGAAAAGAGAAGTTCAATACCAGTCGTGTTAGTAGAAGTTTGGTGAGAGTCGATTGACGCTTTTCAGCCCGTTACAGCGTGATGAATGTGCTATCTCTTTTAACGAACGCTAGTTTTACCAGACCAAGTGCTTTCGTCTTGTACTTGATTCAGAGAATGCATGGAATTGTGTGCGTCAAAATTGTCCACACACGATCGGAATTTACGAGAACGGATATTGTTGTCGGACAATTTGAGAACCAGCTCTCAAATTTTTGTTGTCGGAAATTCCAACAGAAAATGTCAGATGGGGGCCTACACACGGTCGGAATTTCCGACCAAAAGCTCCCATCGAACGCTTGTTGTCGGAAATTCCGAGCGTGTGTACGTGGCATTAGTGTCACTGCACACTAGGCAGCTAAAAAAAATGCCAGCATAAAAAAAAGCTCATAGTGGCTCGTAATGCACAAGAGTTTATGGGCATAAATTAGTAGCCATTATATTGTGAAATGGTTTGTAAAATACCATGGGGAAAATGTTGAACAAAAAATTTTGAAATGGGAATGTCCACAACAATTACTTTGAGAACATTAAGTTAAAGTTTAATCATAAAAAAAAAATTCTCTGTAGCTTTAATGAGCTAACTCACCCTCTAATAAAGGATGTCCCACGTCAAGCAGGCAACTTGATCCTGATGACATTTTCCCTGCAGGGATGCCCTGTCCTCTTCTTGTTGCTGTACCTCTTGGGTAATATCTTGGATAAGTACCCACCCCTTCTCTCCCCTTTAATGAGAAATGCTCTTACATTGCTTTCACTGCCTGAGACACAATCTGTGAATGGGGGAGAGTCTGACGAGTCAAAGGATTCGGTTCCCTTTTCATATTGTGTTACAGGTAGTGAAAGTAATAAAAGAAGGGGGTTGGGGGGGGGGGGTCCTGGTAGGAAACATTTCCATAGTAGCCTCACAGAAAACCTGAATTATTAACCCCCATGTGCACCAAAAGAGACCATGAATGTGTTTTTGGGGCTCAGTTCATCAAGGCTAAAAAGAAGATCATGCAAGTGACTGGATTGAAAAAAGGAAGTGCTTAGCCCCCAAAAGGTGTTGAATGTTGCAAAATAAAAACTCTCAAATGACTGCAGAAGCTAGGGTGGCGCTCACATCCTTTCAACATTTGTGTAAATTCTTCTAAGGCCTAGTACACACGAGAGGATTTATCCGCGGAAACGGTCCGGGGGACCGTTTCCGCGGATAAATCCTCTGGCGGATTTTGATCTCATGGTTGTACTAACCATGAGATCAAAATCCCCGCGGAATTCCGTCCACGGTGACGTGTCACGCCGTCGCCGCGATGATGACGAGGCGACGTGCGCGACGCTGTCATATAAGGAATTCCACGCATGCGTCGAATCATTACGACGCATGCGGGGGATGGATTCGGACGGATTGATCCGGTGAGTCTGTACAGACCAGCGGATCAATCCGTTGGACTGGATTCCAGCGGATCGATTTCTTAGCATGTCAAGAAATTTTGATCCACTGGAAATCCATCCCCGGGGACAAAAATCCGCGGAAACAGATCCGCTGGATCGTACACACCAGGGGATCTATCCGCTGGAGCCGGTCCGCGGATCAATTCCAGCGGATCGATCCTCTCGTGTGTACGGGGCCTAAGGGTCCAGCAGGACACCACGGTTGCTGGTGAGTGGCCTCTAGGCCACCCATCTTGTAATAACCTATCACCATAGGGTTCAGCTTTCCTACAGCACAAAAAGATTGGAACTACAGGGACGGGAAGAGAATTGGACATCCCTGCAGTGAAGATTTCTACAGGATCCAGCTGTGTCTTCACAGCGTGGGATATAGCTTCATTACAGGTTACAAGTTAGCGCGTTCTTACCATGTACAGAGACGTGAGTTTTTTTTGTACGCATTCTGCCATTGCACACAAAAAAAAAAACAATTGTGCTGGTCACACCACAACACTGGTATCACATGCAGATTTTCTTCTGTGCAGGAATCTGCAATGTGTATAAAACTCACTGAAAGGTGCATGAAAACGGATGAAAACTCGTGTCTCTGCAAGTGAAATCTGCGTATCGGTTTCCATCCGTTTTTCTGCCTGTATAGTGTGAATAAGGCCTAAAGCTATAAAGAATTTTTCTTTAGGGCTAAAGTTTAGCTTTAAACATTAAAAATGTCACCTTTAGGCTGAGTTCACACCTTAGACGGATGCGGCTCTCAGCAGGGGTGCGGTGCGTCCCTGTTCTCTGTTTCAGGGACAAATCGGGGGGCCAATTTTTTCCTGAATTCAGAACTGAAATGGAGCCAAAGACATACAGCGATCCTGTGCATTCCGCTCTGCAGCTGCAGCAGAGATATGTGAACCGGCTCCATAGAGAGCCAGTCACAATCTCCAGTCATGCGAAGTGGATGCAGGGAAACCTGCATCCAATTCGCATGACTGTGAACCCAGCCTGAATGACGGGGAGAGAGATTTGTGTACTTCTCATGCACCTATCTGTTAACAGCAGCCACAGCAACATTTCTTGTACTTTTTCTCCGTTAATTCTGGCCATTGACATGATATCCTTTAATCCGTCTGACTGCTTTTGGCTAGATGTGGAGACCTGTGGGCACTAACAGACATTCCCGGTCCACAAATATTTGGTACAAAGATAGACTGAACAGTTTCAAAAGCCTTGCTTGCTTCTCCTTCACCGCAAAATGTATCTGGCCCTACTTCCTCCAGACTGCTTTATCTACCGTACATAAATATGTCAGACATGTCTATATAGCCACTAATTGGTAGACCTTTCTCTAGGCAGATAAATCCACAATTGAACTGCTTATATGTGAACTCTTAGCCTGGCAAAGGATATGTACGACTCTGTTAGACACCCTGCCTTGCATCATGGCCAGGACGGTATTTTTAGTTTTGTCCACTGCAGTAAGAAATATAGCTTGGTCCCAAACTTGCTGAGTAGATATTGAAGGTGATGAGGTATACTGATGTTGTCATCACTATGCTCTCCCCACTTGAAAGTTTGTTTTCATTCGTAGACTGACACACTGTGAAATGCGATCAAGCCCTGATTGCCTGACAGCATTACCATCCCTGTCCCAGTACAAGTACTGCAGTGCACAGGATTATGGGAGACTATGGTGCTTACACTTATAAAAGTATTGGAAACTACAAGCTTATTGGTATACTTCACCTTTCCTCTTGCATATGGTATACCGTGTGATCAGGTTTTGGAGTTCCCTAAAGCAGGGGTCTCCAAACTTTCTAAACAAAGGGCCAGTTTACTGTCCTTCAGACTTTAGGAGGGCCAGACTGTGGCCATCGGAAATAGAAAAGGTCCAAGCACCTGTGGGGAAAAAACAAGGCCACATCTTTGGTGTCAGTGGGGGAGTTGTGCCCCATCATTGGTGTTAGTGGAAGGTATTGCACTTCTTCCAAAATGCCATTGGAAGGAATTGTGTCCCATCATTGGTGTCATTGGAAGAAATTGTGTCCCATCAATGGTATCACTGGGCCCTATTGTTGGTGGTGTTGGGAGAAATTGTGCCCCATCACTGGTGTCATTGGGAGGTATTGTGTCCTATTGTTGGTATCGTTGGTAGAAATTGTTCCCCATCATTGGGTGAAATTTTGCACCATTATTGGTGTCTTTGGGAGGAATTGTGACTGTTCATTGGTGTCAGCGGAGCAATTTCTGCCCCTCCATTGTTGTCAGTGGGGGGAACTTTGCCCCATTATTTGTATCAGTGGATGAAATGGTACCTCAAGGGCCAGATGAAAGCAAGCAAAGGGCCGCAGTTTGGAGACCACTGCCCTAAAGGATAACTGCTGGGCGGAGTTGCATCATTGGAGTCCACCAAGTAGACTGAATAGCTGAGGTGGTTCATGCCCAAAGTGAGGGGTGATTGCTCACTGATGCACATATAGACCTTGGAAGGTCTTAACATCTGGTAAGAAGATATATTTGCCCTATCTATCCTGTGGGGAGCACTGGGTGTTTGCACCGATTGAAATTGGAAGGACACTTTCTTTGTTTTCACCTTGTGGATTATAATTGGTCTTTGGACTTTTCTATACATTTACACATCTTTTCTAAAGATGGACTTTTGTTTGCCTATTCTCAAATATGGCGTTATATCAACATATAAATGACAGCGCAACACGTTGATATATATTATTAGTACACTTGACTACCAATTTTTAAATTTTAACAGCAAAAGATCAACTAAGCATGAAAAGTTGTTGCTGTGCTAGACTTTGAAACCACAGTATTAACGCTGTTTATCGTTGCAATCAGCTGACCGATATTTTCACAACTTTTCCGCATGAAACATTGCTCAACAAAGAATTTCATTATGAGCAGTGAAGCTGTCCTGCAGTGTTATCACGAAACCTTTTTCAGTAACTTCTCATTTTGGTTCAATAGCTTGATATTTGTTGGGCTTTAGTGGTGGGGTTTGAAGGACAACTGCACCCTTGTACTACTGTCCCATATTAAACTGCCCCCACCCTTCTGAGTGCTACCTACCAGGTGAAATATCTTAAGCCCCAATCCAGCAATCTTTACTGTGCTGTCCCCACATGGAGCCTCTCGGCTTTATTCCCAAAACTGGTTGGGTGCACAGGATAATGTGGACCTTTCTGAGGAAGGCCGTGGGGCTCTGACCAAGGGTGCACAGTAAATTTTTCTAGATTGTGGCTAAAGGGGTAAGTATTTCATCTAATAGGCAGTACCTGTGGGGCGCTAGACCTCTTGGTATCACTTATATACTGTATATAATAGAGGAATGGCACATTATGGTCCCGGCTGCTGCAAAGGCCACTTGGAGTAGTGAGCAGAACAAAGCAAACCAACCAAAATGACAGCCCTCAGGACCTGTATATGTAGTGATGTAAACAATTTCCAGTGGCAATGGTGGACGATCAATAGCTCTGCATGAATGTAATCCAAAGGGCCTGGGAGCCCTGGGGGGAGTCCAGGGTCTCCAGGCCCCTTGGATTACATTCATGAGGAGCTGCTGATCGTCCGCTATTGCCACTGGCAATTGTTTACATCAATACATATACAGTGCTTGAAAAAGTATTCATACCCCTTGAAATTTTCACATTTTTTTCATGTTACAATAAAAAACATGAACTTATTTTATTGGGATTTTATGTAATAGACCGACACAAAGTGGCACATAATTGTGAAGTGGAAGGAAAATGATAAATGGTTTTAAATTTTTTTTTTACAAATAAATATGTGAAAAATGTGTCGTGCATTTGTATTCAGCCCCTTATACTTTGTGGAACCACCTTTCACTGCAATTACAGCTGCAAGACTTCTTGGGGATGTCTCTACCAGCTTTGCACATCTAGAGAGTGAATTTTTTGCCCATTCTTGTTTGTAAAATAGCTCAAGCTCTTTCAGATTGGATAGAGACCATCTGTGAACAGCAATTTTCAAGTCTTGCCACAGATTCTCAATTGGATTTAGGTCTGGACTTTGAAAGGGCCATTCTAACACATGAATATGCTTTGATCTAAACCATTCCATTTTTAGCTCTGGCTGTATGTTTAGGGTCGTTATCCTGCTTGAAGGTGAACCTCCACCCCAGTCTCAAGTCTTTTGCAGACGCTAACAGGTTTTCTTCTAAGATTTCCCTGTATTTGACTCCATCCATTTTCCCATCAACTCTGACCAGCTTCCCCGTCCCTGATGAAGAAAAGCACCCCCACAACATGATGCTGCCACCACCATGTTTCGGGATGGGGATGGTGTGTTCAGGGCGATGTGCAGTGTTAGTTTTCTGCCACACATAGAACTTTTTGGCCTAAAAGCAAAATGTTATTTTGGTCTCCTCTGACCAGAGCACTTTCTTCCACATGTTTGCTGTGACCCCCACATGGCTTCTCGCAAACTGCAAGCAGGACTTCTTATAGCTTTCTTTCAACAATGGCTTTCTTCTTGCCACTTCCATAAAGGCCAGATTTGTGGAGTGCACCACTAATAGTGGTCGTGTTGACATAGTTACCATGGGCCTCTTGACTTCTCTGATTAAGGCTCTTCTTGCCAGGCCTGTTAGTTTAGGTGGACAGCCATGTCTTATTAGGTTTTCAGTTGTGCCATACTCTTTCAATTTTCAGATGATGGATTAAACAGTGCTCCGTGAGATGTTCAAAGCTTGGCATTTTTTTTATAACATAACCTAACCTTGCGTTAAACTTCTCTACAACTTTATCCCTGACCTGTCTGGTGTGTTCCTTGGCCTTCATGATGCTGTTCGTTCACTAAGGTTCTCTAACAGACCTCTGAGGACTTCACAGAACAGCTGTATTTATAATATTTATTTAAAAATTACATACAGGTGGACTCTATTTACAAGTTAGGTGACTTTTGGGGGCAATTGGTTCCACTATATTTTAGTTAGGGGTATCAAAGTAAAGAGGACTGAATACAAATGCACATCACACTTTTCACATATTTGTAAAATACTTTGAAAACCATTTATAATTTTTCCTTCCACCTCACAATTATGTGCCACTTTGTGTTGGTCTATCACATAAAATCCCAATAAAATACATTTATGTTTTTGGCTGTAACATGACAAAATGTGGAAAATTTCAAGGGGTAGGAATACTTTTTCAAGGCACTGTAGATCAATCCCTCAGCTGTGGTGGCAGATCAGCTATAGAAGCTTTGCTATGGGAGCACTCATGTGGGCTCGCTGCTGAGCCCCACTGTCTGCATCTATGGACACAGACAGTGAGATTGGACCCCACCCCCTGCTCCCTCCTCACTGGCAGTGATTGACAACAGCGGGAGCCTATGTCTCCTGTTGCTATGTCTGAGCAAATGAGTAGGGAGAGAGCCTCGGCTCTCATGCACATTTCTTGATCGAGATCAGGTTTGAGTAAGTGCAAGGGGGGCAGGGGGTGGAACTGCATTCAGAATCTGTTTCACCATAATGGTCAGTATAAAGCCATACCCTTTGCCCAGCCCTCCTGCTTTCAAGGACAGCGGCTTCCAGAGCCAGCTGACCCTCCCCTCCTCTTAGTACTTGCTCACCAGCAATCACGTTTAACAGCACGTTAAAGTAGCAGGCCAGCGCGATTTCAGGTTCTACTTGACTGACATCTGTGCCACCTTATTCACAGATGTCTATGCAGGTTGCACCTGAAATTGCAAAAAATAATGCCGGAACCTGTTTTTTAAAATCTGTGTGGCACCGCAAAGGGCTCCATTGCTGACAATAGGGTGCGCTTGTCATGCGATTTGGAACTGTCAAATCGCATGACAAGTCGCAGGTGTTCAAGTAGGGGAGGGTTCTTTTTAGCTTTGCGACCAGTAGGATAACTTGGTTTCCTTTGATTGTTTTCAGCTACAAAAGCCCAAAGCAATACACTGCCTAACACCAAAGTATTTTGTATGTACAACTGTCCTAACGATGTTTTCAAGAGTAAAATGCGAAAAGGAATCTAATCACTCTTCATTGGAAACTAGTTTAGTTTTCTGTTTGTTTTTATTAACCACTTGCCGACCTCCTCATGTAAATATACGTCAGCAGAATGGCACGGACAGGCACATGCACATACCCGTACGTCCTCTGCTTGACGTGGGTCGGGGGTCCGATCGGGACCCCCCCCCGATACATGCGGAGGTCGGTAAGCCTCGGGGAGCGATCCGGGACGACGGCGCGGCTATTCGTTTATAGCCGCTCCGTCGCGATCGCTCCCCGGAGCTGAAGAACGGGGAGAGCCGTGTGTAAACAGGGCTTCCCCGTGCTTCACTGTGGCCGCGCATCGATTGAGTGATCCCTTTTATAGGGAGACACAATCGATGATGTCAGACCTACAGCCACACCCCCCTACAGTTGTAAACACACACTAGGTGAACCCTAACTCCTACAGCGCCCCCTGTGGTTAACTTCCAAACTGCAACTGTCATTTTCACAATAAACAATGCAATTTAAATGCATTTTTTGCTGTGAAAATGACAATGGTCCCAAAAATGTGTCAAAATTGTCCGAAGTGTCCGCCATAATGTCGCTGTCACGAAAAAAATCGCTGATCGCTGCCATTAGTAGTAAAAAAATAAAAAAAAATAAAAATGCAATAAAACTATCCCCTATTTTGTAAACGCTATACATTTTGCGCAAACCAACCGATAAACGATTATTGCGATTTTTTTTTACCAAAAATAGGTAGAAGAATACGTATCGGCCTAAACTGAGGAAAAAAAACATTTAAATATGTTTTTGGGGGATATTTATAATAGCAAAAAGTAAAAAATATTGCATTTTTTTCAAAATTGTCGCTCTATTTTTGTTTATAGCGCAAAAACTAAAAACCGCAGATGTGATCAAATACCACCAAAAGAAAGCTCTATTTGTGGGGAAAAAAGGACGCCAATTTTGTTTGGGAGCCACGTCGCACGACCGCGCAATTGTCTGTTAAAGCGACGCAGTCCCAAACTGTAAAAACACCTTGGGTCTTTAGGCAGCATATTGGTCCGGGGCTTAAGTGGTTAAATTGATAATATCCAGAATAGAGTTATTTTTGTTACCATTTGTAAGATTTGGTAGATATTAACTGGCAATGAAGCCTGTGTTAAATGCAGTTTAAGTTGGTTGACAATCTTGTTTTATTGACCAGGTCACATTTTTCTTTGTCCCAGGGGCTGTTTCTGTTTGTATTGAATCTGTTTTTGACACCCAGCCATGGCCCTGTGCCGTTGTGTATGTACTCTCACATTAAATAGCTGAGAGTAGGATTGTGAAATGAGAGATCTCATTCTCTGCTTTTCCCATTCCAAACTACTTTCCTGAGGCACAGATTTATCCTAAAGTGGGCAGGGTTCTTTTGTTTCACTTCCCTTCTCTGCCCGAGTCAGGGCTGTTATGTCTTGGGAGAAACCTCTGATACATTAGTCTTGGAAGTGCAAAGTGAAGGAAGGTTTCAACAAAGTGCACTTATCGTTTTATCCCCCACTGTGCTAATCAATCCCTTCCCCACCATGCAGATGCATACCTACCTTACCACTGTGTCCGTCGCCATTTTGGTTTGTTTATATTTCTATGCTGAACTTCTGGCTGCATCTGTGTCATGTACTCCAAAGTGGTGAATAGTTGTCACTTGTCAGCATCAAAGTGAAGTTGGATGCATACATCTTTTATTGCACTTTTATCGGGTACATACAAAAAGATGCAGATAACTGATTAGAGCTTACTCATGGTGGCTTCCTGTAGACTTCTACTAGGCTGTCTCCTGAAATGGTAGATGCTCAGATATGTGCAGACACCTTCTAGTAGCAGCAGAGGTGACTTAATAATTAAAGTGGAATTTCACCCAAAAAAGGCGCTTTTCCCCCCATCCATCACCTGTGGACACTTTTTTTTTTTTTGGGGTGTGGGGGAGTAAGGAGCTGATTTTGATTGGTAGCCGCTCCCACTTTCACTCAGTTCACCCCCTCTCCCCCCTTGCCTGCAACTTTTTGGGACACATGTCACGGAATCCAGAAGGCCCGTTAGGAAGCTTTAGCCATGGGCCCCCTGTAGCAGAGAACTAGGGGGGGGGGGGCTGCCAAATATGAGAAGTGACACCCCACCTCTTCTATTTCCAGCCGCGGGACCCTGGGTGCATTCAGGCCCCTTACATTTGGGGGAGTACAATGCCTGTACCCCCCCATGGCGGCCCTGGGTACCATACACAAGGCGCAGTGTCAAGCCGCAAGGTGTCACAGTCGGCTTCCCACACTAAAGATTTTTTTTGGGGGGGAGCGGATACCCTCTTTTTAGGGCCATCCAGCTCCCACTTCCTCCCGGGCTTCATGGCACTGGAAGGAAGCTCACCTCTCTCCCTCCCTGCAATCTTCTGGGACAGGCCACGTGCGCAGTACGTTCCCGGCTGTGAAGCCACAGCTGGGCGTCCACAGTCACAATGCCGGTGCAGAGGAGTGGGGCTTTGTACGCCCGCATCGCTGGACCGTAGGACAGGTGAGTGTCCGATTTATTAAGGCTCCATGCACACTGAAGCTGATAAACTGTAGTTTAATGGCGTTTTGGCATTTTTTTTTAAAGCCCATAAACTGAACTCTGTTAGCCTATGTGCCCATGCACGCCTGGTTGTTTTTTAGTGTTAATGAGCTTTGGAGTTTATTGGCTTTTTTTTAAGTGCCGTTTTTCAGCAGGAAAAAACGCAAAACGCCGAAAAACAAAAACGCTGGCACCAGTAAAAGTAAAAATAAAAAAAAGGTTACACAGAAAAACGCTGATTAAAACTATTGCAAAAACGCTAAAAGACGTTGAAAGGCTCCCTGCAAAGCTACTGGCGTTTTTTTATAGCTTTTTTTTTAGCTTCAGTGTGCATGGAGCCTAAAAAAGTCAGCAGCTGCACTTTTTGTAGCTGCTGACTTTAATATGGGTGAAACGCTGCTTTGCCGGTTCACACAGGGGCAACACGACTTCCAGCACGACTTTGGGAGGCAACTTGGACACGACTTGAGTATGAATCATCAGGCAAATTACAAGGCAACTTCAAGTTGCCTCCAGGACAGGAGGCTTTCCAGTGGCCAATAAAACAACAATCAGCTCTGGGGGAGGGAGGGGTTTGCCTGAGAAATGTATGTTTTCCTATATTGTTGCTTCAGTTGCGACAGTGATCCGACTTCTGAGGCAACTTCCATTGAAATCAATGGGTGCAAGTTGCCTAGAAGTCGGATTGAAGTAGTACAAACAACATTGTTTTCATTGTCTCAATAGTGAAGCAGCAAATGTCAATAAACTGTTTCTTTTTATGTAATTTTTTACTGATGTAGACCTGTAAACTTCTAAAAGGAAGATAATGGCTTTTGGCGGTTGAGATGTTCAAATTTATGTATATGTTGTATTTTATATATACTGGGTGTCCCAAAAGTCACCATTTATGGGTCAATTGTAAATGTACCTATATTTCCAAAATATTTTCCACTTGCTGGCCACCTCTTTCAGCTCAGCGAAGCTGGCCCCCCTACAATCAGCACAAATAAAAACTCAAGTGTGTTTCTTTAGTGCTACGTTTGTGCTGTTTTGTGCCGCAAAAATTTACGTTTGTGCTGCTTTTATTTTGAAGATATTAGCAATTGTTTTTTCCAGACTATGACATCACACAGCCCCCCTACAACCCCAAATGACACAAAACTGGTCTCGTTGGTTAGTGCTACGTTTGTGCTGTTTTGTGCTGCTAATATTTCCGTTCTATCTTTTATCGTTTTTGCGTTATTAATGACTTATTAAAGGTCACCAAAGGTCACACAGCCCCCCTACAACGCCCAAATGACACGAAACTGGTCTTGTTGGTTAGTGCTACGTTTGTGCTGTTTTGTGCTGCTATTATTTCCGTTCTATCTTTTATCGTTTTTGCGTTATTAATGATTTATTAAAGGTCACCAAAGGTCACACAGCCCCCCTACAACCTCAAAATGACACAAAACTGGTCTCGTTGGTTAGTGCTACGTTTGTGCTGTTTTGTGCTGCTATTATTTCTGTTCTATCTTTTATCGTTTTTGCGTTATTAATGATTTATTAAAGGTCACCAAAGGTCACACAGCCCCCCTACAACCCCAAAATGACACAAAACTGGTCTCGTTGGTTAGTGCTACATTTGTGCTGTTTTGTGCTGCAAAAAAAAATATTTGTGCTGTTATGGTTTTAAAGTTATAACAGTTTATTTATTTTTTTCAAACCCCACTCACTTTGCCCACCTTACAATCAGCACAAATAAAAACTCAAGTGTGTTTCTTTAGTGCTATGTTTGCGCTGTTTTGTGCTGTTTAAAGTTCCTTCCTATCTTTTATCGTTTTTGCGTTATTAATGACTTATTAAAGGTCACCAAAGGTCACACAGCCCCCCTACAACGCCCAAATGACACGAAACTGGTCTCGTTGGTTAGTGCGGTTTTGTGCTGCTATTATTTCCGTTCTATCTTTTATCTTTTTTGCGTTATTAATGATTTATTAAAGGTCACCAAAGGTCACACAGCCCCCCTACAACGCCCAAATGACGCAAAACTGGTCTCGTTGGTTAGTGCTACGTTTGTGCTGTTTTGTGCTGCAATTTTTTTTATTTGTGCTGTTATGGTTTTAAAGTTATAACAGTTTATTTATTTTTTCAAACCCCACTCACTTTGCCCACCTTACAATCAGCACAGATAAAAACTCAAGTGTGTTTCTTTAGTGCTATGTTTGTGCTGTTTTGTGCTGTTTAAAGTTCCTTCCTATCTTTTATCGTTTTTGCGTTATTAATGACTTATTAAAGGTCACCAAAGGTCACACAGCCCCCCTACAACGCCCAAATGACACGAAACTGGTCTCGTTGGTTAGTGCTACGTTTGTGCTGCATTTTTTTTATTTGTGCTGTTATGGTTTTAAAGTTATAACAGTTTATTTATTTTTTTCAAACCCCACTCACTTTGCCCACCTTACAATCAGCACAAATAAAAACTCAAGTGTGTTTCTTTAGTGCTATGTTTGTGCTGTTTTGTGCTGTTTAAATTTCCTTTCTACCTTTTATCGTTTTTGCGTTATTAATGATTTATTAAAGGTCACCAAAGGTCACACAGCCCCCCTACAATGCCCAAATGACACGAAACTGGTCTTGTTGGTTAGTGCTACACTTGTGCTGGTTTGTGCTGCTAAAAAATTTATTTGTGCTGTTATGGTTTTTAAGTTATAACAGTTTTTTGGTTCTTTTCAAACCCCACTCACTTTGCCCCCCCCCCCCCCCCGTACAATCTGCACAAATAAAAACTCAAATGTTTTAGTGCTATGTTTGTGCTGCTAATATTTTTATTTGTGCTGCTATGGTTTTTAAGATATAACAGCTTGTTTTTATTTCATAACAACCCACTCACTTTGCACCCCATGTTATTAAATCTTAAAAACAAACATACTATTTGTTAGTGCTACGTTTGTGCTTTTTTGTGCCATAAAAATACAAATTTGTGCTGCTTTTATTTTTAAGATATAAGCAATTTGTTTTTTCCCAGACAATGACACCACCCTGCCCTCCTGTCCCATACCTGGTTAGTGATCTCCTGGTTAGACAGCAGCAATTGGAGCACAGCGAGGTATGGGTGCCTGTGATAAGTCCAGTAGACTGCGTGGTGGCAGCAGAACCGGCTGGTGGCATATAAGCTGGCACTGAGCTTGGCTGGCAGCATACTGTGGGTAAGCAGCTGGAAGCAGGAGACAGGTGAGACCTTGCTGGACTGAAGAGCTGTAGCAGGCTTGATGAGCAGGATGCATAATGGTCCATAATGGTCGGACAGATCAGGCATAGACGGCAGACAACAGGATAGTCAGGTCACAAGCCAAATCAGCAACGGGAGTTAGATCAGGCAAGAACAGAAGGCAGAATCCAGAGACAAGCCATGGTCAGGGCAGGTAGCAGTCAAACTCCATTTTGTTTGTTTGTTTTTAAGATTTAATAACATGGGGTGCAAAGTGAATGGGTTGTTATCAAATAAAAACAATCTGCTATATTTTAAAAACCATAACAGCACAAATAAAAATATTAGCAGCACAAACATAGCACTAAAACATTTGAGTTTTTATTTGTGCAGATTGTACAGGGGGGGGGGGGCAAAGTGAGTGGGGTTTGAAAAGAACAAAAAAACTGTTATAACTTAAAAACCATAACAGCACAACTAAAAATTTTAGCAGCACAGACCAGCACAAACGTAGCACTAACCAACGAGACCAGTTTTGTGTCCTTTCGGGGTGGTAGGGAGGCTGAGTGACCTTTGGTGACCTTTAATAAATCATTAATAACACAAAAACAATAAAAGATAGAACATACATTTTAGCAGCACAAAACAGCACAAACGTAGCACTAACCAACGAGACCAGTTTTGTGTCATTTGGGTGTTGTGGGTGGTTGAGTGACCTTTGGTGACCTTAACGATAAAAGATAGAAAGAAAATTTAAACAGCACAAACGCAGCACTAAAGAAACACACTTGAGTTGTTATTTGTGCTGATTGTACGGGTGGACAAAGTGAGTGGGGTTTGAAAAAACAAATAAACTGTTATAACTTAAAAACCATAACAGCACAAATAAAATTGTTAGCAGCACAAACCAGCACAAATGTAGCACTAACCAACAAGACCAGTTTTGCGTCATTTGGGCGTTGTAGGGGGGCTGTGTGACCTTTGGTGACCTTTAATAAATCATTAATAACACAAAACGATAAAAGATAGAACATGAATATTAGCAGCACAAAACAGCACAAATGTAGCACTAACCAACGAGACCAGTTTTGTGTCATTTTGGCATTGTAGGGGGGCTGTTTGACCTTTGGTGACCTTTAATAAATTATTAATAACGCAAAAACGATAAAAGATAGAAAGGACATTTAAACAGCACAAAACAGCACAAACATAGCACTAAAGAGACACACTTGAGTTTTTATTTGTGCTGATTGTAAGGTGGGCAAAGTGAGTGGGGTTTGAAAAAATAAATAAACTGTTATAACTTTAAAACCATAACAGCACAAATAAAAAAATTGCAGCACAAAACAGCACAAACGTAGCACTAACCAACGAGACCAGTTTTGTGTCATTTTGGGGTTGTAGGGGGGCTGTGTGACCTTTGGTGACCTTTAATAAATCATTAATAACGCAAAAACGATAAAAGATAGAACGGAAATAATAGCAGCACAAAACAGCACAAACGTAGCACTAACCAACGAGACCAGTTTTGTGTCATTTGGGCGTTGTAGGGGGGCTGTGTGACCTTTGGTGACCTTTAATAAATCATTAATAATGCAAAAAAGATAAAAGATAGAACGGAAATAATAGCAGCACAAAACAGCACAAACGTAGCACTAACCAACGAGACCAGTTTTGTGTCATTTGGGGTTGTAGGGGGGCTGTGTGACCTTTGGTGACCTTTAATAAATCATTAATAACGCAAAAAAGATAAAAGATAGAACGGAAATAATAGCAGCACAAAACAGCACAAACGTAGCACTAACCAACGAGACCAGTTTTGTGTCATTTGGGCGTTGTAGGGGGGCTGTGTGATCTTTGGTGACCTTTAATAAGTCATTAATAACGCAAAAACGATAAAAGATAGAAAGGAACTTTAAACAGCACAAAACAGCACAAACATAGCACTAAAGAAACACACTTGAGTTTTTATTTGTGCTGATTGTAAGGTGGGCAAAGTGAGTGGGGTTTGAAAAAAATAAATAAACTGTTATAACTTTAAAACCATAACGGCACAAATAAAAAAAATTGCAGCACAAAACAGCACAAATGTAGCACTAACCAACGAGACCAGTTTCGTGTCATTTGGGCGTTGTAGGGGGGCTGTGTGACCTTTGGTGACCTTTAATAAGTCATTAATAACGCAAAAACGATAAAAGATAGAACGGAAATATTAGCAGCACAAAACAGCACAAACGTAGCACTAACCAACGAGACCAGTTTTGTGTCATTTGGGGTTGTAGGGGGGCTGTGTGATGTCATAGTCTGGAAAAAACAATTGCTAATATCTTCAAAATAAAAGCAGCACAAACGTAAATTTTTGCGGCACAAAACAGCACAAACGTAGCACTAAAGAAACACACTTGAGTTTTTATTTGTGCTGATTGTAGGGGGGCCAGCTTCGCTGAGCTCCTCTTTCTGCACACACACACACGCATGAGATACAGTATATATATATATATATATATATATATATATATATATATACATATACACCTTGTATGTATGTGTATATACTGTGTGTGTGTGTGTTTGTGTTTGTGTGTGTGTGTGTGTGTGTGTATATACACACGCACATACACACATATGTAGAATGTAAATCTTACTGTGGTTGCATGTTTTATTTTCAAAGGGATGATTTGCTTGGAAAAGACATGTGCAAGGCCAAGGAGACATGGTGCCAGACAATGCTGAGGGATATATATTGAGTTTGCATATGTTATGTTAAGAATATATACACATTATTAAATGAGATTACAAATAACTCAGTTAAGCCCCGATCACACTGGGGCAGAAGGTGCGGTGGCGGTATAACGGCGCTAAAAATAGCGGCACTATATTGTCTGAATTGCGGCGGTATTCGGCCACTAGCAGTGCGGTATTAACCCCTGCTAATGGCCGAAAAAGGGTTTATACCACCCGCAATGCACCTCTGCAGAGGCGCATTGACGGCGGTATTACCGCGGTTTCCCATTGTTTTCAATAGGAAGGAGCGGTAAACACACCGCTCCAAAGATGCTGCTTGCAGGAGATTTTTTTTTTCTCCCGACAGCGCATCGCCTCAGTGTGAAAGCCCTCGGGATTTGACATTGAGAATGCAGTGCAGGAGTTTTTCAGGCGGTATTTAGGCGCTATTTTTAGCGCTAAACCGCCTGAAAAACTCCTCAGTGTGAAAGGGGCCCTGGGGATCTTTTCTCCGCATCAACTAAACGTAAACACTGTTCTAATAAAGGTGTAGAAGAAGGTCGTCTTTATTGTACATTAAAGCAGAGGTTCACCCTAAAAAACAACTTTCTACCATGCCATGCAGCATACTAGCGTCAGCTACAGTATGCCTTTATTTTATTTTTTTCCGCTGTACTCACAGTTTAATCCATTAGTTTAGTTTTAGACACCCGCGGGGAGTAGGCGTTCCTATGCAGAGGGGAACATGATTGATGGCCGGCTATGGCGCGTCACGCTTCCCAAAAATAGCCAGAGTAGGACTCGGCTCTTCACGGCGCTATACGGCGCCTGCGCACAGACTAGGAGCTGACTGCGCATGCGCCGTGAAGAGCCAAGTCCTATTTCGGCTATTTTCGGGAAGCGTGACGCGCTATAGCCGGCCGTCAATCATGTTCCCCTCTTCATAGGAACGCCTACTCCCCGCGGGAGTCTGAAACGTAACTAATGGATTAAACTGTGAGTACAGCGGAAAAAAATAAAATAAAGGCATACTGTAGCTGACGCTAGTATGCTGCATGGCATGGTAGACAAAAACATTTTTTTTTTTAGGGTGAACCCCCGCTTTAATGATAGGAAACTCCCCTTGCCCCAAGCATTTCTTGTTAAGTCTAATTCACACAGGCGTCCATGTCTCTACACCTATGCGAAGGGCTGCCTTTGCCCGCACAGGGTGAAGAGATGTCCTGTACATCCACACAGTTCCATTCAAGTCTATTGGGTTGCAACCACTGCACAGACACAGAAGATAAAAATAAAACAATAACTCCTGAAAAGAATGGGGGACCAAAATGTACTTTTGTTGTCCAGTGCAGCAAGACAGCTGTGATGGTAAAGTATTGTATATGCTGCTTCCTTTTTCAGCAGTTGTGGAACCAGGGAGCCCAGCAAGCCTGTTGGAAATAGTTTGTACTTTGAGTTGAATAAAATCTGAAAGCCACTCTTTCCTTTTACCTGTGTGTTGCTGATTTTTTTGTTCCTCCCCTAAGTTATTGCTTCTTTACTGACAAGTCAAATCGAATTTGACATTTGCATGATCTAGTCTTTGTTCTGTCTGTACAGCATGTCCCTCCCACAGTGTTCCCTTGTTGGTGCAGGGTAGTTCCTGCTGACAGCTCAGATAAGGCAGCATGCTTTGCATACCATGAGGCTGCAGGGACATGCATAAGGCCTGTGTTTTGTTTAGAATTCTCACAGATTCCCTGCGTTGATGGTGTAGAAATACCTGAGATGATGTAGGAAACCGCCTTTGAAATAGAAACAGCAACGGCTGTCTAGGGCTCATCAGTGGCCTACAAAGCCATAACACATACGGTAGCAGAGTGCCTCCTTACGCAAAGCAACATTGTAATGTCTAATTTCTGCTGCTGGTTTACTCTCTTGGATAATGAAAATAAAGCATGGTGAGTAAAAATATTGCAAACGCATAACTTGTCAAGCAGTCCTGTCCCAATGTTAGGCTATTGTATGTTTAGTAAGCAGGGAGAGATTCTAACAGTAGTTGGGTACCGCCAGCCTGCTGGATTCACTTGTGATTACCACTAGTGGCTTCCCCCACCTGCTTGGCAGGAGGAATTCCCCTGTCAGCGCTGTCTGTGCTGCATGCAGGCAGCCCTGGTAAGTCTGTGGGGTGCAGTGGCTGTACGGACATAGCTGCTCGCCCTACACCCATACGGGTGTGGCTGTGTCCCAACAGTTACTGCACCCCTCTTACATTTACTTGGGTTGCATGCAGGGCCGTTTGAAGGAATTAGGGGGCCCCAAGCAAAATGGACATGGAGGCCCCCCCCCCCCCGCACGCACAGTGCAGAACCACAGCAAGCAGAAAACCAACAGCCGGGTGGATGGAAGGGGTGATGGTGGGGCAAGATGAATCACTAGTGCCCCAGCATAGCATGACATATAAAAGAGGGCTGCATACAGGGCTGGTGCAAGGATTTTTGACACCCTAGGGCATGGGTCTTCAAACTACGGCCCTCCAGTTGTTCAGGAACTACAATTCCCATCATGCCTAGTCATGTCTGTGAATGTCAGTGTGTTGCAATGCCTCATGGGATGTGTAGTTCTACAACAGCTGGAGGGCCGTAGTTTGAGGATCCCTGCCCTAGGCGAAACCTAATTTTGCTGCCCCCCTTGGCTCCACCCCTGACCCCACCCCCTTTGCCCTGCCCATGTATACCCCACCTTTATAACGAAGCACCCATCAAATGCAGCCTTACCAGCGCCCATCAAATACAGCCTCACCAGCGCCAATCAAATGCAGTGTCACCAGCGCCCAAATACAGTGTCGCCAGGGCCCATCAAACACAGCCTCACCAGCGCCCATCAAATGCAGCGTCACCAGGGCCCATCAAATACAGTGTCACCAGCGCCCAAATACAGTGTCACCAGCGCCCAAATACAGTGTCACCAGCGCCCAAATACAGTGTCACCAGCGCCCAAATACAGTGTCACCAGCGCCCAAATACAGTGTCACCAGCGCCCAAATACAGTGTCACCAGCGCCCATCAAATGCAGCGTCACCAGGGCCCATCAAATACAGTGTCACCAGCGCCCAAATACAGTGTCACCAGTGCCCATCAAATGCAGCCTCACCAGCGCCCATCAAATACAGTGTCACCAGCGCCCATCAAATACAGTGTCACCAGCGCCCATCAAATACAGTGTCACCAGCGCCCATCAAATGCAGCCTCACCAGCGCCCATCAAATACAGTGTCACCAGCGCCCATCAAATACAGCCTCACTAGCGCCCATCAAATACAGTGTCACCAGCGCCCATCAAATGCAGCCTCACCAGCGCCCATCAAATGCAGTGTCACCACCGCCCATCAAATGCAGCCTCACCAGCGCCCATCAAATACAGCGTCACCAGCGCCCATCAAATACAGCGTCACCACCGCCCATCAAATGCAGCCTCACCAGCGCCCATCAAATACAGCGTCACCAGCGCCCATCAAATACAGCGTCACCAGCGCCCATCAAATGCAGCCTCACCAGCGCCCATCAAATACAGTGTCACCAGCGCCCATCAAATACAGCCTCACTAGCGCCCATCAAATACAGCCTCACTAGCGCCCATCAAATACAGCCTCACTAGCGCCCATCAAATACAGCCTCACCAGCGCCCATCAAATGCAGTGTCACCACCGCCCATCAAATGCAGCCTCACCAGCGCCCATCAAATACAGTGTCACCAGCGCCCATCAAATACAGCCTCACCAGCGCCCATCAAATAGTGTCGCCAGGGCCCATTAAACACAGCCTCACCAGCGCCCATCAAATACAGCCTCACCAGCGCCCATCAAATACAGCCTCACCAGCGCCCATCAAATGCAGTGTCACCAGCGCCCATCAAATGCAGTGTCACCAGCGCCCATCAAATACAGCCCCACTAGTGCCCATCAAATACAGTGTCGCCAGGGCCCATCAAACACAGCCTCTCCAGCGCCCATCAAATGCAACGTCACCAGCGCCCATCAAATACAGTGTCACCAGCGCCCATCAAATGCAGCCTCACCAGCGCCCATCAAATACAGTGTCACCAGCGCCCATCAAATACAGTGTCACCAGCGCCCATCAAATACAGTGTCACCAGCGCCCATCAAATACAGTGTCACCAGCGCCCATCAAATACAGTGTCACCAGCGCCCATCAAATACAGTGTCACCAGCGCCCATCAAATGCAGCCTCACCAGCGCCCATCAAATACAGTGTCACCAGCGCCCATCAAATACAGTGTCACCAGCGCCCATCAAATACAGCGTCACCAGCGCCCATCAAATGCAGCGTCACCAGCGCCCATCAAATGCAGCGTCACCAGCGCCCATCAAATGCAGCCTCACCAGCGCCCATCAAATGCAGCGTCACCAGCGCCCATCAAATGCAGCGTCACCAGCGCCCATCAAATACAGCGTCACCAGCGCCCATCAAATACAGCGTCACCAGTGCCAATCAATGCAATGTGGGGTGGGGGATATTTTAATACACAAACACATTTAAAAATTTTATGTCAATGATCATGAGAAGGGTTCAGGGATCAGGATACTCCAAAATGACACTAGCGATTAACAAGAGGACAATCTTCAACCTAAATCCTCATAAATGAAGTTACACAAGAAGTTGTCATCACATATATACAATATACAACAGTTTATTCACCACACCAGTGTCACCAGGTGACGGTCTTGGGCTCAGCAAACTTCTGACAATATAGTACTGTGTACCTTCTGTTTACTTCCTCTGTGTTCGTGCCTCTTCCAGGCTCCACCTGACCCCAAGCCCGGGAGCCGCTGCCAGGTGCCAGTGCCATGCTATATCCCATGATGCACCATCCATGTCTGCTCCAGACAGGAGAGCATGAGGGGGGGGGGGGCTGTGCTGCTGGACACTGTAGAGAGAAGTGAGAGAGGCCTGTGGACACAGAGAGCAGAGGGGGGGGGGGCTGCCTTGTTCTGAACGGAGAGTGTAGAGGGGGATTGCTGGACACATGTGCAGCCTCACCAGCGTTGGGGGCCCCCTTCCAGCCCCCTTCCAGCTCGGGGCCCCAAGCAATTGCTTGCATTGCCTCTCCTGTTCCGACGGGCCTGGTTGCATGCATGCAGCACCTGGAAGCTCCAACAAACAGCCAAATCAGGATGTACGGGCCTCGGCACCCATGTGAATGATCCCGAAAACTAAAATCAAATCTGTAAAAAGAAAGGTTACAAAAGATAAAAAAAAAAAAACAACTTCTGACCTAATTTTCTACTTTGTCTAAGGCAGGGATCCTCAAACTATGGCCCTCCAGCTGTTGTAGAACTACACATCCCATGAGGCATTGTAACACACTGACATTCACAGACATGACTAGACATGATGGGAATTGTAGTTCCTTAACAACTGGAGGGCCGTAGTTTGAACATCCCTGGTCTAAGGCTCAGTTCACACCTATGTAGTTTGCTTTTGATGGTTTCTGCAGTGATTTTTGTTCTGCACAGATAAAAAAATGCAAATCACTGTAAAATCAAGGCAAAAACGCACTACGTGATTTTTATAAGCTTTTTAAAGGAAAACGATAAGCACAGCATACACTTTTATTTTTGACATTGATTGCATATTAGTAATACACATTTTTTTTATTTTTGTCAATCCAATGTAAGCTTACCTGAAAAATCTCCTTTCGTGTTGTTCTGCCTGTCTGGTGGTCATCGCTTTGAACACTTTCCTGGATTTCCTGCATTCTATTCCGTTGTTTGCTTTTGATTTCTCAGGACTATATATCCCATGGTACCTTACTGCCTGAAATCAGTGATTCCTATAGTGACTGCGCCTCTTCAATCTCCTCCTCTCAGCAGTTTTTTAGTTCAGAATGCTTTGTGAATTCTGCGAAACAGCACTACCTTTGCCCAGCTATGTAGCTGTTATACAATCTTATTTGTTTGTCTTCCTTTATTTTCACTTGGTGAATGACACACTTCCTGTCACACTATGGAGGATCAGCATTGTCATGCTAGGCTCCTCTCCTGATTTGTACTACACCCCCCCTGTCCTCATCTTTATTACCCAGAGGGGTGTTGCCTTTAATTCACAGAAGATGGCTGCAGAAGCTAAGACCTTTTCATAAATCAGTTTAGAGCAAACAAAGTTACAAGGAGACAAGATTTTTGGCAGGATCAAATGGTATTTTTCTGTACTTGCAGAAGAGAAAACAAATACATCCATCACATGTAAGCTGCAATCCCCTTCAGTTCAGACCTGTCCCCTGCAGTACTTAATTTGCATCCCTAGTTGTCCATCATTAAGGTTGAATGATGTCCAGCATCATTCAAGCCAGTTCCACTGAGCCCAGGTTGTCAGACTCTCTCCTATAGCCTTTGACTGAACAGTGAAGGAGAAGCAGCAAAGTGAAGAGCTGCTCTTTCCCCGAACACTCAGCTTTTTTCTCCTGTCAGCATGCTTGTTTAAAGCGCATGTACTGATCAGCTTCTTTTACTGTCTCTTCCTTTTACCCTGCTGTACAGGGGGGGCAAGAGGCTTATACCAGTACTTTGCCTAAAAAAAAATCAAATTGTCTTCAAAGTGTGACAGAGCTGAAAGCTGAAAATTGGCCTGGGCAAGAAAGGGGTAAAAGTGCCTAGTAGGCAAGTAGTTTAAAGCGGGGGTACACCCCAAAAAAAATTTAACATTACATTCAGCCGAGTTGTCCTAATGACAATCGGCTGTTTTTTTAAATTTTATCCCCGTACATACCGTATTTTCACCGCCGCTTCTGCGGGTCTGGGCGTTCCTAATTGATTGACAGGCTTCCGACCGTCGCATACAGCGCGTCACGAGTTGCCCGAAAGAAGCCGGACTGCGAGTCGGCTCTATACGGCGCCTGCGCACCGACGTTCGGCTTCTTTCGGCAACTTGTGACGCGCAGTATGCGACAGTTGGAAGCCTGTCAATCAATTAGGAACGCCCAGTCCCACAGAAGACATACCCGGAAGCGGCGGTGAAAATACGGTATGTACGGGGATAAAATAAAATAAAAAAACAGCCGATTGTCATTAGGACAACTTGGCTGAATGTAATGTTAAAAAAAAATGTTGTTGGGTGAACCCCCGCTTTAATGATGATGCTACTCCTGAATTCAGAGCAGAAGTTTTACTCTAATGTAGGCTGTGCCTGCTTGCACTACAGTGGGAGGAGACTTTGTAGGGGGTGTGGCTATTGGCATTGTCGCTGCAGATTCACAGGCCCATAGCTTGTCAATCACACCTAGTCCTGTCCACTGCTTCCTGAACTGGCAGCAATGCGTCTGTTACTGGGAGCTGCAGTGTATGGAAGGGGGAGCGTGTGAGACACAAATACAAGGATTTGTCTCTCTCAAGAAAAGAAAATACATTTTTTTATTATTTTTTGGTTTAATTGCTATGATGCATGTGTAAAATACAATATATATGCCTTTTAAATCGGTTTAGTTTTAGACAATGTTTTGCCTGGAGTTGCAATCAAAGAACAATCCTGCATATTAGTGCTGTATGATGCTGCTATTATACGATATACAGCAGCTTAGACGGGTTTTCTTTGGAATATGATATGGAAGAAATGCAGTCAGCGATGATTTATACCCAAGCCGCTATGGTCCTGATATGCAGTGATATCTGACAGAAACAAGCGCATTCATGCTCTGGATGGAATGCTAAGAACATTTTTACTATGTCGTGTGCAGGCACGATCTGATAGGTAGGGCAGAGAAATTGTGCCAGCGACTGAACCCCTCAGGAAGGACATTTTTATGTTTTTAGTAATGATATTGCGTTTGTGTACAAAATGTATTCCCGGGACTTGCTGTATGCTAATACAATGTTATAAGTGAGATCTAGATGGTAGGTTTGTGTCCATTACTGGTCAGATACTGGCAGTTCTAATGACAATGTTCATGGGGACTGGGCTCTTGTCACTCACAGGGCACTAATCTTTCTGATCATGTAATGTCCTCTCTCCAGTGCATCTGCAGTGCTTTTTCCATCTCAGAAGAGATTTTCCCACAGAAGATAGTGTGGGTGTGAGCAATCATCAGGGAGGAAAGAGAAAACACAATCTACTCTTTCCTTTATGTCTGTACAGACAGGAGGCTATCACACAAATACAGGCTGATCCTTCTCCTCTTTTCATTATGCTTTGTCCAACAGTACGCATGATTTATGTTCTTTGTACAGTTCTCTGTTGCAGCTGTAAAAAGAACAGGGCATATTAATATCCATAAATTTACCTATACAGTTATGAAGTTTAAGAGCATTGCTCATTTACCTGCCTAAATTAAGTATACGTGATTTTTCTATACTACAAGACTGTTCTTATTACTGCTTTGAAAAAAAAAACATATAGGCCCGGATTCACATACATTGGCGCATATTTATGCCGGCCTAGCGTATCTTTTTTAGGCTACGCCGGCGTAGCACCAAGCACAGTATTCACAAAGCACTCGTCCCCAAATCTGCGCTGGGTTTCCTCGGCGTAAGCCAGCGTAGGTGGAAGTGGGCGTGAGCCATGCTAATGAGGCGTGACCCCATGTAAATGATGGACTGAGCGTCATAAAGATACGAATAACGTACGGCGCATGCGCCGTCCCGTGGCTGCATCCCAGTGCGCATGCTCAAAATCACGTCGAAACAACTGCCTAAGATACGTCGAATCACTGCCTACGACGTGAACGTAACCTACGCCCAGCCCTATTCACGTACTACTATGTAAACGATGTAAAATACGACGGCTGTTCCCTGGTCCATACCTTTGCATGAGTTGCGCCTCATAGATGGGGAATAACTATACGCCGGACGTAAGCCTTACGCAAACCGCGTATATTATGCGCCGGGCGCAACTACGTTTGTGAATCGACGTATATCCCTCATTTGCATATTTGCAATGAGGCGGCCAGCGTAAATATGCGCCCACGATACGCCTGCGTAGGAAAGTTACGTCGGTCGAATGAAGCCTATTTTCAGGCATATCTAGTTCTGTGGGCACGGCGCACAGATACGACGGCGCATACTTACGCGGCGTATATCGAGATATGTCGGCGTAAGTGCTTTGTGAATCCGGGCCATATAGTACAACATTTTTTTTCATATGCATACACGGGTTGAATGAATGAAAAACTTATATAGCGCGGCACATGCGAACTGAATCGCCTCTGGGCGCTTGTTGTTCGTGTCTCATGATTTTACATAGAATGCCTGTCACTAGCTTTCTTGGTTACTAGGACTGCCATGTAAACATTAACAGTATGTAATCAGCGGCACAGGTATTGCTGATTACACATTATTGATATTTACATGTCAGCCCTGAGCTGTAAGGGCGGCCAATGGGTACATTTGCACTGGACACACGTAAACGTTCGCACAAATATTTAAAGGGGTTGTAAAGGTTTGTTTTTTATTTTTTAAATAGGTCCCTATAAGCTAGTGCATTGTTGGTTCACTTACCTTTTCCTTCGATTTTCTTTCTAAATGTTTTTTTTTTCTTTGTCTGAATTTCTCACTTCCTGTTTCTCCTCAGTAAGCTAGCCCCTATTATCTGGCTGGGGGTTAGTCAGCCAGAACAGCTTACTGAGGAGGAACAGGAAGTGAGAAATTCAGACAAAGAAAAAAAAACATGGAAAAACAAGGGAAATCGAAGGAAAAGGTAAGTGAAGCAACAATGCACTAGCTTAAAGGAACCTATTTAGAAAATAAAAAACAAACCTTTACAACCCCTTTAAGTGATATCTGAGCCTGAATGCTGACTGTGGAATCTAACAAGTGGATTAAGATCTGCAGCTATTTGCGATTCAGCTATAAGGCAGAGCAAAATAATATTAGAAGTGGAGGAGCGAACCATAAATTGATACAACTAGTGCTAAAAAATTGCAGTTTAGTAAGTGGAGATCTTTGCTGGCCTCAATATCATTGTATCAACTTGCAGATTAGAAATTCATAGTGACCATATTTCCTTCCCCTTTTCTGTTCTGCAAATTTGATTTCATCTATGTGAATGTATAATTAACACATTGGGTGTTATTTACTAAAGGCAAATTACACTTTGCACTACAATTGCACTTGGAAGTGCAGTCGCTGTAGATTTGAGGGGGACATGCAAGGAAGATAAAAAACAGCATTTTAGCTTGTACATGATTGGATAATGAAATCAGCAGAGCTTCCCCTCATTTCAGATCTTTCCCTCAGATCTGCAGTGAGTGCACTTTTAGAGCACTTGCAGTGCCCTTGTGGATTTGCCTTTAGTAAATCAACCCCATAGTGGTCTCATATCAGGGATAATCAGTTGTGTGTGGTCCAGACAGGTTTGGCCCTTACGCACACAGGGCGTTAGAAAAAACGAGCTGCAAAGCCACTACTAATGGCAAGAAAAAGTGGCTTATAAAATCGCGCTTTTAGTAGCTTTCTGCATTGGCGTTAATGCTCATTTAGCCGTGTTTCTTTGCCTCTTCTATTTTCCACTCTTACTACAGAGAACAAGTTGCACGACGTGTCAAAAACACGGGTCTGCGGGCAGGGGGCTTATTGGAATCTGGAAACCCCCTTTAACAAGGGGGCCCCCCATGCTTACTCATCCCCCCTTTCCTTACCTTCTGGGCTGCATGCTCGGATAAAGGTCTGGTATGGACTGTGGGCACACTGATCCATCCTGGGATAGCAGGCGTAGA